>NC_080184.1:7171564-7536155 GCF_950295315.1 Erinaceus europaeus | reverse complement strand
AGCACAATGGCTGTGCACATGACCTTTATGCCTAAGATATCTAAGGCTCTGAGCTCCTTGGTTCAATTTACAAAACTGCTTAAAGGCAGAGCTGAGCTTAAAAAAAAGGAAAAAAGAAAAAGACAGAAACAGCTTGTGGAGAGTGAGTAAAAAATATTTAAGGTCAGCTATGAGTTGACAATTATTAAAGCTAGGGAATAAGTGCAGACACATTCCTGTAGATCTACCTTTACTTTGGAATATGCTTGAATTTTAAAATTTTATTTATTCCCTTTTCTTGCCCTTTTTATTTTTATGGTTATTATTGTTGTCATCATTATTGGATAGGCCAGAGAGAAATGGAGAGAGGAGGGGAAGACAGAGAGAGGGAGAGAAAGGTTGACACCTGCAGAACTGCTTCACTGCCTGTGAATTGACTACCCTGCAGGTGGGGTGCCAAGGGCTTGAACCGGGATCCTCAGGCCGGTTCTTGCACTTTGCATCACGTGTGCTTAACCTGCTGGGCTATAGCCAGACTCCCTATATGCTTGAATTTTTGCAAAACTTTCCCAATGTCTGTATAAAGCTGGTAAAAAAAATATATAGCATGATTCCTGTGGTCCGGGAGGTGGCGCAGTGGTTAAGCTTTGGACTCTCAAGCATGAGGTCCTGAGTTCGATCCCTGGCAGCACATGTGCCAGAGTGATGTCTGGTTCTTTTTCTCTCTTCCTATCTTTCTCATAAATAAATAAAATCTTAAAAATATATATATATATATATATAGGACGACTCCTTTATGAAGCCTCCTCACCCAAGAAGTGTAGTTACCATAGATCTGTCAAATCCTTAGTATGTATAATCTTTCTTGCCTGGTCCAGATACTTTCACTCTTCCTGAGATTATTCTAAGGTCACACCCATGAGAGTCAGTGCTTCCTTTCTGTCTGTGATTCCCTCTCTACAGTGGAAAAGCTGGTACTGTCAAAGCTGAGGACCTGGGTCATGTTCTATCCTCACAGCTTGGGTTCCTGGTCTGCAGGACTGCCAGAGAGGCACTGTCCCTCAGTTAGGAAACAGTGATCAGAAGGGGAGGGGCTGGGATGGTGATAAGGGACTGCTACCACTGATGTTCTTCTCAGGCATGTGTTTCAGGAGAATCAGATGGCCCAGGACTTCCTGGTGGCCAGACCCAGAGCAACATGCAGTTATAGCAGAAAAGGCAGAAGTTAGATTGGTGTGCCTCTCCACAGACCCAAAGAGAGAGGGGCCCAGGGATCCCCAGTCTCTTCTCTATTATTCTCCCTATTTCCCCACCCTGTTCCTCTCTGCAATGGTTGAAGGAAGAGCTGTAAAGGGTAGGTGCACTGGTCCCTGGTGTATACAGAGCACATGGGAAGGGAGGTGTAGCAGAGGCTGTGAGCCCTGGCATCAGGTGGCAGGAATCAGTGACAACCCCTGAAAAAACTGGTTGGTGTGACAGAGCAGAGAGATGGTACAGAAAGTTCTCAGAGCATGGTATTCTGGAAGGAAATTTCTGTAGAAGTACAACAAAATGAAAAGCTGGGGAGCTGGCAGTGCAGAGTCACAAGTGGCTATTCCAGAAGGGTGAGGGCAGGGACACATATGAGGACCCCTGCCTCAGACCCTGCCTTCTGCAGGCCAGTCCATGGCACAGAGAGTCAGTGAAGGGAAGACAGAGCTGCCCATCAAGCAAGGTCTCCTAGGGAAGCAGAATCCTCACATCCTGGAGTTGGTTCAGTAGGCTTCAGAGAATACAGGCTTTTTAAATAAAAATAAATTCATAAACAAATAATAATGCCAATTGTTTTTATTATGTGCAGATATTAATTCAGGATTTCAGGGAGAATTCTGATCCCATAGTTTTTTGTTTCTTTCTATTTTTTGTTAGTGATTTAATACTGACAAAAAAGTTTTTTTTTTTTTTTTTTTTTGCCTCCAGTGTTATTGCTGGGGCTAGGTGCCTGCACTACCAATCCACTGCTCCTGGAGGCCATTTTCTCCATTTTTGTTGCTCTTGTGTTGCTGTTATTGTTGCCATTGCTTTTGTTGTTGTTGGATAGGACAGAGAGTAATGGAGAAAGAGGGGAAGACAGAGAGATTGAGAGAAAGACACTTGCAGATCTGCTTCACTGCTCATGAAGTGACTCCTCTACAGGTGGGGAACTGGGTTTTCAAACACTGGTCCTTGAAATTGGCAGCACCTGTGCTTAAACTGTTGAACTACTGTCTAACTCCTGACTTTTTAACCTAATAGTGACATAATTCCACACTTCTCACTGCTCTGTCCTCTTCTGAGGAAAGTACAATACTTCTTATTATGTCACCAAAGATCTCTTCATATGTGTAAGAGGAAGGATCCTTGGTTTCTGTAGTTGTTTCTCTACTGGACCTGGACCTCAGCTCGTTGATCCATATCTCCAGTCTGTTTCTATCTTCTGTTAGCATTGTAGGACTCTGGAGAGGTAAGGTTCTGGATCATGTTGGTGAAGTCCTCTGCACAGGGAGGTCAGAATGGAATTCTAGTAATATTTTAGCTTGGTAGCTAAGGCTACAGTATTCTGTGAATATGTCAGCTGTAGTTGGATGAAGTTTAATTAAATAGCTGTCAGTCTTTGTTGTTTTGGGGGACAGTCTGTGTGTCTTTTACTTAAAGACTACACCTCTCAGAAGTCCCAAGTCCACATTTCTTTTTTTTTAAATATTTATTTACCTATTTATTCCTTTTTGTTGCTCTTACTGTTTATTTTTGTGGTTATTATTATGGTTCTTGATGTCCTAGTTGTTGAATAGGACAGAGAGAAATGGAGAGAAGAAGGGAAGACAGAGAGGGGGAGAGAAATATAGACAATACTTCAGACCCTCTTCACCTCCTGTGAAGTGACTCCCATGCAGGTGGGGAGCCAGGGGCTCAAACTGGGATATTTACGAAGTCCTCGAGCTTCTCATCATGTGTGCTTAACCTCTTGCACTACTACCCGACTCCCTAAAGGGACATCTTACAGCACATCAGGGCCCTGGAGCTTTTGGTATTAACTAATTCTGGATCTGGTGTGCCAGATATAAAAACTGTTTCCCGAGAGAGGCAGACTGGGAGTATGGACCGACCAGTCAAAGCCCATGTTCAGCGAGGAAGCAATTACAGAAGCCAGACCTTCTACCTTCTGCAACCCTCAATGACCCTGGGTCCATGCTCCCAGAGGGATAGAGAATGGGAAAGCTATCGGGGGAGGGGGTGGGATATGGAGATTGGGTGGTGGGAATTGTGTGGAGTTGTACCCCTCCTACCCTATGGTTTTGTTAATTAATCCTTTCTTAAGTAAAAAAAAAAAAAGAAAAGAAAAATAAATAAGAGTAAGGGAAAAAAAAAAAACTGTTTCCCAGTAATCCCTAGGTGTCCTGACTTTATTTACGAATTCCCAGTTTTACATTTCCTGTAGGTGTAGTGCTTGCTGTCAAGCCAAGAGACCTGATTTGTGGAGTTACATCACAGTCTGAAGATACTGCTTCTTTTAATTTTCTGGCCTGAAAAGAAATTGAGAGAAAGAGGGAGAAATGACACTTTCTCAGGTAAATGACATATGCCATATCTGATTCTTTTTTCCTCCTGAGAAAGTTGTATTTTAATTTACACATGCATTTTATGTTATGAATGTTCATTTCACTGTTTCTGATTTGCCTGAATATTTCTCTTAAAAACTTATTTTGACACCAGTCTTTTCTGCCATTATATATAGCTACAGATATTAGGTAGATATGACAGAAAGACAGGAGGGAGGGAAATTGAAGAAGAAACACCGCAGTACTGTTCCTCCATTGAACCTGGAATGTGTGCTTTCCACTTTGTGTGCCACCATGAAGATCCTGTTAAAGATTTTTTTGAGTTTCATGCCCAGATACCGAGTTTAAATCCCTCACACCACACAGAGATAGGAAGAACGAAACTTCGTTAGTGGTACTCCGGTTTCTTTCCCTAGGTGTGGGGACATTGGCGATTTTGATCTATATCCCAGCCTGTTTGTTTCTTTTCTTACAAAGTTAGGGTTCAGGAGAGTTGTAGTTCTAGGGCACATTGATGAAGACATCTATCCAGAGTATTCAAGATGGAATCATAGCATCTGCAACCTGGTGACTGAAAGACTATTAGACATAAAGTGAACCAAATGTTTAGTAAACAGGAACCAGAAAGTAAGATTAAAGCAGATTAGAATAGGAATTTTAAAGTATAATGAAGCTGTGTAGTCTTTAATAAGTATTTTCCTATGGGCCCATGATTTCAGTGATTTTTGCTTGATCTTGATAGCAACATGAGGATGGACTAGAAGTATTATTTGGGAAGATAGCATCAGAGTTGATAAAAGAAGTAGAAAACTGGATTAAGGCAGAGAGTACTTCCCAAACTTCATAGTAATGACCAGTAATAATGGAGAGATATTAGAGGTGTTGGCCCATCTTGTCTATGGGTAAATCCAAGAATTCCATGACTAATAGTGTTCTCCTTTATCTACATTTATTTATTCAATTTTAAGGAGCAAGTATGTTTTTTTCTATCTCACAGATTGGTGCTTTTATTTTTAGATCCAATTCTAGACAATATGCGCACTTACTTGGAAGTTGTCCTGTAGTGTCAGTCATGTGTCTTTCTTTTTTTTTTTTTAAATTTTCATAAAATGGAAATATTGATCAGACTATAGGGTAAGAGGGGTACATTTCCACACAATTCCCATGCCCACAACTCCGTATTTAGTCCCCTCCTTTGATAGTTTCCCTATGTTATGGGAGGATGGGCCCAGAATCATTTTGGGGTGCAGAAGGTGGAAATTGTGGCTTCTGTAATTGCTTCCCCGCTGAACATGGGTGCCTTCCATTTTTTAAGCCACAAACTGACCTCCAATTTAAGTCATTTAAAAAAGTTTTTCCTTTTTTTTTTTTTTTTAAGTTACATTTTCTTATTGCTCCTTTGCCATGTGCATGGTCCTCAACTAAGTCAGGCCTCTGCCACACTGGAGCTTCAGTGCTGGGGTGTCTCTCTTCTTTCTTTTTAACATTATAACATGAAAAGGTAACATTATAACATAAAAACGTAAAGAAATTAAGTTGTTCACTGAATGGTCTCCCAAAGCTGACTCAGTTATGCTTAGACCTGTTTCTCCACCCTTCCAAGTGCACTTCATAGTAACATCACTGTCATGTGAGATTCCAGGGGCTGTGTTCAGGACCTGATGACAGCACAAAGCTTTAATCACTGTACCAATAAGTATATCACATGCTAGATCATGAGAGTGAGGTATTTGGTATGTTTAGTGATGAGACAATCACTGACTTAATAAAGTAGATCAGGGATGTCTAATCTGCTGTCTGTATGAAGTGTTTCCTCATATAAATAAATAGACTGTATGTTTTAGTGCTCAGTGACCTATGAAGATATAACAGTGATATTCACTCAAGAGGAGTGGACACTATTAAATTCTCCAGAGAAGAAACTCTACAGAAATGTGATGTGTGAAAACTTTAGAAATGTTCTGTCAATAGGTAATTACGATATTCATTCATTTCACAAGGAATAGACATATTTTTTCCATTGTTCAATGTATGCTGAGACATTGTTAAGTGAAAGGGACATGATTGTGATTGTGATTCATGATTGATCAAAAATTTAATATATTTGTATCCTCCCTAATATCTTTTGTATTTTTAGGAAAGTTACAAGAGGTTCATTCTATCAAAGAGCAGTACAACTACCAAGGACGTAAAGGTTTGAATTTCATTCATAATTATACTGTCCTACTCAGAAAGCTACTATGAACTTCTCTGTGATTTTTTTATCTTCATGATTTCCCTAAATGAGTGGACCCTTAAGTGTTCCTTTGTTGTTATTGATGTCCTTGTTGCATAGAATAGAGATACATGGAGAGAGGGGGGAAGACAGAGGGTGGAGAGAAAGACACCTGCAGACCTACTTCACCATCTGTGAAACGACTCCCCTGCAGGTGGGGAGCCTGGGGCTCGAGTCCTTACACTGGTCTTTGCACTTTGCTCCATGTATGTTTAACCCACTGCACTACTGCCTAACTCCCTATAATACAATATTTTTAAAAGAAAGAGAATTTATAATGACTGATATAAATAGATAATTTTTAAGGTATTTCATAAAAAATGATGACATGAATAGTTCTGCAATAGTTGGTAAATTGACTCAAATATTGATGGATGTGATGTATAAGCCTGAGGTTGAGTTTCTCATTTAAATCACTGGCATACATGTGAGAAAATGGTTTTCTGGATTATCATTCTTTCCACTGATGACAAATTCTCTGACACAGATAAGAAAGAAATGGAAACTTTTAGAAATAAGGCAGGGGAAAGTCTTGTGATAGTGCAGTGGCATAAGCTCTCATGGTGCAAAGTGGAATGATGGGTGTGAGTATCCTGGTTTGAGTCCCTGGCGCCCCACCTGTAGGGAGTCGCTCACAGATGGTGAAGCAGGTCTGCAAGTGTCTATCTTTCTCTCCCCCTCCTCTCTGTCTTCCCCTCCTCTCTCCATTTATCTCTGTCCTATGCAACAACAACAACAACAAAAATAACTTCAGGGACACCACCATAATCCAGAGCTGAACCGTGCTCTGGTTAAAAATAAATTAAAAAATAATAACTTCAGGGAGTCGGGCGGTAGTGCAGTGGGTTAAACGCAGGTGGCGCTAAGCACAAGGATTAGTGGAAGGATCCTGGTTCGAGCCCCCGGCTCTCCACCTGCAGGGGAGTCCCTTCACAGGCGGTGAAGCAGGTCTTCAGGTGTCTGTCTTTCTCTCCCCCTCTCTGTCGTCCCCTTCTCTCTCCATTTCTCTCTGTCCTATCCAACAACGACATCAATAATAACTACAATAATAAAACAAAAAGGGCAACAAAAGGAATAAATAAATAAATAAATAATTAAAAACAAAAAATAACCAAGAAGGAGAACAAAAGGGTATAAAAAAATAAATACAATATTGCTGTCAGTATATTATTGGTTGTGGTTTAACTCACTTATGTATTATACTATTTAGTGTTTAACAGCTTTTCATAGAGATTTTTTTCTTTTTAACTGAGAACCTTTATATAATTTAATTTATTATTATTGTCAGTACAAAAATTTTTAGTCAAATGTATTGATAATGTCTATGAATTTTGGTCATTTATGTATAATAATGACCTGCATTTTCTTTTTTTTAATTTATGTTATCTATTTATTCCCTTTTGTTGCCCTTGTTTTATTGTTGTAGTTATTATTGTTGTCGGCGTTGTTGGATAGGACAGAGAGAAATGGAGAGAGGGAGGGGAAGACAGAGAGGAGGAGAGAAAGATAGACACCTGCAGACCTGCTTCACCGCCTGTGAAGCGACTCCCCTGCAGGTGGGGAGCCGGGGTTCGAACCGGGATCCTTATTCCGGTCCTTGTGCTTTGCACCACCTGCGCTTAGCCACCGCACTACAGCCCGACTCCCCCTGCATTTTCTTAATAAAGTTTCATTTTTTAAATTACAATATCATTAAGTAAATTCTCAGTTTTCCAGTAATATTGTGGAAATCTCTGAGGCCAAAGAACAAAGTCAAAATGGTGGGAAACCTCAAGAATGTGAAGTATACAACAAAGTATTCACTTATTCCAGTCAGCTTAAAAGATGGAAAAGAATTGCCATTGGAAAGAAACCTTATCAACGTAAACATTGTAATAAAACATTCAGTCAAACCGGTGATCTTCAGAGACATGAATGTAAACAATGTAGGAAAACATTCAGTTGTTGCAGTAAACTTCAGACACATGAAAGAACACCCAGTGGAGAGAAGACCTATGAATGTAAACAGTGTAGTAAAACTTTCAGTGAAAGCGGTACTCTTCAGACACATGATAGAATGCACAGTGGAAAGAAACCCTATGAGTATAAACAATGTTGTAAAACATTGAGTCGATCCAGTTATCTTCGTATACATGAAAGAACTCACAGTGGAGAGAAACCCTATGAATGTAAACAATGTTGGAAAACATTCAGTCAATCCAGTCAACTTCAGACACATGAAAGAACTCACAGTGGTGAAAAACTCTGTGAATGTAAACAGTGTAGGAAAACATTCAGTGATAACAGTGCTCTTCAGAATCATGAAAGAACGCACAGGGCAGAGAAGCCCTATGAATGTAAACAGTGTTGTAAAACATTCAGTCGATCTGGTCATCTTCGGATACATGAAAGAACTCACAGTGGAGAGAAGCCCTATGAATGTCAACAATGTAGGAAAACATTCAGTGTTTCCAGTTCTCTTCGGCTACATGAAAGAACTCACAGTGGAGAGAAGCCCTACGAATGTAAACAGTGTAGGAAAACATTCAGTTCTTCCAGTGCTCTTAGGACACATGAAAGAACTCACAGTGGAGAGAAACCCTATGAATGTAAACACTGTAGGAAAACATTCAGTTGTTCCAGTAATCTTAGGACACATGAAAGAACTCACACTGGAGAGAAGCCCTACGAATGTAAACAATGTAGGAAAACATTCAGTCAATCTGGTACTCTTAGGAAACATGAAAGAACTCACAGTGGAGAGAAGCACTATGAATGTAAACAGTATAGGAAAACATTCAGTCCATCCAGTCATCTACGGTGACATGAAAAACTCACAGTGGAGAGAACATCTAGGAATGAAAACAATGTAGTAAAGCCTTTGGTGATTCCTCATACGTACTTAAAAGAACTCACACTGGAGAGCAAGCCTATGAATATACATGATTCAGTGGCACATTCAGTCATCTTTAATCACAAGATATAACACACAATGGAAAGAAACTCTACTATAATAGACAATACAGAAAACCTTTCAGTTCTTCCACTACTCATAGAGCATATGAAAATAAGCACAATGTTTTGTAATCTTCACTCACATGAAAGTGCTCACAGTGCAGAGAAAACATTAAGTAAAATTTTCAAAAGAATTAGAGATCATAGTTTATTTATATTTATTTTTATTATTTATTCCCTTTTGTAGCCCTTGTTTTATTGTTGTAGTTATTATTGATGATGTTGGATACGACAGAAAGAAATGGAGAGAGGAGGGGAAGACAGAGGGACAGAAAGATAAGACACCTGCAGACCTGCTTCACTACCTGTGAAGTGTCACCCCTGCAGGTGGGGAGCCGCAGTCTCGAACCAGGATCCTTACACTGGTCCTGGCGCTTTGCGCCAAATGTGCTTAAACTGCTGCACTACTACCCGGCTCCCAAGATCATATTTTTCTTATATGATCTTTTTTTTTTATTCTTAGAGTATTGTACTATTTACTTTATTTATTTTTTAATTTATTTTTATTTTTGAGAGAGATGCAGAGAGGGAGACAGAGAGAGAGAAACACCAGAGCACTGCTCAGCTCTGGCTTATGGTGGTGCGGGGGATTGAACCTGGGACTTAGGAGCCTCAGGCATGAAAGTTTGTTTGCATAACCATTATGCTGTCTCCCCCACCCATGATCTTTCTAAATATGCATTTATTCATGTAGAATGATAGGGAGAGATACAGAGAGAATCAGACTTCACTCTGCTACATGTCTGTGCTGCGGGGGATTGAACTTGGGACTTCCTGCTTGTGAGTCTAAAGCTATATTACTGCACCACCTCCTGGACTATCTTCATCTTCAATTCTAATACATAGAAAAGCCCACTAGGTACTAAAAGTCTATTAATGTGAAAATGATTAAATATTTAAATAGAATGACATTTTTCACACATAGGAATGCACTAGCATTAGAAACAAGGCCTTGGGGCTGGGTGGTGGTGCATCTGGTTGAGTACATATGTTACAATGTGCAAGGATCCAGGTTCAAGCCCCTGATCCCCACCTGCTATGGGATAGTTTATGAGTGGTGAAGTAGGGCTGTGGGTGTCTCTCTGTCTCTCTCCCTCTCTATGACCCTCTTCCTCTCCATTTCTGCTTGTCTCTATCAGATAAAAAGAAGTTAATAAAAATAAAGAAACAAGACTATCCATGTAGATACTGTGGAAGTACTTGACTACTAATGAACTTGTACATGAGAGACAACCATTGAAGATAAGTCAGACCTCCTCTCTTCTGCACCCCATAAATGATCCTGTGTCCATACTCCCAGAGGGATAAAGATAGGAAAGCTATCAATGGAGGGGATTGGATATGGGAGTTCTGGTGGTGGGACTTGTGTTGAATTGCACCCCTCTTATTCTATCTTACCTGTTAAATGCATATATTTCTTATCATCAGGTGTTTTAGCTTCCAAGATTGTGATTGATGAACTTTTTAAACTTGGAAGTGTAGAGTTCTCATCTTTATATCAATAGTCTTCATTGTTTTATGAAGGAACAATATTTTTTTAAAGAATTTATTTATTTATGAGAAAGAGAAAAGATAGTGAAAGAACCAGCTGTCACACTGGTATGTGTGCTACCGGGGATTGATCTCAGGACCTCATGCTTGAGAGTGCTATGCTTTATCCACTTTTCCACCTCCTGGACCACAGGAAAAACATTTTATTTATCTTCTCTAGCATATGTTTATGTTCAGATGATCTCATGAATGTTTTAAAATGCAGTACAAAGATGTGATTTTGCAAACTATACATTGATATTCTCTTTATCAGGCTGGTCTAACACCTTTTTTACTTGCTGCACATAAAAACAATCAGGAAATGGCAGAATTTTTAATAAGCATGTGAGAAATTTGCATGTATATGATAACATTTGAGCACCAGCAAAGTGAATCCTGTGGGCAAGAGGTTTGTCTAATTCCCCTGGAAGCACAGGGAGTTGTTGAGTGCACTACTCTGCCCTAATACAGTGAAAACTGAGGTAGAGGTTGCTTTGGTTCCTTTAGACACAGGGAGTTGGAGGCCATACTCACCAACCTGAACAGTGCAGAACACTGGGGAGGGAGAGTGACTTACAGTTTTCACTATACAAGTCTCATTTCTTTGGTTAGATTTACTCCTAGATATTTTATTGTTTTTGTTACTATAGTAAAAAGACTTTATCTGGATGGAAAAAGTTTCTTCTTTGCCTCATCTACTCTGAGAATGAAGACCATTCTCAGCAACCAGACTGTCAACATTGCAGAGAATGTCAACATATCTCTGAAGGGCCTCATGGTCACCTTGAAGGGCCACAGAGGCACCCTGTGGAGGGACTTAAACCACATCAACGTAGAGCTTAGTCTCCTCGGAAAAAAAAAGAAGCAGCACCGAGTTGACAAATGGTGGGGAAATATAAAGGAACTGGCTACTATTGCCTCTATCTGTAGCAACGTACAGAACATAATCAAGGAAGTTACAAGTTGAGACCACTAACTCAAGGATGTGGCCTTAGAATTGTCTCAGGAGGGAGTCACGTGGTAGCACAGTGGGTTAAGCAAGGACCAGCTTAAGTATCCTGGTTCCAGGCCTCAGCTTATACCCACCCATAGGATGTTAAAAAACTATGGGGACCTGCTCTTCTTAGGTGAAGAGATTTCATAAGGAATACTACTATATATATTACCAGCTTTATGCAGAGATTTGGAAACTTTTGCATAAAATCATTCTGCATAAGGATCCCAGTTTATGTTCTGACTACCCACCTGAAGGTGCGTCACTTCACAAGTGATCTTTCCCCCTTTCTGTCTCCCCCTACTATCTCCATTTCTCTCTGTTCTATCCAACAACGACCACATCAATAACTACAACAATAAAACAAGAAGGGCAACAAAAGGGAATAAAATATTTTAAAATATATATATCAATATCTGGGAGTTGGGTGATAGCACAGGAGTTAAAGCGCAAGGACCAGCGTTTAAGGATCCCAATTCGAGTCTCTTGCTCTCCACCTTCAGGAGAGTTGCTTCAGAGGTGGTTAAGCCGGTCTTCAGGTGTCTATCTTTCTCTCCCCCTCTCTGTCTTCCCCTCCTCTCTCCATTTTTATCCTATCCAACAAAGACAACATCAATAAGTACAACAATAATAACGACATCAATAAAACAAGGGAAACAAAAGGTAATAAATATATATAAATATCTAATCAGCAATACAAGATTCAACAAATGGAAATTATGGTCTTATTGCCTACAAAAAATAAGTCTGTACACTCAGAAACAATGGTTAGACGAAAAAAAATCAACAAATGGGATGAACATGTGGAAGTGGCAATTCAACGTGCCTCACAAAATGTGCAATGGTGGCCAAAGTTTCAGTGCCCTGCTAAGTCCGGAATTGCTATGCAGTGTGACTCAGTTAAAAGAGCCTAGAATTCCTAACTGGAAATATCCCCTCCAATTAGTCTACACACTTCTGCTACATTCTTCCACAAACATGTCAATGTTTTAAGATTGTGCAATTTAAGAGGCCTGATGGTAGCAAAGCAGATTAAGCACACATGGTGCAAAACGCAAGGAGTGGGCAAGAATTCCGATTCAACACCCCCTCCTCCCTGTCTGCAAGGGGGTCGAATCACAAGCAGTGAAGCAGATCTGCAGGTGTCTTTCTCTTCCCCTTCTTCCCTTCCTCTCTCGATTTCTCTCTGTCCTATACAACAACGATGACAAGAATAACAAGAACACCAAAAACTAGGGTAAGCAACAAAAAGGGAAAAAATAGCCTCCAGGATAGTGTATTCATGGTGCAGGCACTAAGCCACGGCAATAACCCTCGAGGCAAAAAAATGATTGCCGTTTTAGTGATACTTGCTCACTTCAAGGATTTTGACCTTTAAGTCTGTTATAGACATATGTATATTTTAAAGATTTTATTTATTCATGAAAATTGATATGAGAGAGAAAGAACTAGACATCACTCCTGTACATGTGCTGACGGGGATTGAATTCAGGATCTCAACCTTGAGAGTCCAAAGCCTTATCCACTGCGCCACCTCCTGAATCACAGATGTATGTTTATTTCTAAAATTACCCTCCCTTCAAAAAATCTCTACAAAAGTAAGCTTCTTGTTAACCATTTAAAATTCACATAATATAGTATGATTACCATTGCCTTTAAAAAAAAAAAACCTGCTTGTGGTCTGGGAGGCAGTGCACTGCATACATCATTGGACTCAAGAATGAGGTCCTGAGTTTAATCCCTGGCAACACATATAGCAAAGTAGTATCTGCTTCTTTCCTTCTTTCCTCCTACCCTTCTCATTAAAGTACACAAATTTAAAAAAGAAAAAAACTATCTTAAAAAAAAAATACTGCCCATCGACATCAAACATTCAGGAGTGGAAAATTCCACCTCAGGTTTGTACTTAAGCCCCTGCCATTTCCTTCTCTTGTGCAGAAACAGAGATCCTATGCGTTTTATACAAAAAGAAAAGTTGACCATAAAAAAATTCACAATTATGCATAGAAGGACTAAGATGAGCAGAGGTTTCTGACTGCCAAAGCTTTTATACACACCAGATTTAAATCTGCTAGCGCTTATACAAACACCAGGAGGAGAGGGAGGTTAGGATTAGGATTTACATGTGGCTTAAAGGAGACTGGTACAAGCAGTTGCCATTAATTTCTATATATGTTACTGAAAATATATACTAAGAAATTCTTTTTTTTTCTTCAAAAATGTTATCTGAATGTTTTAGTGGTTTACTGGCATTTTTAAATTTTTACTTATTATTGGATAGAGACAGAGAAATTAAGAGGGGGAGGGGGGAGTAGACAAGAAGAGAGAGAGATACCTGCAGCCCTGCTTTACCCCTTGTGAAGCTTTCCCCCTGCTGGTGGGGACCAGGGGCTTGAACCCAGAGCCTTGTACACTGTAGAGTGTGCAGTTGACCAGCTGTGCCACTGCCTGGAACCTATACTAAGAAATTCTTTCCCATCTTTCTTTTAAAAAAAAGATATTTGATTTATTTATTAATAAGAGGGGTAGGAGGAGAGAGAGAAAGAACCAGACATCACTCTGGTACATGTGCTGCTGGAGACTGAACTCATGCTTTGGAGTCCAACACTATCCACTGTACCTCCTCCCAGACCACTCCAATTTTCTTTTCTTTCTTTCTTTTTTTTTCTTTTAGAATTTATTTATTCATGAGAAAGACAGGAGAGAGAACCAGACAGCCCTGTTTTACATGTGCTGCCAAGGATACAACTCAGGACCTCATGGTTGAGAATCCTGTGCTTTATCCACTGCGCCACCTCCCAGACCATCCCAATTTTATTTTCTTTACTGATATGTTTTAAGTTTCTGGAGTATGTTAAGCACCTCTAGTGATGTTGCATTTTGTTTTTATTCCCTTTATTCTATCCTTAGCAACAGATCCAGCAGGAGAAATGTCCCAGGACTGGACTGTTTTCTAATACACTTTTTGGGGAAACAAAAGCAGTTAGTTCCACATCTTAAACTGAAGAACATGAAAAGATGGATGACAATTGTTCACTGATTTATAGTGGCTCCAATGTGGTGTGCAGAAATATGACAATATGGGATACTGCCCATCAGCTGTTCACAGCTGGGACTCTGAATTTGTTATTTATTTTTTATTTAATAATGATCAACAAGCCCATAGCATAAGGGGTACAATTCCACACAATTTCCACAACCAGAGTTCTATATCCAATCTTCTCCATCCATTGGAAACTTCCCTATCCTTTACCCCCTCTGGGAGTATGGACCCAGGGACATTATGGGGAGCAGAAGGTGGAAGGTCTGGCTTTGGTAATTGCTTCTCTGCTGGACATGGGTGTTGGCAGGTGGATTCATACTCCCATCCTGTCTCTCTCTTTCCTTAGTGGGGCAGGGCTCTGAAGAGGTGGGGTTCCAGGACACATTGGTGAAGTTGTCTGCCCAGAAAGTCACATTGGTGTCATGTTAGAATCTGCAACTTGGTGCCTGAAAAGCATTAAGATATAAAGCCTGCCTCCTGACTGGGAGTATGGACCGACCAGTCAACGCCCATGTTCAGCGGGGAAGCAATTACAGAAGCCAGACCTTCTGCCTTCTGCAACCCACAATGACCCTGGGTCCATGCTCCCAGAGGGATAGAGAATGGGAAAGCTATCACGGGAGGGGGGTGGGATATGGAGATTGGGTGGTGGGAATTGTGTGGAGTTGTACCCCTCCAACGTTATGTTTTTGTTCATTAATCCTTTCTTAAATAAAAAAATTTTTTTTAAAAGCCTGCCTCCTGTTTAGTTTCAGTGTGACTATTACTGTTTTGATTCAGTGCTCTAGGCAGTGTTAAAGCCAGTCCGGTATTTTACTAGAGTTGGCTTCAGACTAAGAGTCATTGTCTTTCTCTCTCTCCCTCTCTCTTCCTCCCTCCCTCTCGATAAGTCTGGATGGGGCAGGTCAGTGCAGATAACTTCTGTTTGTTTCTTATTTTCTTTTTTTTTAATTTTTCTATTATCTTTATTTATTTATTCATTGGATAGAGACAGCCAGAAATCCAGAGGGAAGGGTTGAGTAAGAGACGAAGAGAGAGAGAGAGAGAGACACCTGCAGAACTGCTTCACCACTTGTGAAGCTTTCCCTCTGTAGGTGGGGACGGGGGACTCGAACTTCAGTCCTTGTTCTTTGTAATGTGGGCTCAATCAGATGTACCACCACCCAGCCCCCACTTTTTAATGGCTGCACACATGACCTTTATGCCTAAGATGCCTAAGGCTCTGAGCTGCTTGGTTCAGTTTACAAAACTACTTAAAGGCAGAACTGAGCTGTAAAAAAAAAAAGGAAAACAGAAAAAGACAGAAACAGCTTGTGGAGGGTGAGTAAAAACATATAAGGTCAGCTATGAGGTGACAATTATTAAAGCTAGGGAATAAGTGCAGACACATTCCTGTAGAGCTACCTTTACCTTGGAATATGCTTGAAATTTTAAATTTTATTTATTCCCTTTTGTTGCCCTTTTTGTTATGGTTATTATTGTTGTTATCATTATTGGGT
The DNA here is from genome assembly GCF_950295315.1 of Erinaceus europaeus. NCBI lineage: Eukaryota > Metazoa > Chordata > Mammalia > Eulipotyphla > Erinaceidae > Erinaceus > Erinaceus europaeus. The sequence goes on along the minus strand of NC_080184.1, from coordinate 7,520,263 downwards.
AGGACAGAGAGAAATGGAGAGAGGAGGGGAAGACAGAGAGAGGGAGAGAAAGGTAGACACCTGCAGAACTGCTTCACTGTCTGTGAATAGACTCCCCTGCAGGTGGGGTGCCAAGGGCTCGAACCGGGATCCTTAGGCCAGTTCTTGTGCTTTGCACCACGTGTGCTTAACCTGCTGGGCTATAGCCAGACTCCCTATATGCTTGAATTTTTGCAAAACTTTCCCAATGTCTGTATAATGCTGGTAAAAAAAAATATATAGCATGATTCCTTATAAAGCCTCCTCACCCAAGAAGTGCAGGTCCCATAGATCTGTGAAATCCTTAGTGTGTATAAACTTTCTTGCCTGGTCCATATACTTTCACTCTTCCTGAGACTATTCTAAGGTCACACAAATGAGAGTCAGTGCTTCCTTTCTGTCTGTGATTCCCTCTCTACAGTGGAGAAGGTGGTACTCTCAAAGCTGAGGACCTGGATCATGTTCTGTGCTCACAGCTTGGGTTCCTGGTCTGCAGGACTGCCAGAGAGGCACTGTCCCTCAGTTAGGAAACAGTGATCATGCCAGAACATGGTTGAAGTGGAGGGGCTGGGATGGCGATAGGGACTGCTACCACTGATGTTCTTCTCAGGCATGTGTTTGAGGAGAATCAGATGGCCCAGGACTTCCTGGTGGCCAGACCCAGAGCAACATGCAGTTATAGCAGAAAAGGCAGAAGTTAGATTGGTGTGCCTCTCTACAGACCCAAAGAGAGAGGGGCCCAGGGATCCCCAGTCTCTTCTCTATTATTCTCCCTATTTCCCCACCCTGTTCCTCTCTGCAATGGTTGAAGGAAGAGCTGTAAAGGGTAGGTGCACTGGTCCCTGGTGTATACAGAGCACATGGGAAGGGAGGTGTAGCAGAGGCTGTGAGCCCTGGCATCAGGTGGCAGGAATCAGTGACAACCCCTGAAAAAACTGGTTGGTGTGACAGAGCAGAGAGATGGTACAGAAAGTTCTCAGAGCATGGTATTCTGGAAGGAAATTTCTGTAGAAGTACAACAAAATGAAAAGCTGGGGAGCTGGCAGGGCAGAGTCACAAGTGGCTATTCCAGAAGGGTGAGGGCAGGGACACATATGAGGACCCCTGCCTCAGACCCTGCCTTCTGCAGGCCAGTCCATGGCACAGAGAGTCAGTGAAGAGAAGACAGAGCAGCCCATCAAGCCAGGGCTCCTAGGGAAGCAGAATCTTCACATCCTGATGTTGGTTCAGTAGGCTTCAGAGAATACAGGCTTTTTAAATAAAAATAAATTCATAAATAATAATGCCAATTGTTTTTATTATGTGCAGATATTAATTCGGAATTTCAGGGAGAATTCTGATCCCATAGTTTTTTGGGTTTTTTTTTTTTCTATTTTTTGTTAGTGATTTAATATTGACTAAAAAGTTTTTTTGTTTTTTTGCCACCAGTGTTATCGATGGGGCTAGGTGCATGCACTACCAATCCACTTTTCCTGGAGGCCATTTTTTCCATTTTTGTTGCTCTTGTGTTGCTGTTATGTTGCCATTGCTGCTGTTGTTGTTGGATAGGACAGAGAGAAATGGAGAGAGGAGGGGAAGACAGAGAGGATGAGAGAAAGACACCTGCAGACCTGCTTCACTGCTTATGAAGGGACTCCTCGGGAGTCGGTTCAAACGGTGGCCTTTGCAATTTGCACCACCTATGCTTAAACTGTTGAACTACCGCCTGACTCCTGACTTTTTAACCTAATAGCGGCATAATTCCACACTGTCCCCATCACTGTCCTGTGGCCCTGTCCTCTTCTGAGGAAAGCACAATAGTTCTTACTGTGTCACAGATTAGGGTTGATTTTGTGTGTGTATGTATGAATGTCCATTTTTTTTCAATGGACCTGCCTTCACTTCTTTCAGAAGTCACTGTGTTTACACCTATTACTACTTATGAATATTGTACATTTTGTTGTTGTTTCCCTCTCTCTCAGATTAGTAAAACAGTGCCTGACTTTTTCTGGTGCTTTCCAGATCTGCTTCACTTTCGGTGACAGCACAGAAAACGAAAACAGAAATTCCTGGTGAGAAGCATTTCTTGTCCAGAGTGTCTAGAGCATATTCCACTATCTTTTCCTTGCTCTGGGAGCATGAACCAAAGTTCTTTTCATGGGTCAAGAGGAAGGATCCTTGGTTTCTGTAATTGCTTCTCTACTTGTCATGGACATCAGCAGGTTGATCCATACCTCCAGTCTGTTTCTATCTTTTGTTAGCAGGGTAGGACTCTGGAGAGGTGAGGTTCTGGATCATGTTGGTGAAGGCCTGTGCACAGGGAGGTCAGACTGGAATTCTAGCAGTATTCTAGTAGCTACCACCCGACTCCCAAGATCATATTTTCTTATATGATCTTTCTAAATATGTATTTATTCATGTAGAATGATAGGGAGAGATACAGAGAGAATCAGACTTCACTCTGCTACACGTCTGTGCTGCTGGGGATTGAACTTGGGACTTCCTGCTTGAGAGTCTAAAGCTATATTATTGCACCACCTCCTGGACTATCTTCATCTTCAATTCTAATACATAGAAAAGCCCACTAGGTACTAAAAGTCTATTAATGTGAAAATGATTAAATATTTAAATAGAATGACATTTTTCACACATAGGAATGCACTAGCATTAGAAACAAGGCCTTGGGGCTGGGTGGTGGTGCACCTGGTTGAGTACATATGTTACAATGTGCAAGGATCCAGGTTCAAGCCCCTGATCCCCACCTGCTATGGGATAGTTTATGAGTGGTGAAGTAGGGCTGTGGGTGTCTCTCTGTCTCTCTCCCTCTCTATGACCCTCTTCCTCTCCATTTCTGCTTGTCTCTATCAGATAAAAAGAAGTTAATAAAAAATAAAGAAACAAGACTATATCTGTGTAGATACTGTGGAGATACTTGACTACTAATGAACTTATACATGAGAGACAACCATTGAAGATAAATCAGACTTCCTACCTTCTGCACTCCATAATGAAGAAAAATGGCCTCCAGGAGCAGTGGATTCATAGTGAAGGCACGGAGCTCCAGCAATAACCTGACAGCAAATAAATAAATAAATAAATCAGGAAATGCCAAGTGTTAGAGAGGTTGTAGAGAAAAAGAAACTCTGCTAACCTCCTTGGTGGAATGCAAACTGGTGCAGCCTTTTGGAAGATTGTATGAAAAATCCTTAAACAAATAAAAATGGAAGGTCTGGGTGGTGGCGCAACTGGTTGGGCACTCGTTACAGTGCAAAAGGACCCAGGTTCAAGCCCCTGGTCCCCACCTGCAGGGGGACAGCTTCATGAGTGTGAAGTAGGGCTGCAGGTGTCTCTATGCCTCTCTCCCTCTCTATTATCCCTTTCCCTCTCAGTTTCTAACTATCTACCCAATAAATTAATAAAATAATTTGTAAAAATAAAAAAATAGTAAAAGTGTAATAACCTTGTGATCCAAAATACAAATCTTAGGCATTTATTCTAAGGATACTTAATCATTTATTCTGAAGGAACACATGCACTCCTATGTTCATAGCTGCATTGTTCACAACAGGCTAAGATTGGATGCAGCCTAGATGTTCATCAAACATATGAGTGGCTAAATAAGATATAAAGTATATACCTTGTATATTATATATCTGCCTTATATATTCAATGGAATACAACTCTGCCAACAAAAAAGATATCATGTCCTTTGGGAAAAAATGGATGGAACTGGAGGTGTTATGTTTAGTAAAATAAGCAAGAGATGAAAGACAACCACTAGGTTGTTTCACTCACCAGTGGAATCTAGAGTTTTTATACACATGAACTTGGGGGAAAAACAAGAAGAAAAAAAAACAGAGGCAAGCAAACTGTTTCTAAGACTTGTGAGAATGATGATGGGCACCTTCGGGAACTGGAAGGATGGGGATACAGAACCTTGGTGGTGGGTATGTTGTGTACATTCTAATCTTTTTTTAGAAGAATTAACATTTTTTAATGTTTGATTATCTTTATTTATTTGATAGAGATATCCAGAAATTGAAAGGAGTGGGGAGACAGAGAGGGAGAGACACAGAGAGATACTTCTAACCCTGCTTTACCCTTGTGAAGCTTTCCCTCTACAGGTGAGGACTGGGGACTGAAACTAGGTCACTGTACATTGTAATATGGGTGCTCAACCAGGTATGTCACTACCCTGTCCCAAAACTGTTTGTTTGTTTAATTTTTATGAGAGCACTGCTCGGCTCTGAAATATGGTGCAGGGGATGGGACCTGGGACTTCAGAGCATCAAGCATGAGAATTTCCTTGCATATAATTGTGTTATTTACCCCCACCGTAGTAATCTTATACTCTTGTAATCTACTATTAGTCACAAATGGAAATTTTTAATAATCTATATAGTGTTTCCCCGAAGCATTGTTCAGCTCTGGCTTAAGGTGGTGCTGGGTATTGAACTTGGGGCCATTGGTGCCTCAAGCATTAAAGTATTTTTGCATAACTGTTATGCTATTTACCCAGCTCTCTGTACAATCTTTATAATAATGTTATACAACTTTTGAATAAGAGATGTAAAATTAGATAAAAATAACTGTCTCTTAAAAATGAAAAAACTGGGAGTTGGGCAGTAGCACACCAGGTTAAGCGCAGGTAGTGCAAATTGCAAGGACCAGCATAAGGATCCAGGTTTGAGCCCCCGGTTCCCCACCTGCAGGGGAGTCGCTTCACAGGCGGTGAAGCAGGTCTGCAGGTGTCTGTCTTTCTCCCCCCCTCTCTGCCATCCCTTCCTCTCTCTATTTCTTTCTTCCTATCCAACAATAGTGACATCAATAATAACTACAACAATAAAGCAACAAGGGCATCAAAAGAGGATAAATATTTTTAAAAATTTAAATTAAAAAACTGTCTTCATAGTTGTATAAAAATTAACAAAGTAATTGAAGCCTTAGATTAATTCACAGGTATAATGAATTTAAAATAAATATTTAGAATATGTATATATGTATATATATTCCTTTCAAGTGCACATGAGACATTTTATCTTTTTTTAAAGTTTATTTTTATTATCTTTATTTATTGGCTAGAGACAGTCAGAAATCAAAAGGGTAGGGGGAGATAGAAGCAGAGAGACACTTACTGACCTTCTTCACCATTTGAGAAGCTTCCTCCCCTACAGGCTGGGACCAGGAGCTTGAACCCAGAACCTTGTGAACTGAAATATGTGCGCTTAACCAGGTGTGCCACCCTGACCCCCAGAGACATTTTATCTTTTAAAATATTTTGTTTACTTATGTATTTTGGATAGCGACTGAGAGAAGAGGAAGACAGAGATAAAGTGTGTGACCGGCACTAGTATCATTTCACTGCTTCTAAAGTTTTCCTATGGCAGATGAGGACGGGGGCTTGAACCCAAGGCTTTGTGCACTACAGTATGTGCAGTCAACAAGATGCATCACCACCTGGCCCTGACCATGGAACATTCTCAAAGACTGACCATATATTGCAACATAAAGACAGCCAGAATAACTATGTGACTACCGCAATTATGAAAAGTGTATTCTCTTATCCTGTAGGTGTGAGGTTACAATCAATCAACAAGAGAGGCTGGCTGTACTACTGCCCCCTGGAGTGGGCCTTGGGGCTGTGGCTTAAGTTACTTTGCATTGCATTAAGCAAGTTCCAACTTGATGCTTTCCATTAAATCTCAGTTTTTCCAGTTTGTGATCCTGCTTATATACACATATATAGATATTTTTGTTTTCTTAGTAAAATTAAATTTTTTTTCCTTTATTGGGGAATTAATGTTTTACATTCAACAGTAAATACAATAGCTTGTACATGTGTAACATTTCTCGGTTGTCCTCATTACTATACAATCCCTGGGAGTTGGGCCAAAGTGCAGTGGGTTAAGCACACATGGCACAAAGTGCAAGGACTGGTGTTAAGATTCTGGTTTGAGCCCCCAGCTCCCCACCTGCAGTGGAGTCAGTACACAGGTGGTGAAGCAGGTCTGCAGGTGTCTATCTTTCCCCCTCTCTGTCTTCCCGTCCTCTCCATTTCTCTCTGTTCTGTCCAACAACAACAATATCAGTAACAACCACAAAAATAACTACAACAATAAAACAACAAGGGCAACAAAAAGCAATAAATAAATAAATACTGATAAAAAAATCTTTAAAACGGGAGTCGGGCGGTAGCGCAGCGGGTTAAGCGCTGGTGGCACAAAGCGCAAGGACCCGCGGAAGGATCCTGGTTTGAGCCCTCACTCCCCACCTGCACTCCCCACCTGCAGGGGAGTCCCTTCACAGGCGGTGAAGCAGGTCTGCAGGTGTCTGTCTTTCTCTCCCCCTTTCTGTCTTCCCTCCTCTCTCCATTTCTCTCTGTCCTATCCAACAACGATGACATCAATAACAACAATAAAAACTACAACAACAAAGGAAAAAAAAAAACAAGGGCAACAAAAGGGATAATAAATAAATATAAAATTAAAAAAAAAATCTTTAAAACAAAAAAACAATACAATCCCCACTAGGTCCTCTGTCATCCTTTTACAGGACCTGTACTCTCCACCCCCCCACCAATTCTGGAGTCTTTGACTTTGGTGCAATACGCCTGCTCCAGTCGTGGTCCTGCTTAGTGTTTTCTCTTCGGATCTTGTTTGTCAACTTCTGCCTGTGAATGACATCATTCCTCATTCATCCTTCTGTTTCCAACATATTTCACTTAACATGATTTCTTCCAGCTCCATCCAAGATGAGCTGAAAACCATTTTTAATAGCTGAGTAGTAATCCATTGTATATATATATATACCACAACTTGCTCAGCCACTCATCTATTGTTGGACACCTGGGTTGCTTCCAGGTTTTGGCTATTACAAATTGTGCTGTTAAGATCATATGTGTAGGGAGTTGGGCGGTAGCGCAGCGGGTTAAGCACAGGTGGCGCTAAGCACAAGGACCAGCGGAAGGATCCCGGTTTGAGCCCCGGGCTCCCCACCTGCAGGGGAGTCACTTCACAAGCGATGAAGCAGGTCTGCAGGTGTCTGTCTTTCTCTCCCCCTCTCTGTCTTCCCCTCCTCTCTCCATTTCTCTCTGTCCTATCCAACAACAATGACATCAATAATAACTACAACAACAAAACAGCAAGGGCAACAAAAGGAATAAATAAATTTATTAAAAAAAAGTAATAAAAAAGATCATATGTGTACCCCACCTGCAGGGCAGGTCACTTCACAAGCAGTGAAGTAGGTCTGCAGGTGTCTATCTCTCTCTCCCCCTCTCTGTCTTCCCCTCCTCTCTCCATTTCTCTTTGTCCTATCCATCAATAACAACAACAATACTAACTACAACAATAAAACAACAAGGGCAACAAAAGGGAATAAATAAATATTTTTTTAAAAAGGACATGTATGTACTCAAATCTTTTTGGATAGGTATGTTGGTTTCCTTAGGATATATCCCCAGGAGATGAATTGCAAGATCATAGGGTAGGTCCATTTTTAGCCTTCTGAGAGTTACTTCTCTCCACAGGGGTTGGACCAATTGCCATTCCCACCAGCAGTGCAGGAGGGTTCCTTTGACCCCACACCCTCTCCAGCATTTGCTGCTGTTACCTTTTCTGATGTATGACATTCTCACAGGAGTAAAGTGGTATCTCATTGTTCTCTTTATTTACATTTCTCTGACTTGGAGCAATTTTTCATATGTTTTTCAGCCTTTCAAATCCCATCTGTGGTGAATATTCTGTCCATGTCCTCCCCCCATTTTTGGATGGGGTCATTTGTTTTCTTCTTGTTGCGAATGGCAAGCTCTTAATATATTTTGGTTATTAAACTCTTGTCTGATGTATGGCATGTAAAGATCTTCTCCCATTCTGTGAGGGGGTCTCTTGGTTTGGGTAGTAGTTTCTTTTTCTTTTTTCTTTTTCTTTTTTTGGGTAGAAGTTTCTTTAGCTGAGCAGAAGCTTTTTAATTTGATGTAGTCCCATAGGTTTATGCTTGCCTTAGTCTTCTTTTTTTTTTTAAAAAAAAAAAAGACATGTATTTTTAATACTTAATACCTTTTTTTTGCCTCTTTTACTTATTATTGTCAGTATTGTTGTTGTTATTGATGTCTTTGCTGTTGGGTAGGACAGAGAGAAATGGAGAGAGGAGGGGAAGACAGAGAGGGAGAAAGAAAGACACTTGCAGACCTGCTTCACCGCCTGTGAAATGATTCCCCTGCAGGTGGGGAGTGCAGGGCTCCAACCAGGATCCTTATGCCTCAGTTCCTTGAGATTTGCTCCAAGTGCGTTTAACTCACTGCTACTGCCCGACTCCCTTGCCTTAATTAGTCTTCTTTGTAATTGCATTCATTTCATTGAAGATGTCTTTAAAATTTATGAGGGGTTGGGCGGCAACACAGTGGTTACGTGCACTTTGCACAAGGTACAATGACTGGTGTAAGGTTCCAAGTTCTAGCCCCCGCTCCCCACCTGCAGGGGGCTTACTTCACAGTGGGTGAAGCAGGTCTGCAGGTGTCTTATCTTTCTCTCCCTCTCTGTCTTCCCCTCCCCTCTCCATTTCTCTCTGTCCTATCCTACAATGACAACATCATCAACAACAACAATAATAATTATAACAACAATAAAACAACAAGAATAACAAAAGGGAAAATAAATAATAAAAAAATGGATGCGTAAAAGAGTTCTGTCAATATATCCTCTAAGTATCTGATAGTTTCTTTTCTAACATCCAGGCCCTTGATCCACTTGGAATTTACTTCTGTGTTTGGTGAAATATAGTGGTTCAGTTTCATGCTTCTGCATGTTTCAACCCATTGTTTCCAATACTATTTGTTGAAGAGACTCCCCTTGCCCCATTTAATAGTCTGGGCACCTTTGTCAAAGATTAGATGTCCAAAGGTGTGGGGGCTTACTTCTGGGCTCTCAATTCTGTTCCACTGGTCAATGTGTCTATTCATATTCCAGTAACAAGCAGTTTTGATATAATGACCCTATAATACAATTTGAGATCTGGGAGTGTGATGCCTCCAGTTCTGTTCTTTCTTCTCAAGATTGTTTTATCAATTCTAGGTCTTTTCTGGCTCCAGATAAACATTTGTAGCATTTGTTCTTTTCTCCTAAAAAATGTGGTTGGGATCTTGATGGGGATAGCACTGAATTTGTATATGGGTCTGGGGGGGGGGGGTAGATACCTTTCTTAAAGACTACAGCAGTCTCCAGAGAAATTTATAAGAAAACTTTTAATTTTATTGTTTTGCTAATTACCAACTGGCAAAAAACTTTCCTGAGGTGACCTCAACTCCCCAGGTCTTCACAGTCATTGCTATGACAGCTGAAATGATAATCATTGTCCTTAAGGGAGGGGAGGTCATATATCACAAACCATTTCTAAAGGTCTGTGTTTTTCTCTCAAGGATTTGCTGTCCTGACCCTCACACCAGCCCATCATCCTGGCAGCAGAGAGTCCACTAAGCAAGGGTGCTTGAGTCTTTGAGGAAGAATCTTCAAGGAAAGCAAGTCTGTGTGAGTGTTCATGTACTTGGGAGAAACAGACAGTGCCAAAGTCAGGAGGGAGGTGGGTTAATTCCTTGGTGATAAATTAGGCTGCTAAAGAGATGAGAGGCCTCCATCCTCCACCAATCCCTGATGGCTACCATTGTGATTTAGTGTGATCCCAGCTGAGGGTGATGACTGCCAATCCCACCAGTGCTTTTACAAAAGCTTATTAAAGGTTGTCATTACTAAATCAATCTACTGCTTACACTGCAGTGCAGGACCAGAGGTAAAATTTTCTGTTTTGTTTGTTTTTTCCTGTGTGTTGCTGGTGTTTCCCTTGCCTCTCTCTCCCTTCCTGCCTCCCCCTCCACTCTCAATTCCTCATTGTCCTATCAAATTTAAGAAAACCCACTAAAGGGAGTCGAGCGGTAGCGCAGTGGGTTAAGCGCAGGTGGCGCAAAGCACAAGGACCGGCGTAAGGATCCGGGTTCCAGCCCCTGGCTCCCCACCTGCAGGGGAGTCGCTTCACAGGCGGTGAAGCAGGTCTGCAGGTGTCTATCTTTTTCTCCCCACTCTGTCTTCCCCTCCTCTCTCCATTTCTCTCTGTCCTATCCAATAACAACCACATCAATAACAACAACAATAATAACAACAACAACAATAATAAAAAAAAGACAACAAGGGCAACAAAAGGGAAAATAAATAAATAAATAAAATTAAAAAAAAAGAAAACCCACTAAAATGCTGTATGTGATGAAGTGGTATTCTGGGTGATGTTTCTCATGAAATAAGTAACTTAATCTTTACTTTAAAATATATTTGGGTGGTCTTGAAGGTGGTACAGTGATAAAGCTTTGGACTCTCAAGCATGCAGTCCCAAGTTCAGTCTGCCAGCAACACATGTAACAGGATGATGCTTGGTTCTTTCTCTGCTTCCTTCTATCTTTCTCATAAATAAATATGTAAAATATTTTTTTTAAATATTAAACAGGCAGTGACAAATCCAGATGAGCACAAAACTATAGTTTAATACAGTGCAGGGGAGGCTATGATTGGATCTGGGTCCTGAAATTGGGGCAGTTTGGAATATTCCTACTCATGACCACAGAATGTGAGCTCAGACCTACAGGGATGAAGAGGTTACATAAGCTCCTAAGCTGAATATGGGCCCAAGATCAAATTGATGGGTCTACTGTCAACAATATATATATACACCTTTCCCACATTTGGGAGCTACCCTCTTCCTGATCTACCTTTTTAGCCCTTTCTCCAGCCATAACATGATCTTCCCAGACAATAACTTGGGTCCACCTGCATATCAGATTTCAGGATAGGAAAAAACTAATATAGTTATGGGCTTTTAAAAAATATTATTTATTTACAAAAAGGAAACACTGGCAAAATCATAGGATAAGAGGGGTACAACACCACACAATTCCCACAATAATTCTAAAGTGAAAAATAAACAAAAAAATCCCTTTAGTATTATGAACAAAGACGTAAAAATTGCTATAAAAAATTCCTGAGTATCTGTCTACACTTATGCTCTGTACTTATCCAAATTGAACCTGTTAGATTTTGGAATAGCTTCAGCAGTAATATTTTAAGGAATAGTGAAATAGGTTCTCTGTGTGGGTATGTATATGTGTGTGTGTGTGTTATCACATAGCATATTCTTGTCATCCTTTGTGATATTTTATTATTCTTTTAAGAACAATATTAAAGGATATATAGCAAATCCAACAATAGTAAAGCATTTTAAACTGATTAAAGATTGTAGTTACTGAGAGGAGGGAAGACAGAGAGAGAAAGATAGACACCTGCAGACCTGCTTCACCGCCTGTGGAGCAACTCCCCTGCAGGTGGAGAGCGGGGGTGGGGGGTCCTACTGGGATCCTTATGCCAGTCCTTGCGTTTATGCAACATGTGCTTAACTTGCTGTGCTACTGTCCAACTCCCTAGACTTTTTTTTTTTTAAAGATTTTTGTTGTTCTTTGTTTCTGTCGTTTATTTATTCTATAGGAAAAGAGATAAGAGGAAAAGGAAAGGGGACAGAGGGAGAGAGACACTACCAGCAGCACTGTGTCATCACACATTAAGTTTCTCTTCTGCGGGTGTGGACTGGGGGCTTGAACCCTGATTCTTGCCTATGATAATGTATGTGCTCAACTGGGTGCACCACTGCCTAGCCCCCAGAGATGGAATGTTTTATACTGTTATAGCTGTGCCTTTGATAGCTTCATGATTCTAAGAAAGTAAAATGATTGCAGTGTTTATCTTATGCACAAAGCCATACATCTGAATTTATTTCTGAAATAAAAAATGTCTTTATTGAACTAGGACTAACGCTAACAATAGGCCACGTGTATTACAATCGCAGATAATAAGCTTGTACCACCAGCTCCACGGGGAGCACCATGTCACCAGTACCAGTGAGAACTCCTCAAAGTGGAACAGTGGCTTTTCTTCCCCTCTTTCTCTTTCCATCTCCCTTTGAAAATGTTGTCAACTTTGGGGCCTGATGGATGATGATTTAAAAAGCAAAGCACTTTCATGGGATAGATGAGAAATTGTACTCATGTGTCAACAATTGCACTGTGAAGTATTAATCCTCCCAGTGGGAAAAAATAATTTACTGAATTCTGAGAATATAATGCTCTGAATGGAGAAATGATGTCTGTGAAATCATTGGGGAGAGTCAGGAGGTAGCACAGTGGGTTAAGTGCAGGTGGCGCAAAGTGCAAGTATGGCACAAGGATCTCGGATCGAGCCCCCGGCTCCCCACCTGCAGGGGAGTTGCTTCACAAGCAGTGAGGCAGGCCTGCAGGTGTCTATCTTTCTCTCCCCATCTCTGTCTTCCCCTCCTCTCTTCACTTCTCTCTGTCCTATCCAACAACGATGACATCAATAACAATAATAACTACAACAATAAAACACCAAATACACAAAAAAGGCAATGAATCAATAAATAAAAAACAAGAAATTGTTGGAGCTTAATAATCATGGAGATTACTTTTACCTATAATTTGAAGATACATCATAGGTTTCAGACAGGAGGCATCAGGGCTATATATTTACTTATTTATTTTTCTTTTCTTATTTTTTTTTCTTTTTGCCTCTGGGGTTATCACTGGGGATCAGTGCCTGCACTACAAATCCACCGCTCCTGGAGGCCATTTTTTCCCCTTCTGTTCATCGTTGCTGTTTTTACTATCGTTGTTATTGCTGTCATTGTTGTTAAATAGGACAGAAAGACATCGAGAGAGGAGGGGAAGACAGAGGGGGAGAGAAAGATAGACACCTGCAGACCTGCTTCACTGCTTGTGAAGCGAACAACCCCCTGCATGGGGAGAGCCGGGGGCTCAAACCTGGATCCTTACTCAGGTCCTTGCATTTCAGGCCTTGTGCGCTTAACCCGCTGTGCTACTGCCCGGCCCCCACATATTTATTATATTTAAAATCACACTACCAAGGTAGAATCACATCAGGTTCATCCTCCTAGCAAAGTGTTGAGGTGAATTACTTTGGAGATTTCTCAGTGGTTAGAGTACATTCCAAGTTCACTGAGACACAGAAGTGATGGAACTGCAGGACACAATCTTCTGGTGTCTGATACCATGAAACAAATAAAGGATTCAGTTTCTAGAGTTATAGTTAATTAAAACATTTAATTTGAAACATTGCCTATGATTTTGATGCCCATGTTTCTGTCTACACACACCTACCAGAGCAGGCCCATTGACTCCATGTCTCTTTGAACATTTCCACCATCCTGGGGAGCTCCTGGTGGCCTCAGCATCAAACAAGAGCTTCCATGGACACTGGTGATTCCATTATCTAATGCTGGGCCCTCTAAATCCCTGCATATGCAATTGTTACTATCTGCACATATCGGGAAAATTATATAAGTAGTCATACATTTTGGGTGTGTTCTGAAATTTCATGACAGACATACAGACTACATGCAGTGCTGTTCTTGGGCTCATGATCTGGAATGTGCCTCAGTCTCATGCTGTCAGACACAGTCTTCAGGTCCTGTCCATGTACATAAATCACCTTTGATTCAGCCATTTCTAATTTCTGTGCGGATTTATTTTCAGTTAAAGACACAAAGACCAAAAGTGTACAGCTAGTGTAATTTCACAAGATAAATACTCTGTACACAACTTGTAGGTCAATAAACAATATTGTTGGTCTTGCTGAAACTCTCTTTAGGCTTTTCAAGTCACTGTTTCTCAAGAGTGAACTTGTATCGCAAATATTTTTGAGTGGATTTCTGGAAGGAGTTTACTACTATTATACAATTAAAGAGATCACATTACTTTTATATGTTTTCAATATACAGAAATGATTCATACAGTATAGACTTTCATTTTAGTCTTTTTCTACACTGTTATGTGAATTCCACTGTTATTCATTTGTACAGGCTTGGTAGATTCTTTTATTTATTTATTTATTTTCTTTTTTTTTATTGGGGAATTAATGTTTTACATTCAACAGTAAGTACAATAATTTGTACATGTATAACATTCCCCAGTTTCCCATATAACAATACAACCCCCACTAGGTCCTCTGAATCCTTCTTCGACCTGTATTCTCTCCACCCACCCACCCCCACCCCAGAGTCTTTTACTTTGGTGCTATACGCCAATTCCATTTCAGGTTCTACTTGTATTTTCGTTTCTGATCTTGTTTTTCAACTTCTGCCTAAGACTGAGATCATCCCATATGCATCCATCTGTTTCTGACTTATTGTTGCTTGAGGCGGCGGCGGAATGCGAAGGAGAGAAAATACAAGCGCAGAGGGAAAACAAATCTTTATTGTTGGGTCAGACAGGTGGTTCAGGCCATGTGGAGCCAGACAAAAAACTGGCTTTGTCCGGCTACCTCACCACCAGGCAAGAGAGCGGGTGCCAGGGGAGGGAGAGTAGGCGGACTTTTTAGGTCAACACCCCCAGTGATGTATCGGGACATTATTGGTTGGGGAAAGCCCTGAAAGTACCATAATACTCTGTGTAGGGTGGCAGGCCCTTGGGGACAGGTTTTGGCTATTACAAATTGTGCTGCCAAGAACATATGTGTACACAGATCTTTTTGGATGGGTGTGTTGGGTTCCTTAGGATGTATCCCCAAGAGAGGAATTGCAGGATCATAGGGTAGGTCCATTTTTAGCCTTCTGAGAGTTCTCCAGACTGTTCTCCACAGAGGTTGGACCAATTGACATTCCCACCAGCAGTGTAGGAGGGTTCCTTTGACCCCACACCCTCTCCAGCATTTGCTGCTGTTACCTTTTCTGATGTATGGCATTTTCACAGGAGTGAAGTGGTATCTCGTTGTTGTCTTTATTTGCATTTCTCTGACAAACAGAGACTTGGAGCATTTTTCATGTGTTTCTTGGCCTTTTGGATCTCTTTTGTGGTGAATATTCTGTCCATGTCCTCCCCCCATTTTTGGATGGGGTTATTTGTTGTCTTGTTGTTGAGTTTGGCAAGCTCTTTATATATGTTGGTTATTAAACTCTTTTTTTAAAAAAAAGATTTTATTTTTATTTATGAAAAAGATAGGAGGAGAGAGAAAGAACCAGACATAACTCTGGCACATGTGCTGCCGGGGATCAAACTCAGGACCTCATGCTTGAGAGTCCAAAGTTTTATCACTGCGCCACCTCCCGGACCACGGTTATTAAACTCTTGTCTGATGTATGGCATGTAAAGATCTTCTTGAATCTTTATGTCTTTGATGTTGTCTAGACTAGAGAAGTTTTCAGCTATTATGGCCGGAAGAATGCTTTCTTCCTCTCCCTCTCTTTCTTCCTCTGGTAAGCCAATAATGCGTATATTGTTTCTTTTGAAGTCATCTGTTGTTGTTTTCAGCATCTCTGAATCTCTTTTTGAGATCTCTTACCTCTTTTTTAGTGGTCTCTAATTCATCCTCGATCTTGCTAATTCTGTCTTCAGCCTCATTGATTCTATTCTCTCTGCCCTCTACTGTTTTCTGGAGTTCATCTATTTTGTTGCCCTGTTCTGATACTGTTTTAGCTTGTTCAGCTTGTTGTGTTCTTAGCTCAGCTATTTCAGTTTTCAGCTCTCTAATAACCTTGAGATAGTTAATGTTTTCTTCCAGAATCTCATTTGTTGTTCCTGTATTTCTGATTATAATTCTTTCAAACTCTTTACTCACTCCTGTGATTATTTCCTTAGCTGATGTTTGGATGTTGAACTCATTATTTTGTGCTTCACCCTTTGGGGGGCTTTTAGCTGGACTGTTGTCCTGGTTAGTTTCTCCAATATTTCTTCTTGTTGGTTTACCCATTTTATATATTATGTTATGAGTTCCCTCTTAGTATTTTTCAAATTACTGATCACTATTTCCTGAATTGACTTGTGTCTAAGTAAGGTAATTAAAGGGTTCACAGTGGTGAAAGTTAACAGTTGTTTCAATAGTATTTTAATCCCTGAGTTGGAGCTCAGTGATTTAAAAGCTATGGGAGCCTGAGGGCTTCTAACTATAAGTAGGCTTCTTAACTTAATCACTGACTCCTGACCAAGAGATAAGGCAGGGTGTGGCAGAGATAGTCCAGTGGTTATGCAAAGAGACTTTCACAGCCCCACAGCTATGCCACCGAGGTATAGGTCTTCTCCTGAGTTTCCTGGTTAGATCTCTGTCCCCTGGTGTCCCTCCCTGCCGCTGCTCCAGATTTTGAGGGCAGTAGCAATGGAGACTCAGAGTTGCACTTGGGGAGTCTCCGGGGAGTCCTCTCCTCCCTTCAGCTGTCCCCTTGTTGGTGGAACAGACTGGAGGTGGTGTCTCAACTGATAAACCACTGGACTGTTACCAGCCACTTAATCTCTCCCTAGGCTCCTCTCTGTCACCAGCCACACGTGTTTGCACTCACCAGTGATTCGGTAGGTTCCTGTAGTTGTTCTAATTTTGTCTTGTTTCAGTCCCAGGTGGTCTCCTTTGGTATTCCTAGTTGATCCGGGAGAGGAGAGGAGAGAAGAGAAGAAACAGATCTGTTACTGCTCATAGCCCCGCCTCTGGAAGTCTCCCGGTTTGGTAGATTCTATAGTGTGACATCCACCTGGTTTTCAAACAATTTTTTATATTTATATATTTATTTTCCCTTTTGTTGCTCTTGTTTTTTATTGTTGATGTAGTTATTATTGTTATTGATGTCACTGTTGCATAGGACAGAGAGAAATGGAGCAAGGAGGGGAAGACAGAGAGGGGGAGAGAAAGACAGACACCTTCAGACCTATTTCACCACTTGTAAAGTGACCCACCCTTCAGGTGGAGAGCCTAGGGCTCAAAGTGGGATCCTTGACCCAGTCCTTGTGCTTTGTGCCATGTGCGCTTAACCCACTGCACTACCGCCTGACTTCCCTGGTTGTTTTGTTTTTTTGGTTTGGTTTGTGTAGATAAAGCATTCATTAGTGGATAATGCTAGAGTAAAAACCTTGAATTGAGGTTTTTCCACAATGAATGTGCTTAATTCTGAAGAGTATATTCATAAGAGTGAATTCGAGGAACTTATCCCGTTGCTTAAACAGACACTAATGATTTTTTAAAATATTTATTCCAGTTTAACACAACCAAGCAGCCTATGAAAATTATGGATGATTCTTACACTTGGTAGTAGTTGGTATTTCTGTCACTCATTCTACCTTTCTATTTGATGGTGATGATACCTAGTACATTGTGGTTTAATATAGTTCTCCTGGTTGCTGAAGGGACTATAATCTCCACTTACTGTTGTACTTTAAATTAACCTTTTCTAAAGTACCTAGTGTGAGACGTGTTAATTTTTTCACTTTCTATTTGGAAGAGGTTATTTATTTATTTATTTATTATCTTCATTTATTGCATACAGACAGTCAGAAATCAAGAGGAAGGGGAATGATAGAGAAGTAGAGAGACAGACACCTGCAGCACTGCTTCACCACTCATAAAGCTTTTTCCTTGCAGGTGGGGACCGGGGGCTCCAGCCTGGGTCCTTGAGCATTGTAACATATGCACCCAACTAGGTGCATCACCACCAGGTCCCTGGAAGAGTTGTTTTTTTTTAAAGATTTTATTTATGTAAATGAGAAAGATAGGAGGTGACAGAGAAAGAACCAGGCACATCACTCTAGTAAATGTGCTGCTAGGGATTGAACTCAGGACCTCATGCTTCAGAGTCCAATGGTTCATCCACTGTGCCACCTGCTGGACCACCCTGGAAGAGTTTTTATTCAGCACAAAATTTGTCTCTTTTGTAATCTTATCTTTCCCTTTGTCCCTTTTATCTTCTATCTCTGTCTATGTTTAATTTTTTTTTTTTTTTTTTTTACCAGAACACTGTTCAGTTCTGGCTTATGGTGATGTGGGGGACTGAACCTGGGACGTTGGAGTCTCATGCATGAGAATCTGTTTTCATAACCATTATGCTATCTACCCTCCGCCCTTCTCTCTCTCTTTAATATTTATTTATTCCCTTTTGTTGCTCTGTTGTTTTTTTATTGTTGCAGTTATTACTATTTTTGATGATGATGTTGTTGTCATTGTTGGATAGGACAGAGAGAAATGGAGAGAGGAGGGGAAGACAGAGATGGGGAGAGAAAGAGACACCTGCAGCCCTGTTTTGCCACTTGTGAAGCGACTCCTCTGCAGGTGGGTAGCTGGGGGCTTGAACCGGGATCCTGAAGCTGGTCCTTGCACTTGGTGCCACCTACGCTTAACCCACTGAGGTACTGCCCATTTCCCCCTTCTCTCTTTTTATATCAATTCCTCTCCTCACCCCTTTTTTTTAAAATTGGAGGGCAGGACCTCAGTGTCTGCACATTGAAACCACCACTCCTGGTGGACATTTTCTTTTCTTTCTTTATCTTTTTTTGTGTGTTGTGGGGGGAGGGCATAGAGATAGACAGAAATTTAGAGAAAAGGGGAAAGGGTTGGGAATGTAGCATAGTGGTTATGAAAATACTTTTTTTTTTAATAAAAAGGAAACACTGACAAAAACCATAGTATAAGTGGGGTACAACTTCCTGATAGCATTCCTGTTCTTTATCCCTCTGGGAGCATGGACCCGGGTCACTATGGGATGCAGAAGGTGGAAGGTCTGGCTTCTGTAATTGCTTTCCTGCTGGACATGGGTGTTGGCAGGTAGATCTGTACTCACAGCTTGTCTCTCTCTTTCTCTAGTGGGGCAGAGCTCTGGAGAAGTGAGGCACCAGGACACTTGGTCAGGTCTTCTGCCCAGGGAAGTCCAGTTGGCATCGTGGTAGGATCTGGAACCTGGTGGCTGAAAGAAGAGTTACATATAGCCAAAACTATTGTTGAGTAATCATGAACCTAAAGGCTGGAATAGTGCAGACGAAGAGTTGGGGATCTCCATCTGGTAGATAGTTAGTAGGCCTATTTTAGTTATATTCCAAAGGGCCCATGACTATACTAGTCTTTTCTCTCAGCCTGACATCTAATATGTAGGTAGATTCAAGTTATTGTCTGGGGAGATGATGTCATGGCTGGAAAAAGGAACAAAACAGGGGCCAGGCAGTGGCACACCTGATTAAGTACACACATTACAGTACGCAAGGACGCAAGTTCAAGCCCCTGGTCCCCAACTGCAGGAGGAAAGCTTCACAAGTGGTGGAGCAGGGCTGCAAGTGTCTCTCTGTCTCTCTCACTCACTATCTCCCCCTCCTCCCTCAATTTCTCTCTGTCCCTATTTAACAAATAAATTAAAAATAAAAAAGGATAAGAAAGCTGGATCAGGGAAGAGAGTAGCTCCCAAATATGGGAAAGGTGTATAAATACTGTTGACTGTAAACCCTACAGATTTGATCTGGGGCCCAGCTTAGGAGTCTATGTAACCTCTGCATCCCTGTAGATCTGAGCTCACATTCTGTGGTCATGAGTAGGAACGTTCCAAGCTGCTCAAATTTCAGGACCCATATTCCTCTGGTGGTATGTTGTTCTGCGTCATGGAGGAGAGAGAGAAGAGGTCCAGGGCAAAGAGGAACACAAATCTTTATTTGTGCTGGCACCTCAGAGTTGGGTGCGAGAGAAGCAGGTTGGGCCACGTGGAGGTAGCGAAAATGGTTGCCTCACGCAGTAACCTTTTCTGCGTCTAAACACCGAAGTGAAGTGCTGGCAAGAGAGGTGAAGCACTGGCAAGAGAGAGAGGTGCGGAAGAAGAAGGGCTTTTATAGGAGCAGCTTTCGTGAGAATGGGAAGGGGGAGGAGTAACCATAGCACTCCAGGATAGGATAATAACTCTCGTGAGAATGGGAGGGGGGAGGAGTAACCAAAGCACTCCAAATATCGTGGGTGGGGGTGGAATAGACAATGCCCTGAGGGCACAACATGGCGGAACAGGCACTCTGAGAATATCCCAACTCTCACGGGAACTAGCAGTAGCCTGAGGGGACAACATGGCAGATGTGACTGCATCTGCACAAATTCCCAGCAGTGGTAGATAGAGTAATGTTGTTCAGCCTCCCTTTGGAGGATGGAACATTCTCTGCTGTTGTTGATCCACATTGAGGGCAAGGTCCTATGGGGGCCCACAACAGGATGTGTAGTGTTGTTCCTGTTAGAGATGACCTGGGGACAGAGGGATTTATTTGAGGTCTAGGCCCATCATGTCTGTCTGGGATCTCAGGACTCCCCGACTAGAGCCTCAGCTGATGGGGTGGCCTGATAGTGACTAAAGAGTCATCATTAAAGTATGCCAGTCTCTTGATCTTATTCAGCTTTTGCAGTCCTTACTTTGATAAGGTAAGCTTTGGAGTGGCTGAGGGAAGTGTTATAGAAAGTAGGTCAGGAGGGTATCTAAGTAGACACTATTTCATGAGGAACTTTATGGTGTCTTTTTAGGTCTTTCCACTTGCATGCTGCATATATTGGCTCACTGAAGACTATTGTGCACTTTTGCTTTCAGGTATATATTTTGCCCTAATTTATGAATACATGTGAATATATTCCCTACCACATGGGACCTAGTCTATGGTTTTGAGGCTTTGTTAGGAAGTGGAGAATTAAAATTACAGAATCCTATGAGAAAGGAAAATCTCATTCAAGGAATGAGGCTGAAGGGTTGACATTCCATGCCTGATGTCTCTGGACACAGTCTGAAGTGAAGCATACTGAGGTGATCCTAGTTGTGTTGATTAGGAGTAATGCAGCAGGTCAAGCACTTGAATTGTTGGTATGCTTCTAGTTCTGCTTCTGGGATCTCTTCTGTTACATTGCTTGATGTTGTGGTCTATTTACATGGTCATTCTGTTACATTGGTTTGGTCTCACTCCCCCTGCCTCCTCGAGATTTGGTTTAGTCCTTGCCTTTTCGCTCTTCTTGCTTCTCCCTGCCCCCTATCCTAGATACTTCCTGGGTTCCTGACTCTCTGCCGCCTGAGGAAAAACATGGAGGAGCACACTGTGTGGTGATTATTTTGTTGGACTGCTTGCCCGCTCATGAATAAAGATTAAACTGCGTACTCAGCTCAGTCGTGTGTCCCTGGTTGTCTGTACCACCGCAAAGCTAGCCTGGCATACTGGCGCCGTGACCCTTGACGACACATAAGGACTGGAATACGGATCCGGTTTGAGCCCCCAGCTTCACCACTTCACAGGTGGTGAAGTGCATTGGTGGTTCACTGGTAGAATTCTTGCCTGCCAAGAATTCTACCAATTCATTGGTGGTAAGCAGGTCTGCAGATGTCTATCTTTCTCTTCCCCTCCTCTCTTCATTTCTTTCTGTCCTATCCAACAATGACGACTACATCAAGAACAACAATAATAACTATAACAATAAAACAACAAGGGCAACAAAAGGGAATAAATAAATAAATGAAAAAATATTTTTAAAAATATATATAAATGATTTGCAACTACAACTACTTATCTCTTCTAATTGTGTAACTGAACCTAGCCTGGAAAGCAAAACATCAATACAGCACCACAAAATTTGATTAGCATGTGGTAATGTGGTGGCACACATACTATTTCAGGTGTGATTAGTGTTGTGGTTTTGAATCTCTTTAACTCTTGCTTGTCTGAAAAGCTCCCAAACCGAATAATAAATGAATTAGACAGGGTATTATTATGTGTATGTCTTTTATTATTTTTTTATATTTATTTATTTTCCCTTTTGTTGCCCTTGTTTTTTATTGTTGTTATAGTTATGATTGTTGTTGTTACTGATGTCATTGTTAGATAGGGCAGAGAGAAATGGAGAGAGGAGGGGAAGACAGAGAGGGAGGAGAGAAAGATAGACACCTGCAGACCTGCTTCACTGCCTGTGAGGCAACTCCCCTGCAGGTTGGGAGCCAGGGGCTGGAACCAGGATCCTTATGCCGTCCTTGTACTTTGTGCCACATGCGCTTAACCTGTTGTGCTCCCGCCCGACTCCCTATTATGTCCATGTCTTAAATGTCTTTTCCATACGAAACTTTAAATGTGTCCTACCAATCTGTTTAACCTTTTTTTTTTTTTAATTTTTTATTTAAGAAAGGATAAATTAACGAAACCATAGGGTAGAAGGGGTACAACTCCACACAGTTCCCACCACCCAATCTCCATATCCCATCTCCTCCCCTGATAGCTTTCCCATTCTCTATCCCTCTGGGAGCATGGGCCCAGGGTCATGGGTTGTAGAAGGTGGAAGGTCTGGCTTCTGTAATTGCTTCCCCGCTGAACATGGACATTGACTGGTCGGTCCATACTCCCAGTCTGCCTCTCTCTTTCCTTAGTAGGATGGGTCTCTGGGTAAGTGGAGCTCCAGGACACATTGGTAGGGTCTTCAGTCCAGGGAAGCCTGGCAGGCATCCTGATGGCATCTGGAACCTGGTGGCTGAAAAGAGAGTTAACATACAAAGCCAAACAGATTGTTGAACAATCATGGACCCAAAGGTTGGAATAGTTGAGAGGAAGTGTTGGGGGGGGGGAATACTCACTGCAAACTTTAGTGTACTTCTGCTTTCAGGTATATATATTTATATATAAATATTTATATATAATATATTTATATATAAATATATAAATATTTTTTAAATATTTATTTTATTTATTTATTCCCCTTTGTTGCCCTTGTTGTTTTATTGTTGAAGTTATTATTGTTGTTGTCGTTGTTGGATAGGACAGAGAGAAATGGAGAGAGGAGGGGAAGACAGAGAGGAGGAGAGAAAGATAGACACCTGCTGACCTGCTTCACCGCCTGTGAAGTGACTCCCCTGCAGGTGGGGAGCCGGGGTTCGAACCGGGATCCTTATGCCGGTCCTTGTGCTTTGCACCACCTGCGCTTAACCCGCTGTGCTACAGGCCGACTCCCTCAGGTATATATTTTGCACTTGTTTATGGATACGTGTGAACATATGCTCTCACAAAACCTGGTGTATATCTAGGTTTTGGGGGTTTTTTAGAAAGTGATCCACCTGGGATGGAATTAGAGAATGCTATGAAAGGAAAGGTCTCACCCGAGTAATGAAGCTGAAGGTTTGTCATTCCACACCTGAAGTCTCTGGACACAGTCTGAGCTAAAGCATGTTGAGGTGGCAATCGTTGCGTTGATTAGGTTGTGATCATCTGATGCAATATTATTTGATATGGATTGGGAGAGGCATGCGGGAAAGTGGGCCTTATCCTAAGGTTCCAGGACTGGGAGAAATATAGGCTCTATAGTGGAGATGTGAGGTTCCTGCTGTCTTAGGGTTCAAAAAGACAATGGATAGTTAATGTTATCATCACATTATTTGGTAACTGGGTTAACTTTGAAAAGTCCTTTTGTTAGGGTTTGCTGTATAGTACCCAGTATCTTGTAAATAGCTGTGCCACTGGTTGCCTCTGATCTACTTGGACTAGGCTTTTGAGAGAGTCCACATATCAAATACACAGCCTATATATTAAGAAGACTCAATCTGTGTTTTAAAAACTTCAAGACATACAATTAATTTTTCCCCTCTCCTATTAATTAACTAGTAATTTATATGACTACACTTTACTAGGAGTGTACATAAACAGCATTCCCACCACCAAAAGACTGTGTCCCATACCACCCACCCACCCCCACCGGCCCAGGAAGCCGCATGTCTACCCCTCACCACAGGGTTTTTACTTTGGTGCCATACTTTCAATTTAGTCAGATCCTTCTTTTAGTTTCCCTTTCAGATCTTCTTTCTCAACTTCTGTTGATGAGTGGGATCATTCCACACTCATCTTTATCTTTCTGACTTAGCTCAGTTAATATAATTCCTTCTAGCTCTGTCCAAGATGGGTCAGAGAAGGTGGGTTCATTGTTCTTAATAGCTGCATAGTATTCCATTGTGTATATATACCACAGCTTTCTCCGCCACTCATCTGTTGTTGGGCACCTGGGTTGCTTCCAGGTTTTAGCTATTATGAATTGTGCTGCTATGAACATAGGAGTACACACCTCTTTTTGGTTGGGCATTATGGAGTCCTTGGGGTATAAGCCCAGGAGAGGAATTACTGGATCATATGGAAGGTCCATGTCTAGCCTTGTGAGAGTTTTCCAGACTGCTCTCCACAGAGGCTGGACCAATTTACATTCCCAACAGCAATGCAAAAGAGTTCCTCTGTCCCCACAGCCTCTCCAGCATTTGTTGCTGCTGTCCTTTTCGATGTATGCCATTCTTACAGGAGTGAGGTGGTATCTCAATTTGTCTTCATTTGCATTTCTCTGACAATCAGTGACCTAGAGAAGTTTTTCATATGTTTGTTAGCCTTTTGGATCTCCTCTGAGGTGAATGTTTTGTTCATATCCTCTGCCCATTTTTGGATGGGGTCATTTGCTTTTTTGCTGCTAAGTTTGCTGAGCTCTTTGTATATTTTGGTGATTAGTTTCTTGTCTGATGTATGGCATGTGAAGATCTTCTCCCATTCTGTGAGGGGTCTCTCTGTTTGTTTAATAGTTTCTTTGGATGTGCAGAAGCTTTTCAATTTGATGTAGTCCCATTGGTTTGTTTCTGCTTTAGTCTTTCTTGCAATTGGGTTTATTTCATCAAAGATGTCCTTGAGGTGTAGGTGGAAAAGTGTTTTACCAATGTTTTCCTCTAAGTATTTGATTGTTTCTGGTCTAACATCCAGGTCTTTGATACATTTGGAGTTGATTTTTGTTTCTGGCGAGATAAAGTGGTTCAATTTCATTCTTCTGCATCTTACAACCCAGTTTTCCCAGCACCATTTATTGAAGAGAGCTTCCTTTTCCCATTTTATCCTTTGGTCCCCCTTATCAAAGATTAGATGTCCATAGGTGTGGTAAAGAATTATCTTTTTTTTAATATTTTTTCGTTGCCCTTGTTGTTTTATTGTTATAGTTATTATTGATATCGTTGTTGGATAGGACAGAGAGAAATGGAGATAGGAGGGGAAGACAGAGAGGAGGAGAGAAAGACAGACACCTGCAGACCTGCTTCACCGCCTGTGAAGACTCCCCTGCAGGTGGGGAGCCGGGGGCTTGAACCGGGATCCTTAAGCCGGTCCTTGCGCTTAGCACCACCTGCGCTTAACCTGCTGCGCTACCGCCTGACTCCGCTGATACTGATATTTTTAAAGCCACCACTTTCTGAGTCTGTTTCACAGCTTCTAGTTGATAACTGGGTAGTATCAAATCTGCACTGAGAAATGGAACATGTAACTGGCAACTGTAAATTTCTTCAGAAAGTAAAACAGTATTTCTGTTTTTTTTTTTTAGAATTCATTTATTCATGAGAAAGATAGGAGGAGAGAAAGAACCAGCCATCACTCTGGTACATGTGCTGCTGGGGATCAAATTCAGGACCTCATGCTTGAGAGTCTAGTGTCTTAGCCACTAAGTCACCTCCTGGATGACACAGTGTTTCTTAAAGCTTATATTCACATCAGTTTCTGAATAGAAACAGTCACTAGATAACACTTGTTTTAGTTTCACAGTTTTAAGCACCAGTGCAGCACGATGGGCAGGTTACATTTAGGGAAAAGCAAAGGTGTCACCTGCAAAATTGATGGTTGAAGAGGCCTCCCCTCCCACAGAGCTGAAAGGATTCTGTCAAGTCTTCTCCCAAAGTTTCCCATTCCGATGTCTTGTGTTTTCATGTTGAAAACACTTTTGCATTTTTCCTTTGAATGCCAACTTCTTACGAGTCCTATTTTTAAAAATTTTTTAATCTTTATTTGCTGGATAGAGATAGTCAGAAATTGAGAGGGAAGACAGTGATAGAGAGGGAGAGAGACATCTGTAGCACTGCTTCACCACTTGTGAAGCTTTCCCCTTGCAGGTTGGGGCCAGTGGCTTGAACCTGGGTCCTTGCACACTGTAACATGTGTGTTCAACCAGGTGTGCCACCACAAGGCCCCCCCCCCACTTGTCCTATTTCTTAATGTCACATGTTTAACTGGAATGTGTTTTAAGTATTTTTGAATAGTGTCAGCTGAAACGTGCACATTTTGTACACTGTGCTGCTTTTGTGGGACATGCTAAGTGTGGTCCGGTTGTTTCTTGTCATTTGATTGCACTGACCTAGGAATGTGGGTCATATCAAACATTGGATTTAAAAAATGACCACTCTTGGGAGTTGGGCGGTAGTGCAGCAGGTTAAGTGCAGGTGGCACAAAGCATAAGGATTAGCATAATCATCCTGGTTCCAGCCCCTGGCTCCCCACCTGCAGGGGAGTCTCTTCACAAGCAGTGAAGCAGGTCTGCAGGTGTCTTTCTCTACCCCTCTCTGTCTTCCCCCTCTCTCTCCGTCCTATCTAACAACGACAACATCGACAATAGTAACTACAACAACAATAAAAAGGTAACAAAAGGGAAAATAAATATTAAATTTTTTTAAATGACCACTCTTTTAACTTAAGTTAACTTTTAAATGTTTATAGGAGTATGTGCTGTGAAGTGATCTCAAATTTGTAACATTTGTTGTCATGAACTGCCCCTAATTATTGTAATGTAATACAAAATAGTAAAAAAAAAAAAAAAAAATTCTGAATGGTACGAGAGCTAACTAGTTGGATTCCAGTGAGTTTATTCCTGAAGAATAGTTCAAGCAAGAAATGGTGTGGAGTGGGGGGGGGGGAGATAGGGGATGGGCAGTAGCTTACTGGGTTAAGTGTATAAAGCTTAAGGACCAGTGCAAAGGTCCCAGTGAGATTTTCAGAAAGATTATTTATCAATATATTCTTTCCCCCAAGGTCACTCTAGATTACTTTTTTAGTTTTTTGGTTGGTTTTTAATATGGATGCTATCATTCATTTGCAGTTCAGAGTTGGGTAAGCCAATCTATTTTAATTTGTCATAGTAATTTGATAGTGTTTTAGAAAAGTATATTACTTTAGGGCTATAATTTATCACCTGCACATTATATATGGTATGAGACAACACACCCTCCATGGGTGTTCTTTCCGGACACAAGCACCATAGTTCTCACAAACTTCAGACACAGAGAGAAACACCAGAGCACTGCAAAACTCTGGCTTATGGTGATGCAGGGGGATTGAACCTGGGACTCTGGAGCCTCAGTCATGAGAGTCTGTTTGCATAACCATTCTGCTATCTCCCCCTCCCCCCTTTTAGCCCTTTCTTCTTGTTTTCTGGCTGTCTCTCTCTATCCAATAAATAAATGTAAAGGTAATTTAAAAAAGAAGCTTGAGTTAACAGTTACATTGAAATCATAGCAAAAACAATTATTTGAGAACGGGAAGAAACCTGAAAGTTCAAAATCTTTGGAAAACTGGAATGAGCAATGATGCTTTCTCTGGGCTTTGTGCTAAACTGAGACCCTGCGAAACTGCTATGGTTAGTTCCTCCAGCACTACTTAGGAGAGGGGTTAGGTTCCTTGTTTGGGGCCAGAGCTTAAGATCCCCATAGCAGGCGCCCAGCGGTAGTGCATCAGGTTAAGCACACATGGCACAAAGTTCAAGGACCAGCACAATGATCTGGGTTTAACTACCCCCTCTCCACCTGTGTGTGTGTGGGGGGGGGGGAGGGGATTTGCTTCACATACGATGAAATAGGTCTGCAGGTGTCTATCTCTCTCTCCCTCTTTGTCTTTCCCTTTCTTGATTTCTCTCTGTCTTTCCAACAATAGCAACAATGATAAACAACAGGGGCAAAAAAGGGGAAAAAATCACCTCCAGGAGCAGTGGCTTTGTAGTGCAGGCACTGAGCCCCAGCAATAGCCCTGGAGGAAAAAATAGAAATGAAAATTAAAAAAAAAATCCAAGAGCATTGTGTAGTGCTGAACAACTAGCAGGCACTTGAATCTTTGTTGAGTAAATAGATTCTATCTAAAAGCCATTCACAATTTTGTGGTTTTGATTGGCTGTTGATTTGGAGGCATGTTTGTGTTTGGCTGATGTGAGTATTATCCAGTCAGGAAGGGTGGTTTGTGTAACTAGCGTTTCATCCTATTATGTTTTTTTTTAAAGTTTTTTAAATTTATTTGTTAATGAGAAAGATAGGAGGAGAGCGAGAGAAAGAATCAGACATCATTCTGGTACATGTGCAGCTGGGGAATGAACTCAGGACCTCATACTTGAGAGTCTAGTGCCTTAGCCACTGTGCCACCTCCTGCAGCACTGTGTTTTGTTTTTAATATAAAATTAAAAAATATATATTGTTTTTTAATATTTATTTATTCCCTTTGGTTGTACTTATTTTTTTTTATTGTTGTAGTTATTATTGTTGTTATTGATGTTGTTGGATAGGACAGAGAGAAATGGACAGAGAAGGGGAAGACAGAAAGGGAGATAAAGACAGACACTGCAGACCTGCTTCACCTCCTGTGAAGCAAATCCCTTGCAGGTGGCAAGCCTGGGGCTCAATTCGGGATCCTTACTTTGGTCCTTGCACTTTGCTGCCACCTGCGCCTAACCCGCTGGGCTACCGCCCGGCTCCCTATATAAACTTTTAAAAAAATATTTATTTATTCCCTTTTGTTGCCCTTATTGTTTTAGTTATTGTTGTAGTCGCTGTTGGGTAGGACAGAGAAAAATGGAGAGAGGAGGGGAAGACAGGCACCTGCAGACCTGCTTCACCACCTGTAAAGGGACTCCCCTATAGATAGGAAGCCCGCCTCTCAAACTGGGATCCTTATGCGGTCCTTGAGCTTTGCGCATGCGCTTAACCCGCTGCGCTGCCACCCACTCTCCATCCAATTATGTTTTAAGACATTGAAGTGTTCAGCTCTCTGTCCAATCTGGGCTGCTGATGGTGGAAGGAGGAAGTCCCGCTAGTCTTTCTGCTCCTGAGATCATCATCACTTTATTTCTTGGTGTAGCTCTCACCTTCCTGTGGTTTGCATGTTGAGAAAAATCTTTATTGAGCCCAGAGTCTGGACAGCCCATGGTGAGTGTGGGTTATCTGGGGCCAAGATTGGGAGAGTTGTGCTTCAGACCTGCTAGAAGCA
Source organism: Erinaceus europaeus (assembly GCF_950295315.1). NCBI lineage: Eukaryota > Metazoa > Chordata > Mammalia > Eulipotyphla > Erinaceidae > Erinaceus > Erinaceus europaeus. Next base: position 7,491,387 of record NC_080184.1, on the reverse strand, counting down.
GCCACGTGGCCAGGGCTTCCCCATCCCCTGTCCTGCCATCTCCACATTGCACCTGGGCTGGACCCCTCTTGGCCAAGCATAGGGGTGGGTGTCTTGAATTACCTGGCCTTCTGACCTTTGCAGTGGGTTCAGGGGATGTTGAAGTGGGACTCCAAAAGGGGAGTAACTTTAGCCATTGTCTTCAGGTGTGGACATTCTTCTTCTTCTCCTCCTCCTCCTCTTTTTTTTGCCTCCTGGGTTATTGCTGGGGCTCAGTGCCTGCGCTATAAATCCACTGTTCTTGGAGGCCATTTTTCCCATTTTGTTGCCCTTGTTGTTACTGTTATGGTTGCCGTAGTTGTTGTTAGATAGGACAGAGTGAAATGTAGAAAGAGGGAGAGAAAGATAGACACCTGCAGACCTACTTCACCCCTAATGAAGTGACCCCCCCCCCACCCCTGTAGGTGGGGAGCCCCAACTGGGATCCTTATCCAGGTTCTTGTGCTTTGCGTCATGTGCACTTAACTGGCTCTGGTACCCCCCCTTCATTTTTTTAGAGGACTTTGGGGCCTCAGGCATTAGAGTCTTTTTGCATGATAGCATAATGTATGATCTACCTTCCAACCTCAACTGCATTTTGTAGTGTTATGTCCCTGCTGACCGAGCCCGACTACAGACTGAGACTGACAGATAGCTGGTGACGATGTTTTATTCAGACTAACAAGACACACATACAGGGGAACACAGCGCTGTGGGTTCACGAGCTGGGACAGATCCCTAGCTAGGAACCCTAGGCAACTCTGAGCCCCCCTAATATTCATTTATTCATTTTCCCTTTTGTTGCTCTCATTTTTTATTGTTGTAGTTATTGATGTCATTGTTGGATAGGACAGACAAATGGAGGAGGCGAAGATGGGCGGCATAGAAAGACACCTACTGACCTGCTTCACCTCCTGTGAAGCCAGTCCCTGCAGGTGGGGATCCGGGGGCTCGAACCGGGATCCTTCCTCAGGTTTTTGAGCTTTGCGCCACGTGCACTTAACCCGCTGCACTACCTGCTTACTGCCCGACACCCATTCTACCCTAATCTTTACCTAAACAGCACATTCCAATTTCTGTCTATGGCACCAGTCTTTATCTCAGCAAAGCAGGTAAACAGAAGCAGAATGAATGGGAACATTCTAATTTAAACCGTCACATTAACATTAATTTGCATCATCATCACTCTTGCCAGCTAGTTATCTAAAAAGCCAGTGGACCTCAGGTGTTCCTGGGAGAGAGAGAGGTTAGCTTCTTTCCTAACTTTTACTTTCTTTTACTTGAAAAGAAACAAGTCCCTAAGATGGAGGAACTCTCAATATGGGGAGCTCTAGTTCTCAGTAGCATTAGCATTCAGCTTCTTCTTCTTCTAGCGTTTGCCCTTCTTCCTTAGCCAGTCAACAGCGTCAGGTTGACTGAAAAGAGAAATGAATGCCAGGGCAGGATGCAGGCAGCTTTGTATAGCTGGCCTTTCTTGCAGGCTACCTACAGGGTGCAGGGGGAGTAGTTTATAATGACCTTCCAGTGGAGTATTTCCCTAAGCGCCACCCTAATATGCTTCCATACTTGACTGAGTCTTGTGATCTAAACTCATGTTCTTAACCCCGGCTGAAGGAGCAAGGAAGTACTTGCTGACCCCTGGGCAAGATAGTTAGGTGGAGAATTCAGCCAGCCTGTGCACCCTGAAGCTTCAAGCCGTGCCCAGTAGAGCACTAATTGTTCTCCTTTCTTTGGGGGCTAAGCTTTCAATAAATATGTAAAACTGGGAATTGCTCAACAAAGTCACAACACCTTGAGGTTACTGGAAAACAGTGTTTATTTCTGGCATGCCTTTTATACAAAAAGAAAAATTGACAAAAAAAATTTACAATTATGCATAGAAGGACTGAGTCATCAGCAGAGGTTTCTGACTGCCAAGCCTTATTCACACACTAGATTTAAATCTGCCAGCACTTTTACAAACACCAGGAGAGGGGGGTTAGGATTAGGATTTACGGGAGTCGGGCTGTAGCGCAGCGGGTTAAGCGCAGGTGGCGCAAAGCACAAGGACCGGCATAAGGATCCCGGTTCGAACCCCGCCTCCCCACCTGCAGGGGAGTCGCTTCACAGGCGGTGAAGCAGGTCTGCAGGTGTCTGTCTTACTCTCCATCTCTCTGTCTTCCCCTCCTCTCTCCATTTCTCTCTGTCCTATCCAACAACGACAACAACAATAATAACTACAACAACAAGGCCAACAAAAGGGAATAAATAAATAAAATAAACAAAAAAAAAAAGAAAGACACACACACACACACAAAAAAAGGATTAGGATTTACAAGTGGTTTAAAGGAGACTGGTACAAGCAGTTACCATTACTTTCTATATATGCTACTGCAAATATATATTAAGAAATTCTTTTTTTTTTCTTCAAAAATGTTATCTGAATGTTTTAGTGGTTTACTGGTATTTTTATTATTTATTTATTTATTATTGGATAAAGACAGAGAGAGATTAAGAGGGGAAGGGGGAGATAGAGAGATACCTGCAGCCCTGCTTCACCACTTGTGAAGCTTTCCCCCTGCTGGTGGGGACCAGGGGCTTGAACCCAGAGCCTTGTACACTGTAGAGTGTGCAGTTGACCAGCTGTGCCACTGCCTGGAACCTATACTAAGAAATTTTTTCCCATCTTCCTTTTTTTTAAAAAAAAAAATTGATTTATTTATTAATAAGAGGGATAGAAGGAGAGAAAAAAATAGACATCACTCTGGTACATGTGCTGCTGGAGACTGACCTCATGCTTGAGAGTCCAACACTATCCACTGTACCACCTCCCAGACCACTCCAATTTTCTTTTCTTTCTTTCTTTCTTTTTTTTTTTTTTTTTTTAGAATTTATTTATTCATGAGAAAGACAGGAGAGAGAACCAGACAGCCCTGTTTTATATGTGCTGCCAAGGATACAACTCAGGACCTCATGGTTGAGAATCCAGTGCTTTATCCACTGCGCCACCTCCCAGACCATCCCAATTTTATTTTCTTTACTGATAGGTTTTAAGTTCCTGGAGTATGTTAAGCACCTCTAGTGATGTTGCATTTTGTTTTTATTCCCTTTAATTTATCCTTAGCAACAGATCCAGCAGGAGAAATGTCCCAGGATTGGACTGTTTTCTAATATACTTGTTGGGGAAACAAAAGCAGTTAGTTCCACATCTTAAACTGAAGAACATGAAGTGTGGATGACAATTGTTCACTGATTTATAGTGGCTCCAGTGTGGTGTGCAGAAATATGATAATGTGGGGTATTTTACAAGAGTTGGCTTCAGACTAAGAGTCATTCTGTATCTCTCTCTCTCTCTTTCTCTCCATGAGTCTGGATGCAGGAGAGATTTGGGTTGTGATTAGATTAGATTAGTTTTTTGAATCGTTTGCTCGTGAATAAAGAAATATTGCTTCTCTGCTCAGCCGTGTGTCCCTGGTCATCTGTTCCCGCCGCAAAGCTAGCGCAGCATACTGGCGCCCTGCACTGTGACCGACAAGGCAGTTCAGTGCAGATAACTTCTGTTTGTTTCTTATGTTCTTTTTTTTAAAATTTTTCTATTATCTTTATTTATTTATTGGATAGAGACAGCCAGAAATAAAGAGGGAAGGGTTGATTGAATAAAAGACGAAGAGAGAGAGAGACAACTGCAGAACTGCTTCACCACTTGTGAAACTTTCCCCCTAAAGGTGGGGACCATGGACTCGACCTGGGTCCTTGTGCTTTGTAATGTGCGCTCAATCAGATGCACCACCACCTAGCCCCCCTTTTTAATATTTATTCCCTTTTGTTGTTTTATTGTTGTAGTTATTCTTACTATCATCATTGTTGGATAGGACAGAGAGAAATGGAGAGAGGAGGGGAAGACAGAGAGGGGAAGAGAAAGACAGACACCTGCAGACCTGCTTCACTGCTTGGGAAGCGATGCCCCTACAGGTGGGGAGCCAGGGACTGGAAACAGGATCCTTATGCTGGTCCTTCTGCTTTGCGTCACCTGCACTTAACCCGCTGCGCTACTGCTGGACTCCCTCTTATGTTCTTCTTATTGTATTTATGAGAGAAGATAGAAGAGAGAGAACCACTGGTACATGGGATGCCAGGTGATGAACTCAGGACCTCACGCTTGAAAGACCAGTGCTATTTACACTGTGCCACCTTCTGGGTCACCAGCTCAAATTCCCTGTTGCAGAAGAATTTGAGGGTAGGAAGGGCCCCTGAAAATAAGAAGAAACTCACTTTGTGGGCCCCATGGTCTAGGACATTGGACCTTTTATGAGTCAGAATGTCTTCCCTACAGGTGCAGTGTTATCAAGTGAAAAGTCTGTGCTGCCGGACGTAAAGCAGAGTCTCAAGTTCCTGTTGTGTGCTATCTGTCCATCTTCCGGCCTGAAAGGGGAGTCAGAGAAAGAAGAAAAGATGGCAGTTTCTCGGGTAAGTGACCTGTTCCTGATCGTATACTGTCCCTTTTTCTTTCTGAGTGAATTGTATTTCAAATAGCAAATGTTTATTTCACTACTTCTTCTTTTTTTCTTTTTTGGATAAGACAGAGAGAAATGGAGAGAAAAGGGGAAGACAGAGAGGGGGTGAGAAGGCAGACATGTGCTTGTGAAGTGACTCCCCTGTAGGTGGGAGCCGGGGGCTGGAACCAGAATTCTTATGCTGGTCCTTGCGCTTTGCACCACGTGCGCTTAACCCACCTTGCTACCACCCGACTCCCACATTGTCACTATTCTTGTTTGTCAAGAGATTGGATGGTAATAAACACTTGAAGTACTGCTCCTCCACTTGTTAAGCTTCATTCTGCAGGTCAGGAGTTAGGAAATGTGAACCTCAGACCTTGCACGTGTGTTCTCATTGGACGCGTCACCATGCAGGTGCTGTAAAAAAAAAAGGGTGGGGGAGGGTAGATAGCATAATGGTTATGCAAACAGACTCTCATGCCTGAGACCCTTCTTCTTCTAGCGTTTGCCCTTCTTCCGTAGCCAGTCAACAGCATCAGGTTGAGCCTGATGTCAAGTTTCGAGACCTCCTTTGAATCTGGAGAGGTGGCAGTCATTGACTATGTGGGTCATAGTCTGTCTGGAGCCGCAGGGGCAGTTCGGGTCGTCTCTGGCTCCCCAGCGATGGAACATAGCGGCGCACCGGCCATGGCCTGTTCGATGGCGATTGAGGAGGGCCCGATCATAACGTGCCAGGTCAAAGCCGGGTGGACGCTCACAGGGGTCTGTGATGAGGTGTTTGTTCTTTACCTCAGCTGACTGCCAACTCTGTTTCCAAGAGACTGGAACAGAGAAGTTCAGTGTAGGCGTAGGGGACCAGATTGGGTGACGAGACGTCAAGCGTTGGACAGGGTGGGCGAAGATATCCGAGTATATTGGCAGGTCCAGTCGAGCGTAGACGTGGGAAATGAACTTAGATGATGTCGCATCCCGACGAATATCTGGCGGGGCGATGTTGCTAAGAACTGGCAGCCATGGAACCGGGGTGGGACGGATGGTTCCAGAAATGATCCTCATGGAGGAATATAATTTGGAATCGACCAAGTGAACATGGGGGCTACGGAACCATCCTGGGGCACAGTATTCTGCAGTGGAATAGCATAATGCCAGAGAGGATGATCGCAGTGTGGAAGCGCTCGCACCCCATGAGGAGCTGGCCAGTCTTGCAATGATGTGATTCCTCGTGCCCACCTTTGCTGCAGTTTTTATGAGATGTTTGTGAAATGACAGAGTGCGATCGAGAGTAACGCCAAGATAGACTGGCTGGGCTTCATGCCGGATTCTCGTATCGCCAAGCTGCACATTAAGCTCACGCGAGGCCGAGGCATGGTGTAGATGGAAAACAGATGATACCGTTTTTGCAGTGCTAGGGATTAGTCGCCATTTTTTACAGTAATCAGATATCAGAGACATGTCTTTCGTGAGTGTTTCCTCAAGGATGTCGAACTTGGATGCCTGAGTTGCACAGCAGATGTCATCGGCGTAGATGAACTTCCTTGAAGAAGTTTCTGGGAGGTCATTGATGTAAATATTAAATAGCGTAGGAGCCAGAACAGAGCCCTGGGGGAGGCCACTTGAGACAGGTCTCCATCTGCTAGACTTGTCACCCAGATGCACCCGGAATCTTCTGTTTTGGAGAAGAAACGATAGAGTGTTTCTTCTGAGGCCCTAATGTCCCAGAAGCCAGAGCTGAGCAATGCTCTGGTAAAGAAAAACAGTGGGCAGAGAGTAACTAATCTGGAGACCCATTTTCAAGCTCCCAACACCAGATGTGGACATAAAAAGGGAAAACTTTATGAGTGTTAGTCTGGTGTCCTTCCTCTTTTTCTCATTCTGCATTAAAAAAAGAAACAAGGGAGTTGGGCTGTAGTGCAGTGGGTCTATCGCAGGTGGCGCAAAGCACAAGGACCATCATAAGGATATTGGTTCGAGCCCCCAGCTCTCCACCTGCAGGGGAATCACTTCACAAGCGGCAGGTCTGCAGGTGTCTTTCTCTTCCCCTCTCTGTCTTCCCCCTCCTCTCCATTTCTCTCTGTCCTACCCAACAACAACAATAACAGTAATAATTACAACAATAAAACAAGGGCAACAAAAGGGAATAAATAAATAAAATAAATATTAAAACAAAAGAAACAAGGGAGTCAAACAGTAGTGCAGTGGGTTAAGCGCAGGTGGTGGGAAGCACAAGGACTGGTGTAAGGATCCTGGTTTGAGCCCCCAACTCCCCACCTGCAGGAGAGTCGCTTCACAGGCAGTGAAGCAGGTCTGCAGGTGTCTTTCTTTCTCTCCCCTTCTCTGTCTTCCACTCCCCTCTCCATTTCTCTCTGTCCTATCTAACAATGACAACATCAATAATGACTACAACAACAATAAAAAACAAGGGCAACAAAAGGGAAAGTAAATAAATAAATATAAAAAATTAAAAATAATAACAACAACAATAAAACAACAACTTGGGCAACAAAAGGGAAAATAAATAAATATACAAAAATTTACCAAAAAACAATAACAACAACAACAAACAGTTCATCAGTAGTGGTAGAATTGTATGGACATAAAGTTTGTTAGGACATACTTTTGTCTTCTATAATACAACTTGTGTTTCTCTCTACCCAGACCTATGTGGAAAGAAAAATTCTTACCTTGGCTTATAGTATATAACCATTAAAAAAAATGCCTTTTTTTTTTTTTTTTGCCTCCGGAGTTATTGCTAGGACTCAGTGCCTGCACTATGAATCCACTGCTCCTGGAGGCCATTTTTCCCCATTTTGTTGCCCTTGTTATTGTTATTGTTGCCATTGTTGCTGTTGTTGGATAGGACAGAGAAATCGAGAGAGGGGGAGAGAAAGATAGACATCTATTAGGACTGACAAGTCTCCTGGATAAGAGGAGTACAATTTCACATAATTCCCATCACCAGAGTTCTGCATCCTATTCCCTCCATTTGAAGCTTTTATGTTCTTTGTCCATGTTGGAGTATGGACCCAGGATCATTATGGAGTGTAGAAGGTGGAGGGTCTGGCTGGCTTCTGTAATTGCTTCTGTGCTGGACATGGGCATTGACAGGTTGATCCATACTCCCAGACTGTTTCTTTTCTTTTTTTTGTTGTAATTCTCACTCTCTGTGAGTCCAGATACTACTGTAGTCTGCGCACTATTACTTTAAAGATGTTAATATGGATTTTGATAAGGGGTTGCTTTGAATCTATATAGTGCATTGTATAAAATGGTCATTTAAATTGGGGGTAGATAGCATAATGGCTATGCAAACAGTGATGCCTGAGGCTCCAGAGTCCCAGGTTCAATCCCCCTGCACCTCTATAAGCTAGAGCTGACCAGTGTTCTGGTTAAAAAAAAAAAGGTTTTAAAATGGTCATTTAGTGGTGACAATTCTAACAGTCTATGAGGCTCCAATATCATTTCTTTTCTTATGTTTTATATTCCATTTATTTATTATTACTATTATTATTTTCCAGAGCAGTGCTCAACTCTGGTAACTGCACCTGTATCTTTGGAGCCTCAGGCATAATAGTCTTTTTGCACAACCACTATGCTTTCAGTCCTTAGCATCTTTAATTTCTTTTCAGAGTTATAGTTTTTATCTATTTATTTTTGTTTTCTTTTTTTAGACCAGAACACTGCTCAGTTCTGGCTTGTGGTGGTGCTGGGTTTTGAACCTGGGACCTCATAGCCTGAGGCTTGAAAGGCTTTTGCATAACCATCATGTTGTCTCCCCAGTTTTTAAAGATTACATCTTTGGGCTGGGGTAGATAGCATAATGGTTATGTAAACAGACTCTCATGCCTGAGGCTCAGTCAAGTCCAAGGATTTTTTCCCCCTGATTCGAATGTGTGGTAATGGACATAAATAGTGATTTGTTGGTGTGGAGAGAAAAACTAATTTTTTATCTTGAGTTTGGCCTTTTTTGTTGTTGTTGAGATATCTATTACTTACGCCAGTGGTATCAGTAGTTTCTGTGTACATTTACTTTGTTCACTCTCATTTTTCTATCAGCAGTACTTACAACAGGAGTTTAGCATCTGAAGGTTGAAAATTTTATCTGTGTGGCTAAATACCTTTCTTCAGGATCGTAATTTATTACACAAAGTATCACATAATGGATTACTTATTAGCTTCTCTTTCCTTTTTCTATTTTTATTTTTTATTATTATCTTATAGCATGCGCTTAACCCGCTGCACTACCACCCTACTCCCCAACTGACTACATCTTAACCTGAACCTGTGCAACCACTTTACTTGCCAACAAGAAGTAGATAGATCTTAGTGTTCTGAATCTATTGATTAATCATTGATTGTTTCCATACCGGGTTGTCCTGACCCCACTGACAGACTGCCTTAACCACCGCATGTTTGGTCTGTGTAGCCTAGCTCCCTTCCTGCACTTAGCCCTATAAATGGTTGTGCTACACTGAACTCGGGACTGCACTGTGAGGGTAGTCACCTATCCAGCTTAATAAAGACTCTCAAATTTGACTGCACTGGTCTCAGGTGGTCTCTGACGCTTACCCCACAACATACGGAGCAAAACGACAACAAAGCAACGTCGGAGAAAATGCCCGAGGTCCTGAACTCCCAAGTTCAGTCTCTAGCACCCCACCATAAACCACAGCTGAGCAGTGCTCTGTATTCTCTGATTCTCTCTCATTAAAATAATTGTGTAAAATATTAAAAAATTAGACAAGAGAAAGCTGTAGATAATTACTAAAAAAAAAAAGTACTAGTAGCTTGCTTATTTTCCTACTTGATTCTTCATTTTTGTGATTTTTATTTACTTATTTTTATTAGTGATTTAATAATGGTTGACAAGATTGTGGGATAAGAGGAGTATAATTCTATATAATTCCCACCAGCAGAGTTCCACATCCCATCCCTTCCATTGGAAGTTTCCCTATTCTTTTTTTCTTAAGGTTTTTTTTAAATTTTTTTTTTATTTCCTTTTGTTGCCTTTGTTGGGAAGTTTCCCTATTCTTTATCCTCTGGGAGAATGGGCCCAGGATAATTATGGGGTACAGAAGATAGGAGGTCTGGCTTTTATAATTGCTTCTTCTCTGGACATGGGAGTTGGTAGGTTGATCCATACCCCCAGCCTGTTTCAGTCTTTCCCTAGTGGGGCAGGGCTCTGGGGAGGTGGTGTTCCAGGTTTCATGGATGACATTGTATGCCCAGGGAGGCCAGGTTACCATCATCTACAATTTGGTGGCTAAAAAGTACCCTTTCTCTTAATTGCTTTGTTATATCAAATTAAACATAGAATGCAAAAAAAGATGGCAAGAAAAATACATCTGTGTAGATCAGTCTTTCTGTCTCCTTGACTAAAATTTTAGAATCCATTTTGATGTTATGTCTGAGAGAGAGAGAGAACTGAAGCATCAAATCTACCACATGTGGTGTCAGGGATTGAATCTGAAACTTCATATACAAGAGTTTGATTATAACTGTGAAATATGTACAAATAAATAAAGACTTGGTGTGGTACACGTGATTGAGTACATGCATTACCATAGCAGGTATCTAGGTTCAAGCCTCTGCTATAACCATGAGGGGTGCCTTGACTCTGAATCAGGAATTTATTCAGTTCTTTGACTGTGGGGTTTACTTCTGAGTTGTATGTTTACATGCTAATTATCCAATCAGGGATCAGTCTTGAAAGGGGAATATGGGGCATTTCTAGTAATTGATGTGTTCTGTACACATGCATACAGTTCATTCAGCCAGAATGAAATTCAGTGACTCCTGCAATTCTAGTTCTCAGCATGTTCACCAGGAGTGATGAGGTCTGGGTACTATGGAACAATCTGACACTTGTGTTAACAGCCTCGACTTGTGTTATAACCTGGGAGGTAGCACAGTGTGTAAAAAACTGAACTCTCAAGCATGAGTTCCTGAGTTCAGTCACCAGCATCACATGTGCTAGAGTCCTGCTTCTGCTCTCGCCCCTTCTCTCTCTAATTGCCATTTTAAGTCTCTAGCCATTACAGTCTCCTAGGTCAGTTTTTCTTTTATTTATAGCATGTGGACTAGTACATATTGAAAAGAAAGGCATATAATTAATTATAGCTTATTTACACACATGTGCACATATATGTGAGAAATAGTCGGTATCCCCGAGGAGAGAAATTAGAGAAACTCATGGTCCAGTTTTACATACATTCCTCCAACTGCTCAAAAGTTCAGTATGAAGAAGAAGATGAGCTGTGGTCCAGGAGGTGGCGCAGTGGTAAAGCTTTGGATTGTCAAGCATGAGGTCCTGAGTTCAATCCCTGGCCGCACATGTGCCAGAGTGATGTCTGGTTCATTTTCTCTCCTCCTATCTTTCTCATAAATAAATAAAATCTTTAAAAAAAGAAAAAAAGAAGATGAGCTGTAACTAAACTTGATTGTACTAATAAATATTTTAGAAGTTAAAAAATAGTAGTTCCAGGCCTTAGAGTACAACATGCCAAGTTCACCTGTCTCATCATAAGCCAGAGCTGTACATTACTTTGGTAAAATAAATAAATAAATTAATTAATTCATTTATTCACCCTAAGATATAATATGTTCATCCACAAGAGCCACTCTCCTTAGTTATAATATCCTGAAGTCCGTTTATGCAATATATCAGTTGACTTACTCAATATTCATTTCTGTAAGTCTGTTTATCTTATATTTGGTGATTGAAATAGAACAAAAGCTTTTTGTTTTTCTCCTTTTTCCATTCTGTATAGATAGACAGATAGGTATAGACTTTATTTATTTATTTACCTACATACTGCTTGATTTTGGCTTATGTTGGTTTGAGGGATTGAACCTGAGACTTTGGGGATTCAAAAATGAAATTCTCTTTGCATAAGCATAATGCTACCTCTACCCTGCCCTCACTGTTTGCTTTTATTCGTCAAAATCTTATTTCCAGTGATGAACGTGGTGGTTTAACACAATTAACAGTTCACTTGCAGATGTGAAAGTTATAGTTTTAGGGAGTCAGGCGGTATTTCTCTCCCCCTCTCTGTCAAGAATATAGCAGATGAGATTTGGCGCCTCCATTTTGGAAAAAGTTAATAGGTCTATTTTGGGTATATTCCAAGGGTACCATGACTTTACTGATTTTTGCCTTAGCCTCATAGCTAATGTGCCAGTGAGCCAAAGGTATTATTTGGGGGGGTGGTGTCAGGGTTGAAAATAGGACTGGAAAGCAGGATCCCTTTATGGGAGTATGGATCCAAAATCTTTTTTTGAAATGCTGAAGATGGAGGGTCTGACTTCTGTAATTGCTTCTCTACTGAACATTCCCAAAGCCTGTTTCTGTCTTTCCCTAGTTGAGTAGGACTGTGGAGCTGTGTGCTTCTGGGACCCATAGGTGAAGTTGTTTGTCCAGGAGCATCAGGATAGATTTATGGTAGCTTCTGCAAATTTGTGGCTGAAAGGTAGTCAGATATAAAACAAATTGTTCAACAACCAGTCACCCAAAGGTGAGAAAAGAGCAAATAAAACTGGGGGTCTTTAAGCTTGGAAGGATTTTTTTAAATTTCTTTATCGGGGGATTAATGTTTTACACTCAACAGTAAATACAATAGCTTGTACATGCATGACATTTTCCAGTTTTCCATATAACAATACAATACAACCCCCACTAGGTCCTCTGTCATCCTTCTTGGATCTGTATTCTCCCCACCCACCCCAGAGTCTTTTACTTTGGTGCAATACGCCAATTCCAGTTCAGGTTCTACTTGTGTCTACTTTCTGATTCTTGGAAGGATTTTTATGGTATGTTTCATGTGACCCATGACTTTAGTATTTTTTTTTGCCTGAGCCTGATAGTTTGCATGCATGTGGGCTAAAAGTATTGCCTGGGAAGATGGTGCTAGAGTTGAGAACAGGACTAGAAAGCTAGATTAGGGCAGAAAATAGCTCCTAGGTATGAAAAGAGTATATTAATAGCATTAATTATAAATTCCATCGATCTGACCTATGGTCCATGTCTATTCAGATACACAGGAGCCTGTGTATTCTCTAAGTCCTTTTCAGTGTGTAGGCTCACAGTCCATGGTCACGACTAGGAACATTCTAAGATGCACTCATTTCAGGACAGTCTTTGAATGGCACAGTATGCTGACCCAGTCTCCCTTTGCAGAGTGGGCCAGTTCCTACAGTTTCTGTTCTACAGTGAGGGCATGGTCCTAGAGAGGCCTACAAGAGGACTTCTGATGACATTCTTGATGGAAGTGGCCAGTGATGGTTAAGACAGGGATCTATTAGAGGTCTGGGCCCATCATGTCAATATGAGAATCCAAAGATTCCCAGACGAGGGCCACAAATGATAGGGTGGCTTGAAATTGACTGAAAAGGCCAATCAATGTTAACCTGTGCCAATCTCTTGCCGTTATCCAGCTTTTGTAGTCCTTACTTTGTTTGACATGGTTAGACTGAAGGAAGTGAAGCAGAGGGTTGGAGAAGAAGGTTTCTAGGCCTAAGTAGTAAATATTTGATTAGGTACTATATGGTGTCTTCTTTAGGTCTTTCTACTTGCTTGCTGAATTTATCTAGTCTGTGCCTAGTTACAGCAAATTACTGAGTACTTTTACTCTGAGGTATATATTTCCCTCTAACATGTGCACATGCACCCTGTCCCTTAGGCCGTGTTCCATATCTAGAGTCTAACTTTGTTAGGGAATGTGCCATTTGAAAATGGACCTGGGGAGAGACTTCCAGCATCTCTAAAGAGTAACTAAAGAGTAGCAGCAGCTGTATTTTGCTTTCCCCAATCAACTGGAAATGACAAAGAGGAGCATCTGAGAATGCAACAGGATAAAAGACTAGGGTCACTCTAGGAATCCAAGAAGCCACAGGCAGTGATGACAAGAAGCAAATCTCTCCCTTTCAAGGTGAGATTTTTCACACTCATTGAAAATGAATGCAGAACTAACTCACCTTAAAAATCATCACTTTGAGGGAGTCAGGCGGTAGCGCAGCGGGTTAAACACATGTGGCGCAAAGCACAATGTCCAGCATTAAGGATCCTGGTTTGAGCCGCTGGCTCCCCACCTGCAGGGGAGTCGCTTAACAGGCGATGAAGTAGGTCTGCAGGTGTCTGTCTTTCTCTTCCCCTCTCTGTCTTCACCTCCTCTCCATTTCTCTCTATCCTAACAATGATGACATCAGTAACAATAATAATAACTAAAACAACAAGGGCAACAAAAGGAAAAATAAATAAATTTTTTAAAAGCCATCACTTTGCTTGTTTAAAGTAGCTTCACATCATATGAACAGGTGGCAAAAATCAGGAAAAATAAAAGTACAAAAGTTAATGAAGTAATAAGCATCACTGTATTGGTATCAGAAACTCAAGGGAACGTCTTGGCACTTTTAGAAAGAAATAAAACTATTCAGTACAGCTGTAGACATTGCTTTTGAAAAAAAGCAAACAGTTCTACCAAAGCACACTTTAAGCCAATAGAAATTTAGTAATAGGCTGGAGATATGTACCCACCTGCCAAAGCCTATGTCCAGTGGAGAAGCAATTATAGAAGCAAGAACTCCCACCTTCTGCACCCCATAAAGAATTTTGATCCATGATTCCAGTGGGAGAGAAATGGTAGGGGGAGGATGATCACAGGGCTCTGAACTCCAACCAGGAGAGAGAAGAGGAAAAAAATGAGGGACATTCAGAAGTATTTACAGGTGTATGTGTGACTTGGAAAAGAAGATGGGACCAAAGGGGGAAAAAGGGGCAAATATAGTCACATGGTTGTAGAAATACTAGTTAATCTGTATCTGCAACCTTGGGATATATGCTGTAGTTTCCGGGAGTCATGCAGTAGTACAGCGGGTTAAGCCCACGTGGCACAAAACGCAAGGACTGGAATAAGGATCCCAGTTCGAACCCTGGCTTCCCACCTGAAGGGGAATCACTTCACAGGCGGTAAAGCAGGTCTGCAGGTGTCTGTCTTTCTCTCCTCCTCTCTGTCTTCCCCTCCTCTCTCCATTTCTCTCTGTCCTATCCAATAATGATGTCCTATCCAGTAACAGCAGTAATAACTACGACAGTAAAACAAGGGCATCAAAAAGAAATAAATAAATACTTCTTTTTAAAAATGCTGTGGCTACCGATGGAGAGCTTATGGATTCAGAATTCTGATGGGAAAATGGTATGGAGTTGTACTCGTGTTATCTTTTAAAAATCAGTGTTAAATCACATTTTAATCAGTGTTAAATCACTAATTAAGAAAAGAAAGAAAAGAAAATGGAACTGGGAAGTCCCATGAATTAGGAAAAGTCTCACCAGATAGGACTTGGAGGGTTGACATCTCAGGCTCAGCATCTCTGGATACATTCCAAAGAAAAACATGGTGTGGAGGTACTGGTCACATTGGTTTAGTTCAGGTCAGCAAAGGCAGTATCACAGCAGAGGAGATCAGGAAGAAAGTGAGGAAGGTTCCTTGTTAGGTTAGAGTTTAAACTGGCAATAGATAATTATTATAGCCAAGTTATCACCATCATATTTTTTCCACTAGATTTATTATTACATTATCAGTTGGTGGCTACATTAGGAATCCACCACTCTCAGTGGACTTTTTTTTTTCTTTCCATATTTGAAATTTTTACTCACGTGAAGGAAATTTGACAATGTGGTCAAGGGAGAGAGAAGGAGAAAGAAAGAAACCTACATCACTGCTCCAATGATTCCCTTTTGCAGGTGACAACTATGGGACTCAAACTAGTTCCTTGAACATGATTACATATGCCTGCCCCACAAGATGTACCACCACACAGTGACTAAAGTTTTAGCATTTAGTGTTTACAAAGCTATAGAGGGGGATAATGAGAATAACAACATCACTTCATCTCATGAGATATCAGGGGATAGACAGGACCTCATACTTGTGCATACAGTGATGAAATCACCTAGCGTATGAGTTAGGGCTTTGAAGATCACATCTCCATATATGTAGAAATCAACACTAAATCACAGCATTCATAAAGTAGAGACTGTATATCTAATCTGCTGTCAGTATAAAATATTTTGTTTATACATAGACATACTACATGTATTTCAGGACTCAGTAACCTGCAAAGATGTCGCTGTGACCTTCACTCAGGAGGAGTGGGCACTACTAAATCCTTCAGAGAAGAAACTGTACAGAGGTGTGATGTGGGAAACCTTTAGCCACCTATTCTCAGTAGGTAAATATTTCTTTTATTTTTCTTTAAGAATATGGAACACTTCACAAATCTTTGTGTCATCCTTTTGTGGGGGCCATGCTAATCTTCTCAGTGTTGTTCCACTTTTAGTATATGTGCTGCCAAAGCAAACACTAGGGAAATATTTCTTCATTAGTCAATTAGAAGGCAAATTTTTTTTTTTCCTCCTCCAGGGTTATTGCTGGGCTCGGTGCCTGCACCATGAATCCACCGCTCCTGGAGGCCATTTTTTTTTCCCCCTTTTGTTGCCCTTGTAGCTTCGTTGTGGTCATTATTATTGCCCTTGTTGACGCAATTCGTTGTTGGATAGGACAGAGAGAAATGGAGAGAGGAGGGGAAGACAGAGAAGGGGAGAGAAAGATAGACACCAGCAGACCTGCTTCACCGCCTGTGAAGCGACTCCACTGCAGGTGGGGAGCTGGGGGCTCGAACCGGGATCCTTACGCTGGTCCCTGCGCTTTGTGCCACATGCGCTTAACCCACTGCGCCACCGCCCGACCCCCAGAAGGCAAATGTTTTTTATCCACCCATGTGGAAAAAAGTGGGCACTATTAAGTAAACAGGTCATGATCATGACTCATGATGGATCAAAAAATCTAATGTTAGTATACTTTCATATATATATATGTTGTATTTTAGGAATATTACAGAAGAACTGTTCCACCAAAAAGCAGCATAAACCTCAAGGGAATAAAGAAAGGTGAGTCACATTCAAAACAGAACATCTTGTCCCACCCAGAAAGCTACTGTATTTTGAGGGTTTTTTTGTCCCCTTAGAACATTTCGCCTAAAATGGCTCCATAAATAGTGTTAGGAGTGGTTGAAGTAGTGATGCATGTGGTACATGTCTGAGGCTCCCATTTGAATTACTGGCAATACATAATGGTGCTCTGTATTATCCATCTTTTCTCCACTTCATGAAAATATTTCTTGCATATATAATAAATGAAAACTTTTAACAATAGGACACATGTTCAGTCTTTACAAAATAGTACACTTAGAAACAGTGTGTGTATATATATATATATATATATATATATATATATATATGTATTTTTTAAAAAAATATTTATTCCTTTTTGTTATCCTTATTGTTTTATTTTTGTTGTTGTTGTTGAATAGGACAGAGAGAAATGTAGAGAGGAGGGGAAGACAGAGAGGGGGAGAGAAATATAGATACTTGCAGACCTGTTTCAACATCTATGAAGTGACTCCCCTGTGGGTGGGGAGCCGGCGGCTCAAACCAGGAACCGTATGTCAGTCCTTGCACTTAACCCACTGCACTATTGCCTGACTCTCTGTAAGTATATTTTTTAGATAAATATTTCTGTACTTTTTAAAATTATTTAGTATTTACTATTTTTATTTGAACTTTGCTTTTTTTAATTTGTGAGAGCCATTTTATAATTTTAAAACTAGTCATTTTTTAAGTATAGAATTATTGTTTTGTTCGATCTGTTGAAAAGGTTTAGTATTATGTGGTAAATAACTTCTCATTTTTTACAGTAATATAGTAGTGAAAAAATTTGAGGGCAAGGAACAAAGTATAAATCAAGAGGTAAAGGAACAAAGTAAATATCAAGAGGAACCTCAAGAAAGTGGAGTATGCAAGAAACATTTCATTTACTTTAGTCATCTTCAAAAACACCAAGGAATTCACAGTGGAGAGAAATACTATAAATGTGAACTGTGTGGGAAAACATTCATTTTTTTCAGTCATCTTCGGGCACATGAAAGAAGCCACAATGGAGAGAAACCCTATAAATGTAAACAATGTCATAAAACATTCAGTACTTGCAGTGTTCTTCAGCAACATGAAAGAAGTCACAATGGAGAGAAACCCTATGAATGTAAGCAATGCAGTAAAACATTCAGTACATCCAGCTATCTTATATGTCATGAAAGAATTCACACTGGAGAAAAACCTTATGAATGTAAAGAGTGCAGTAAAACATTTACTTATTCCAGTTCTCTTCAGATACATACAAGAATTCACACTGGAGAGAAACCCTATGAATGTAAACAGTGTGGCCAAAGATTTGCTTTTTCCTGTTCTCTTCGGACACATGAAAGAAATCACAAGGGAGAGAAACCCTTTAAGTGTAAATTTTGCAGTAAAACATTTAGTCAGTCTACTCATCTTCGAACCCATGAAAGATACCACAATGGAGTGAAACCCTATGAATGTAAACAATGTAGTAAAACATTCAGTCAATCCAGTCATCTTCGGATACATGAAAGACATCACAAAGGAGAGAAACCCTATGTGTGTAAACAGTGTAGTAAAGCTTTCTATACTTCCGGTAATCTTCACATGCATGAAAGAATTCACAGTGGAGAGAAACCCTATGAATGTAAACAGTGTAGTAGAACATTCAATCAATCCAGTTCTCTGCGGGTACATGAAAGAACTCACAGTGGAGAGAAACCCTATAAATGTAAACAGTGTAGTAAAACATTCAGTCAATCCGGTTCTCTGCGGGTACATGGAAGAATTCACACTGGAGAGAAACCCTATGAATGTAAACAGTGTAGTAAAACATTCAGTTATTCCAGCTCTCTGCGGACACATGAAAGATTTCACACTGAAGAGAAACCCTATCAATGTAAACAATGTAGTAAAACATTCAGTTGTTCCAGCTCTCTGCGGACACATGAAAGAATTCACACTAAAGTGAAACCCTATCAATGTAAACAATGTAGTAAAACATTCAGTTGTTCCAGCTTTCTGTGGATACATGAAAGAATTCACACTAAAGAGAAACCCTATGAATGTAAACTGTAGTAAAACATTCAGTCATTTCAGCTCTCTTTGGTCACATGAAAGAACTCACAGTGGGGAATAACTATGAATGTAAACAATGTGGGAAAGCATTCAGTCTTTCCAATTCTCTTTGCATACATGAAAGAACTCACAATGGGGAAAAACCCTATGAATGTAAATGGTGCAGTAAAGCATTCACTTTTTCCAGTTCTCTTCAAAAACATGAGAAAAGCCCCAGTAAAGAGAAACCTTAAGAAAATAATGGGGGGCAGTAGTTCAGTGGTTTAAGTGTACATGGCGCAAAGCTCAAGGACCTGCTCAGGGATCCTGGTTTGAGTCCCCCGGCCCCCACCTGCAGGGGGGTCACTTCACATGTCTGCAGGTGTTTTTTCTCTCCCCTTCTTTGTCTTCCCCTCTTCTCTCAATTTCTGTCTGTCCTATCCAACAACAATGACAAGGATAAAACAGCATGGGCCTGTGGTGGATGGGTGGGGAGAATACAGGTCCAAGAAGGATTTAGAGGACCAAGTGGGGGTTGAATTGTTATATGGGAAACTGGGGAATGTTATGCATGTAAAAACTATTGTACTTACTGTTGAATGTAAAACATTAATTCCCCAATTAAGAAAAAACAGCATGGACAACAAAGGGGAAAATGGACTCCAGGAGCAGTGGGTTCATAGTGCAAGCACCAAGCCCCAGCAATAACCTTGGAGGCAGTAAAGTCTTCAGTTGTTCCACTACTATTTGGACATATGGAAATATGCACATTGGACATAAATGTATACGCATGAGTAAAGACTTAAATAGAGATGTAACCTGAGACATTGATAGAGTAGTTAGTGGTTTAACCTTGAATGTAACAGGTCCCAGGCTTGAGACCCAACACTGCATGTCTAAGTTATGGTCTTTTTTTATTTAAACTTTCTTCCATATTAATCAATGAGTAAATATTTGTAATGATTATAGAGATCATAGTTCCATAACACACATGTGAATTCACATGTGTGAGTCCTAAGTAAATGTGGAGTATGAGTAAGCACATCAGTTCTAGTATATGAAAAAGCTCACTTGGTACTGACATTTTAGGGATGTGAACAGTGCATAAATATATAGCAGCTTCCACACCTGAAAGGACTGGTATTAGGAACAAGGCTTTATAGGTGTTGACATTTGTGGAAATATATAAACCTACTAGAGAACACATGCTGAAGGGAAACCCAAGGAATGTAAAAGAAAGGAATAATAGTGGGTGCTGCCGTGTGTGAACTTTAGGCTTTGTATAGAATTGTATGTTCTGGGGGAAATAAAGTTAAAAATAGTAACCCACATAGATCAAATATTTAATAGGCTAGAAACCACCAAAAAACTTAAGAGAAAATGGATAGGAAGAACTCTCCTTTATATTTTTGCAACAGTTTTTACTGTTTTAAATGTTAATGGCAAGGAAAACAAGCAAAAGTAAACAAATGGGAATACATCAAAATGAGGTTTCTGCACACAAAGGGGAATCACCATAACATAAAAAGCCCTCCTGAAGCTCTTAAGTCCCAGGATTCCCCACACCACCATAATCCAGAGATGAGCAATGCTCTGGTATTTCTTTTTTAAATCATATTTATTTTTCCCTTTTGTTGCACTTACTGTTGTTTTTTATTATTATTATTATAGTTACTGTTGTTACTGATGTATTGTTGTTGGATAGGACAGAGAAATGGAGAGAGGAGGGTAAGACAGCAGGAAGAGAAAGATAGACACCTGCAGACCTGCTTCACCTCTTGTGAAGTGACTCCCCTGCAGGGGAGGAGCCAGGGCCTCGAACCAGGATCCTTAAGCTGGTTGTTGTGCTTTGTGCCACAAGCGCTTAACCCACTATGCTACCACCTGACTCCCAGTGATCTGGTGTTTATTTGTGTGTATCTCTGTATTTCTCTCAAAAATAAAATAAAGAAATAAAATACTTAAAAATAAGTTTAATAAAATAAAATGTTTTTTTGAAAAAAAAACCCTTACACATAGAGAGAACTGATAGCCAGTATACATAATCTTCAAAGAGATCCAAGGGATCAACAGACTTAGGAAACAATGCTCAAATCACTGATCATCAGGGAAATGCCAGTAAAAGCAACAAAGAGAAAATACTTTAGTTGTCTGGGAAGTGGCGCAGTGGATAATGCATCAAATCCTCAAGCATGAGGTCCCGAGTTCAGTCCCCAGCAGCATATGTACCAAAGTGATGTCTGGTTCTTCCTCTCTGTCTCCTATCTTTCTTGTTAATAAATAAAAATAAAATATGGTAGTCATGTATCATTCCATAATCTCTGATTCTCTCTCTCAAAAAAAAAAAAAAGAAAATGCCCCTGAGTGAATGAATGTCATGCATTTAAAAAGACAGAACACCAACTGTTCAAGAGACTGGGAGGCACTCTTACATTGCAGGTGGGTGTAAAAACAGGTGTAAACCTTATGGACAATATTCTATAGAATCATCAGGACATTAGAAATGGGCCTCCTTTAAAATACAGCAATCCCAACGCAACGAGAACCACCTCAGCATACTTCACTTCAGACTGTCCAGAGACTTGAGTTGTGGAATGACAACCCTTCAGCTTCGTTACTCCGGTGAGACCTTTCCTTTCATAGGATTCTCTAATTCCATTCCAGCTGGTTCACTATCTAACAAAGTGCCAAAACCTAGATATAGACAAGTTCCCGTGAGATAGAGCATGTGTTCACACGTATCCATAAACTAGGGCAAAATACATATCTGAAAGCAAAAGTTCATAGTAGTCTGCAGTGAGTACCATCCAACACTTCATCTGTACTATTTCAGTCTTTAGGTCCATGATTGGTCAACAATTTGGCTTTGTATGTTAACTCTTTTCAGTCACCAGGTTCCAAATGCTACATGATGCCAACAGACTTCCCTCACCAATGTGTCCTGGAGCTCCACAGCCCCACACTACTAGGGAAAGAGAGAGACAGACTGGGAGTATGGATCGACCAATCAACGCCTATGTTCAGCAAGGAAGCAATTACAGAAGCCAGACTTTCCACCTTCTGCATCCCACAATGACCTTGGGTCCATACTCCCAGTGGGATAAAGAGTAGGAAAGCTATCAGGGGAGGGGATGGAATACGGAAATCTGGTGGTGGGAATTGTGTGGAGTTGTACTCCTCCTACCCTATGGTTTTGTTAATGTCTCCTTTTTTAAATAAATAAATACAGGGCTCTCAAACCCAGCACCTTGCACACTGTAACATGTATGCTCAACCAAGTATATGACCACCTGCACCCTTTTGTATTTTTATTATTTTTTTTACCAGAACACTGATCACATTAGTTAAGGGTGTATGGAGTATTGAACCTGGAACCTTGGAGCCTCAAGCATGAGAATCTCTTTACAAGACCATTATGCTAACTACTCCCATTACTTATTAAAATAAACTCATAACATTTATTTACTACATAACAGCATGTATAAACTAAAAGTTACAGAAAAATCTAAATATTAATGTAACTTAGAAATAATAATAGTTGCAAAATAAAAGAATAAAGCTGATCTTGTGTTGAGATTTCTAGCAATTTGTGAAAAAATTATTTGTGGAAATTCTTCATATATGTTATATTTCCACCTGGAATTTTTTCTTCAGTAAAAGAAACTAGTGAACAATATGATTACTCATCATATTCAACAAGCACATATCACTCTGAATATGATATTGGTACTTATACAATGCCACACATTTAGTGATATATTTTTAAATTTTTATTTATAAAATGGAAACACTGGCAAAAAGCCATAGGATAAGAGGGATGCAACTTCACACAATTCCCACCACCAGAACTCCGTATCCCATCCCCTCCCCTGGAGACTGAACTCGGACTCCTATTCATAGCTCTGGGAGTATGGGCCCACAGTCACTGTGGGGTGCAAAAGGTGGAAGGTCTGGCTTCTGTAATTGCTTTCCAACTGAATATGGTGTTGACAGGTGAATCCATATGCCCTGTTTCATTCCTAGTGGGGTGGGTCTCTGGGGAAGCAGGGCTCTAGGACACATTGGTGGGGCCGTCTGCCCAGGGATGTCCAGTCGGCATCATGTTAGCATCTAGAACCTGGTGGCTGAAAAAAAGGTTAACATATAAAGCCAAACAAGTTGTTGACTAGTCTTGCACCTACAGGCCGGAATAGTGCAGATGAGCTGGAGGGAGGGTCCCCACTGTGTAGAGGCCTATTTTGGTTGTACTCCAAAGCGCCCAGACTCGTTTTTTCCTGTGAGCCTGAAATCTGATAGGCAGGTGGACCCGTTATTGTCTGGGGAGATGATGTCATGGCTGCAAAAAGGGCCAGAAAGCTGGATCAGGGAAGAGAGTAGCCCCCAAATAATGGGAAAGGTATTAATATTGTTGACTATAAACCCCATTGATTTGATCTGGTCTGAGGCCCATATTCAGCACAGGAGCTTATGTGACCTCTGTATCCCTGTAGATCTGAGCTCACATTCTGTGGTCATAAGTAGCAATGTTCCAAGCTGCCCCAATTTCAGGACCAACCTCATAGAGTATGTTGTCTAGCCTCCCTTTGGAGGATGGAACATTCTCTACCTTGTTGATCCACATTGAGGACAAGGTCCTATCGGGTCCACAAAGGGATCTATTGTGTTGTTCCTGATAGAGATGACCTGTAACAATGGAGAGGGATTTATTCAAGGTCTAGGCCCATCATGTCTGGGAATCTCAGGACTCCCAGGTTATGGCCCAGTAATGTATATCACTACCTTATATCTAGTAGGTCAATATTAACTTTGGGATAGTTTTATTAGAAACAGGAAAGAAGTAAATGTCTTGGTATCTTTTGAAATTTTTGTTGTTATTATTTTATTTATTGTACGGAGACAGCCAGAAGTTGAGAGGAAGGAGGAGATAGGGAGAGGGACACCCGCAGCCCTGCGTCACCACTCACAAAGCTTTCCCCCTGCAGGTGGGGGACCGGGGAATCGAACCTGGCCCCTCTTGGCATCCTTTTTAGGTAGCAGTGATATAATTTAGTTGTAGATAATGCAAGGGAAATTTCTGAGGAGAAAACGCACCTGGAAGCATATAGACGATTCCCTTAAGGAGTGTTTGTCACCTGTTGAAAGAGAGCTAGGGAAAAATGGGGTCCAGTAGAGGGGAATCAACCTGCTAGGCCCCACTTCTGTCTTTCTCATTTAGCCTGGGGGGGGACCTTTGTGGACCCTCAGGAGTCTCTCACATGCCTGCTTTCAAAAAAAATTTTTTTTTTTACTTATTCCCTTTTGTTGTCCTTGTTTTATCATTGTATTGATGTCATCATTGTTGGATAGAACAGAAAGAAATGGAGAGGGGAGAGGGAGAGAAAGATAGACACCTGCAGACCTGCTTCACCACCTGTGAAGTGACTTCCCTGTAGGTGGGGAGCCAAGGGCTCAAACCGGCATCCATATGTCAGTCCTTGATTTGCAGCACGTTCGCTTAACCTGCTGAGCTACTGCCTGACTCCCACATGCCTACTTTTATCTCCCCTGCACAACTCTCTCCAGGGTTGAGACACTACACATTCCACTATACTACTGGCCACCATGACAGTTTCTTTTTCTACACCATTTCCAAAGGAAATGCTGTCCTTGATTTATTATTGTTGTTATTGATGTCACTGTTGGATAGGACAGAGAGAAATGGAGAGAGGAGGGGAAGATGGGGGTGGGGTAGAGAAAGACACCTGCAGACCTGCTTCACTGCTTGTGAAGCGACTCCCCAGCAGGCAGGGAGCCGGGGGCTTGAAACAGGATCCTTACTCTAGTCTGCGCTTCCTGCCACATGCGCTTAATCCGCTGCAATATGGCCTGACCCCCTTCTTTACATATTTTATTAAACTCATTACCTACAATTCCCTCCATTTGTTCCCAAAGGACATAATCTTTTTTTTATTGCAGAATAATATCTATAGAATATATATTCCACTGGGAGTCCGGCGGTAGCCCATCGGGTTAGGCGCATGTGTCGCGAAGAGCAAGGACCAGCCTATGGACCCCGGTTCGAGCCCCCGGCTCCCCATCCGCAGGGGAGTCGCTTCACAGGCGGAGAAGTAAGTCTGCAGGTGTCTATCTTTCCTCCTCTCTGTCTTTCCCTCCTCTCTCCATTTCTCTCTACAACAACAATGAAAAACAAGGGCAACAAAAGGGAAAATAAATAAACGTAAAAATAATTTTTAAAAATTCTAAAAGAATATATGTTCCACTAATTCTTTTTTAAAAATTATTTTTACTTCCCTTTTGTTGTCCTTGTTTTACTGTGATTGATGTCATTGTTGTTGGATAGGACAGAGAAATGGAGAGAGGAGGAGAAGACAGAGGGAGAGAGAAATATGGACACCTACAGACCTGCTTTCACTGCCTGTGATGTGAATCCCCTGCAGGTGGGGAGCTGGGGGCTCCAACTGGGATCCTTATGCCCGTCCTTGTGCTTTGTGCCACCTGCGCTTAACCTACTGTGCTAGCACCCAACCCCCAATTCCACTAATTATTTACCTAGTCATCTACCAGTGAACATTTAGGTGATTCAACTCCTTGCCAGTTGTAAATTGATGAACATAAAGGCACATGTTGGATTAGTGATCTTATGTTCACTGGACAAATGCCTGATTGGTATTGGTGGATTAAGTAATATGCTCCCACTTCCCCCAAATATATTTATTTATTTATTCCCTTTTGTTGCCCCCTTGTTGTTTTATTGTTGTTGTTATTGATGTCATTGTTGGATAGGACAGAGAGAAATGGAGAGAGGTAGAAGACAGAGATTGGGAGAGAAAGACCCTTGCAGACCTGCTTGTGAAGCAAATTGCCTGCAGGTGGGGAGCTGGGGCTCAAACCCGGATCCTAAATTGGTCCTTGCATTTTGCTCCACGTGCGCTTAACCCGCTGCTCTACCGCCAGACTCCCAATATTCCCCTTTTTACAGATCCTCCACACTGCTTTCCACTGGGCCTACAGTGATGCACAGATCCAGCATCAGAGTTCCTTTCCCTTCACAGCTTAGCCAACAGTTGCTTCCTCTGACTTGTTAATGTTAACAATTCTCACAAATGTCAGATAGAATTAAATACAGAAGGCCTCGAAGTGAAGACCATTTAAAGAAAATAAACTTCAGTTCAAAATGTACTTCATGTACATTACTCTCTCCCTCTCTCTTTCTGTTTTACCAGACACTGTTCAGCTCTGTCTTATGGTGGTATGGGGGATTGAACCTGGGACTTTGGAGACTCAGGGATGAGAGTCTGCATAAACATTATGCTATCTACCCTCTGCCCTTCATGTTTATTTCTCTATCTAAGAGCTCCCCATCATTGCTTTTTTAAAATTTAATTTAATTTTACCTTTTGTTGTTGTTGTAGTTATTATTGTTTTTGATGTCATTGTTGGGTAGGATAGAGAGAAATGGACAGAAGAGGGGAAGAATGGATAGAGAGAAATGGACAGAAGAGGGGACAGAAAAGGGGAGGGGGAAAACGGGACACCTGCAGACCTGCTTGTGGGGAGCCGGGGGCTGGAATTGGGATCCTTATTTCGGTCCTTGCACTTTGCGCCTCATGCACTTAACCTGCTGAGCTACCACCAGACTCCCTCCCCACCATTTCTCTCTGGGCTCAACATCCTGCCTGATACATCCCTGAGGCCCTAAGCCTGTATCAGGGAAGTAGACATACAGAGACCCTTTTTTTTTTTTTTACATTTCTTTATTGGGAAATTAATGTTTTTTTAAATTTTTTAAAAAATATTTTATTTTATTTATTTATTCCCTTTTGTTGCCCTTGTTTTATTGTTGTAGATATTATTGTTGTCGTCGTTGTTGGATAGGACAGAGAGAAACGGAGAGAGGAGGGGAAGACAGAGAGGAGGAGAGAAAGATAGACACCTGCAGACCTGCTTCACCGCCTGTGAAGCGACTCCCCTGCAGGTGGGGAACCGAGGTTCGAACCGGGATCCTTATGCCAGTCCTTGTGCTTTGCGCCACCTGTGCTTAACCCGCTGCGCTACAGCCCGACTCCCAGAAATTAATGTTTTACATTCAACAGTAAATACAGTAGTTTGTACATGCATAACATTCCCCAGTTTCCCATATAACAATACAACCCCCACTAGGTCCTCTGTCATCCTTCTTAGATCTGTATTCTCCCCATCCACCCCAGAGTATTTTACTTTGGTGCACTATGCCAATTCCAGTTCAGGTTCTACTTGTGTTTTTCCTGGTCATGTTTTTCACCTTCTGCCTGAGAATGAGATCATCCTATATTCATACTTCTGCTTCTAACCTATTTCACTTAACATGAATTTTTCAAGGTCCATCCAAGATCAGCTGAAAATGATAAAGTCATCATTTTTATAGCCGAGTAGTATTCATATATATATATATATGCCACATCTTGCTCAGCCACTCATTTGTTGTTAGACACCTGGGTTGCTTCCAGGTTTTGGCTATTACAAATAAATAAATAAAATGAAATTCCCATGTGTGTCTGTGTTTTCTCCCATTCAAGAACTAATCAGTCCTGATCCTACTTATCTTTTGAGATCAAATGAGATTGGGCATGTTCAGGGTGCTATGGCTATAGATGTGTGTGTGCTTACTAACTGCCCATAGACAAGCCTCTCTCTCTCTTTCTCTCTCTCTCTCTCTCTCTCTCTCTGTCAGATATTATCTATAAGACAATATCTGAGACATCCCATTTCTCCTGAGTAAAGCTGAGAAAACAAGTCCAGTTTCTGGAAAGTTAATACTTACAACAATTAAGTATGCTATTTCATTTTCTTTTCTCTTTTTCTTTTACCCTCACCCTCAAGGTAGTCACTTCACAGGCGGTGAAGTAGGTCTGCAGGTGTCTATCTTTTTCTCCCCGTCTCTGTCTTCCCCTCCTCTCTCCATTTCTCTCTGTCCTATCTAACAATGATGACAACAATAGTAACTAGAACTATAAAAAAGATACAAGGGCAACAAAAGGGAAAAAATAAATGTTAAAAAAAAACAAATTCACTGCTACTGGAGGCTTATTTTTTCCCTTGTTATCATTATTATTGTTGTTGTTATTGCTTTCATTGTTGATAGGATAGAGAGAAATTGAGAGAGGAGAAAGGGGTAGACACCTGCAGACCTGCTTCACCATTTATGAAGTGACACCCCTGCAGGTGAGGAGCTGGGGGCTTTAACCAGGATCCTTTTTTATATTTTTAATTCTTTTTTTTTTAAACTTTATTTATTTATTATTGGATGAAGAAACTGAGGGGAAGGGAAGATAGAGATGGAGAGAGACAGAGAGACACCTGCAGCCCTGCTTTACCACTTGTGACGCTTTCCCTCTGCAGGTGGGGACCAGGGGCTTGAACCTGGGTCCTAGCACACTGTAGTGTGTGCGCTTAACCAGGTGTGCCACCGCCTGGCCCCCTCATTGTTTTAATGTAGTGAGGCTTTAGTGTTGAAAAACAAATCAAAGATTGTGCTACAATTTAAATAACTCCTCTAGGTGTAGTTAAGAACACACACTCAAAAACTGAAAATTGTAATTGATGGCTCGTAAAATATCTCACCCCATAGAGTGCACACTATGTCTTGCCTGGGGATCCTAATTTGTACCACGTAAGAGCACTACACAAGCACCGAGGTAAGCTCCACAAATGATGGACTAATTCTGAGGTCTCTCTCTCACTCTGTCTAGTAATGCTTCTCAAAGTTTTGTTGATTCATGTTTTCTTTTTGTTTTAGTTGTTACATTCTCCCATACAAGTACTAACCAGGCCCAACCCTGCTTAGCTTCGGAGATCTGGTGTGTTCAGGGTGATATGGCCTAAGACAGTTATGTTCTCACTCTGCACTTCAGAGTTCATCACTTAATATGTGGATATATATATGTTTATAATATCTAAGGCACTGGGAGTCGGGCTGTAGCGCAGCGGGTTAAGCACAGGTTGCACAAAGCACAAGGACCAGCATAAGGATCCCGGTTCGAACCCCGGCTCCCCACCTGCAGGGGAGTCGCTTCACAGGCGGTGAAGCAGGTCTGCAGGTGTCTATCTTTCTCTCCTCCTCTCTGTCTTCCCCTCCTCTCTCCATTTTTCTCTGTCCTATCCAACAACGACAACAACAATAATAACTACAACAATAAAACAACAAGGGCAACAAAAGGGAATAAATAAATATTAAAAAATAATAATAATAATATCTAAGGCAAATACATGTCCATATTTTATGCTCATTTTTTCACTTAAGGCATACACATCCATTTAAATTTAGTATTTTCACATCTTTATCCAAAAATCTAACACTTATTTCACATAAGAAATAGGATTTTCGTGGTCCGGGAGGTGGCACAGTGGATAAAGCATTGGATGCTCAACTATGAGGCCCTGAGTTCGATCCCCGGCAGCACATGTACCAGAGTGATGTCTGGTTCTTTCTCTCCTCCTGTCTTTCTCATGTATAAATAAATTCTTTTAAAAAAAAATAAAATAAAAAAATAGGATTTTCTCACTTTTATTTCTCTGATCATCTTTTGCCTTGAGGCTTTAGAGGTGGTGATAAAAGACTGAGCAGACAGCATAATGGTTATACAAAAATATTTTTAAATTTTAAAAAAATATTTATTTACTTATTTTCCCTTTTGTTGACCTTATTTTTTTTATTGTTGTTGTAGTTATTATTGGTGTTATTGATGTCGTCATTGTTAGGACAGAGAGAAATGGAGAGAGGAGGGGAAGACAAAGAGGGTGAGAGACAGACACCTGCAGACCTGCTTCACTGCTTCTGAAGCGACTCACCTGCAGGTGGGGAGCCAGGGGCTCGAACCAGGATCCTTATGCCGGTCCTTGCTCTTTGTGTTATGTGCACTTAACCCGCTGCGCTACTGCCCAACTCCCTATACAAAAATATTTTAATGCCAGAGGCTCTGATGGCCTAGGTTCAGTTCCCAGCACTACCATAAGCCATTTATCTTACCTTTCTCTATTTTTCATTCTATATCATTTAAATAAATACCACAAAAATGTGTGGAAAGAATTTTCTTTTTTAAAAAAGATTTTATTTATTTATGAGAAAGGAGAGAGAAAGAACCAGACATCATTCTGGCACATGTGCTGCTAGGGATCAAACTTGGGACCTCATGCTTGAGAGTCCAAAGTTTTACCACTGCGCCACCTCCTAGACCTTGGAAAAAAATCTTCAAACTCAACTCAAATTCCCCATGACGCAGAAGATCCATTGATTGCTATTGATCATCTTTAGAATTTTTTCTTTCCCTTGATGGATTGTTGTTAAAATTCGGCGGGGGAGAGCTAGAACAAACCAATGTAAAGCATACAACAATGGATATTTGAACATTCCTAGTATACAAGAGCCAGATGGGTAAGGTAATTTTATTTCTAAACACTTGTGCTACACAGCATAGTTGAACCTCGTTGGCAGATGCAACATGTTACTATACCCCTGTCATGCATGCGAACCAGCATTAAATCACTAACAAAAACATTAAACATGTAGAGTTCTGGAGAACTCCTGTTAAAAGGAGGCTCTGATTTTGGTCTCATTGTGAAGGACTAAGTTCAGGAGACCCATCCATCCATCTGATGGTGAAGCTTCTGGGACCCTGGTGTTTATGTTGTTGGTAGTTTCATGATGAGCCTCCACAGGGTGGTTGGAAGATTTATAAGTAATGGAATGTCTGTCAGGGAATGTGCTAGATGTATTATTTATATTGATATATAAATATGAAAAATTAGAACTGATGGTGGAGAGTTAAGTGAACTCTATTTCAACACAATGTCCTCAATGATCTGCTCCTCTATCTGTCCTCAAACCCCAGGATCTCAGTCTGTGAAAGCCTTCGCAACCAACTGCACCCCCACTTCCACACCCCTCCCACTACAGCATGAAGAGCAGGTAAGTAGAGACTGTTCTTAGAAGGTTATCTACTTGCTAGAAGTCAGTACAGGTTGAGAAACATGAAATAAAGTGTCTCTTGGTCTCTCTCCCTTTCTATCTCCAGGTCTGCTGTAGTTGGCAACAGGTATTTATTTTTATGTAGGTCAAACTAGAACTAAACAGCTGATAACTGATTGGATCACTGTTCACTGTACTTGGAAGAGAATGATTAATAAGCGCATTGTGTTAGTGCTTATTTTTTCAATAAAATATTAGTTTTTATTTTTAATGTTTTTATTGCTGGGTTTAATTTGATTTCTCCAATATGGCAGTTTATCAACAGGTAATTAAAACCATTAATACTTGGACTGACATTTTTGTTGAGTTATAGTGTATACAATAATGTATAATAATATTATTAAAATAGAATGAAGATGGTGCCCAACAGTGCTACTGTTAGGGGCTGGCAGTGAGAGAATAATTGGGTCAGATACTGGCAGTTTTGATGATTAAGTTTTTGAAGGTCAAATCCTATATTGCAGGGTATGTCTGTCAATACTTGGCCTCTCAGACTGGGAGCATGGACCGACCAGTCAACGCCCATGTTCAGCGAGGAAGCAATTACAGAAGCCAGACCTTCTACCTTCTGCAACCCTCAATGACACTGGGTCCATGCTCCCAGAGGGATAGAGAATGGGAAAGCTATTGGGGGAGGGGGTGGGATATGGAGATTGGGTGGTGGGAATTGTGTGGAGTTGTACTCCTCCTACCCTATGGGTTTGTTAATTAATCCTTTCTTAAATTAAAAAAAAAAAAATACTTGACCTCTGATGATATTCACAGTTGTGGTGATGGTAGTCTAAACAAACTATTTCTTAGATACCTTATTGTTTGGATCATGGATAATGGGCCCACATCTCACTGATAATAATAGCTTTGTTAGTGTCTGTGTGCAGGACACCCAGTCTGTCTTACATTTTGACCTGGATAGAAGG
The DNA here is from genome assembly GCF_950295315.1 of Erinaceus europaeus. Classification (NCBI taxonomy): domain Eukaryota; kingdom Metazoa; phylum Chordata; class Mammalia; order Eulipotyphla; family Erinaceidae; genus Erinaceus; species Erinaceus europaeus. The sequence continues at coordinate 7,459,968 of NC_080184.1, read as the reverse complement.
GGCCCTTCAATACTCACACTACAGGCTACCTTCCACCTGCTGCCCTGCCTAGGTGTCAGTCATAATCTCTCATGAATCTCAGTGAAACTGTCTCCCAGAGAGATAATAGCTTCATATAGTATGGGTCTGTATTTTTAAAATTTTTTTCTAACCAGAGTACTGTTCAACTTTGACTTATAGTGGTGCAGAGGATTGAACATGGGACTTAGGAGCCTCAAACAGCAAAGTCTCTTTGCATAACCCTTATGCTATCTCCCCTAGCCTGCACTGATTTTGTAAGCATTAAATGTGGTTGCCATAGTTAGCAAGGTTAACATATCTTGTGAGATTAATATAGAAGCAAATAGATTTTTGGGAGTCTAGTGGTAGCATAGTGGGTTAAGTGCACATGGCACAAAGTGCAAGGACCGGAATAAAGATCCCGGTTTGAGCCCCCGCTCCCCACCTGCAGGGGAGTCGTTTCACAGGCGATGAAGCAGGTCTGCAGGTGTCTCTTTCTCTCACTCTTTGTCTTCCCCATCTCTCTCCTATTTCTCTCTGTTCTATCCAACAACGATGACATCAATAACAAAAATGATAACTACAACAATAAAAAATAAAGGCAACAAAAAGGAAATACATAAATATCTTTTTTAAAAAAGAAGCAAATAGAGGCGGAGCTATGAGCAGCAGCAGATCCCTTTCTCTCCTCTCTTCTCTTCTCCCAGATCAACTAGAAATACCAAAGGAGACCACCGGGGACCAAAACAAGACAGAACTAGAATGACCACAGGAACCCAGTAAATCACTGGTGAGTACAAACACGTGTGGCTGGTGACAGAGAGGAGAGAGAAGCGTAAGGAGAGATTAAGTGACTGCTAACAGTTCAGCAGTTTATCAGTTGAGACACCACCTCCAGTCTGCTCCACCAACAAGGGGACAGCTTAAGGGAGGAGAGGACTCCCCAGAGACTCACCAAGTGCAACTCTGAGTCTCCATTGCTACTGCCCTCAGGATCTGGAGCAGCGACAGGGAGGGACACCAGGGGACAGAGATCTAACCAGGAAACTCAGGAGAAGACCAATACCTTGGTGGCATAGCTGAGGGGATGTGAAAGTCTCTTTGCATAACCACTGTATTATCTCTGCCACACCCTGCTTTATCTCTTGGTCAGGAGTCAGTGATTAAGCTAAGAAGCCTATTAATAGTTTAAAAGCCCTCAGGCTCCTATAGCCTACAAGGAAAAAAAAAAAGAGGCTTTTAAACCACTGAGCTCCAACTCAGGGATTAAAATACTTGTCGTATGCTTTACATTGGTTTGTTCTAGCCCTCCCCCGCCAAGAGAATTGGATCAGTCCTGTTAATTTCACGGGCCTGCTTGGCCCCGCCCCAAGGGACCCCGAGAGAGGGTTCCTGAGTCCGAGAGTTCCTGAGTTCCTGAGTTCGAGAGGAAGAGAGGGAGGGCCAGAGGGTGCCCCAGTAAGAGTTCCAGAGTTCTAGAGTACGAGAGTTCGAGAGTTCCTGAGTTCGAGAGAAAGGGAGAGGGTTCCTGAGTTCGAGAGTAAAAGAAAGAGTGCTTGCGCCACCGCAAAGAGACAGCCGAGTTCTGTTTGGTGATTAGTTTGTCTTAGTTTGTGAATCGTTGTTCCTGAATAAAGAAATACAGCTTCCCTGCCCAGCCGTTGTCTCCGCGTCTCTGTTACCCGCCAGTGAAGCTAGCTCGGCCAGCAAGAGCCTCCGAAATTTTAACAACAAATACTATTGAAACAACTGTTAACTTCCACCACTGTGAACCCTTTAATTAACTTACTTAGACACAAGTCAATCCAGGGAATAGTGATCAGTAATTTGAAAAGTACTGATAAAGGGAACTCATAACATAATATATAAAATGGCTAAAACAACAAGAAGAAATATTGGAGAATCAAACCAGGACAAGAGTCCAGCTAAAAGTCCTCCAGAGGGTGAAGCACAAAATAACGAGTTCAACACCCAAACATTACCTAAGGAAATAATAACAGGAGTGAGTAAAGAACTTGAAAAAATTGTAATCAGAAATCTAGGAACAACAAATGAGACTCTGGAAGAAAATACTAATTATCTCATGGTTATTAAAGAGCTGAAAGCTGAAATCGCTGAGCTAAGAACACAAATAGTTGAACAAGCTAAAACAGTATCAGAACAGGGCAACAAGAGTGAAATAAGTCAGAAACAGAAGGATGAATATGGGATGATCTCACTCTCAGGCCGAAGTTGAAAAACAAGATTAGAAAAGAAAACACAACTATATGCCATCAAGCTACAGAACCTGGAAGAAATGGACGATTTCCTAGATACCTACCAACTTCCAAAACTAAGTCAAGAGGAAGTGGATAACATGAACAGGCCCATCACAGCTAATGAAATTGAAACAGTTATCAAAAATCTCTCCAAAAATAAAAAGTCCTGGACCAGATGGTTTTACAAATGAATTCTACAAAACCTTCAAAGAAGAACTAATACCTCTACTTTTAAAAGTCTTCCAGAAGATTGAAGACACTGGAATACTCCCTGCCAGCTTCTATGAAGCCAACATCACCCTGATACCAAAAGCAGACAGGGACACAACCAAAAAAGAAAACTACAGACCAATATCTCTGATGAACATAGATGCAAAAATATTGAACAAAATTCTAGCCAACCGGATACAGCAGTATATCAAAAAAAGATTGTTCATCGTGACCAAGTGGGGTTTATCCCAGGCATGCAAGGTTGGTTTAATATATGTAAATAAATCAATGTGATCTACCACATCAACAAAAGCAAGACCAAAAACCACATGGTCATATCAATAGATGCAGAGAAAGCCTTTGAAAAAATACAACATCCCTTTATGATCAAAACACTACAAAAAATGGGAATAAATGGAAAATTCCTGAAGATAGTGGAGTCTATATATAGCAAACCTACAGCCAACATCATACTTAATGGTGAAAAACTGGAAGCATTTCCACTCAGATCAGGTACTAGACAGGGATGCCCACTATCACCATTACTATTCAACATAGTGTTGGAAGTTCTTGCTATAGCAATCAGGCAGGAGCAAGGAATTAAAGGGATACAGATTGGAAGAGAAGAAGTCAAACTCTCCTTATTTGCAGATGACATGATAGTATACATGGAAAAACCTAAGGAATCCAGAAAGAAGCTTTTGGAAATCATCAGGCAATACAGTAAGGTGTCAGGCTATAAAATTAACATTCAAAAGTCAGTGGCATTCCTCTATGCAAACACTGAGTTAGAAGAAATTGAAATCCAGAAATCAATTCCTTTTACTATAGCAACAAAAAACAATAAAATATCTAGGAGTAAACCTAGCCAAAGAAGTGAAAGACTTGTATACTGAAAATTATGAGTCACTACTCAAGAAAATTGAAAAAGACACAAAGAAGTGGAAAGATATTCCATGTTCATGGGTTGGAAGAATTAACATAATCAAAATGAATATATTACCCAGAGCCATCTACAAATTTAGTGCTATCCCCATCAAGATCCCAAGTACATTTTTTAGGAGAATAGAACAAATGCTACAAATGTTTATCTGGAACCAGAAAAGACCTAGAATTGCCAAAAAAATCTTGTGAAAAAAGAACAGAACCGGAGGCATTACACTCCCAGATTTCAAACAGTATTATAGGGCCATTGTCATCAAAACTGGAACATGACACACTGACCAGTGGAATAGAATTGAGAGCCCAGAAATGAGGCCCCACACCTATGGACATCTAATCTTTGACAAAGGGGCCCAGACTATTACATGGGGAAAGCAGAGTCTCTTCAACAAATGGTGTTGGAAACAATGGGTTGAAACATGCAGAAGAGTGAAACTGAATCACTGTATTTCACCAAATACAAAAGTCAATTCCAAGTGGATCAAGGACTTGGATGTTAGACCAGAAACTATCAGATACTTAGAGGAAAATATTGGCAGAACTCTTTTCCACATAAATTTTAAAGACATCTTCAATGAAACAAATCCAGTTACAAACAAGACTAAGGCAAGTATAAACCTATGGGACTACATCAAATTAAAAAGCTTCCTCACAGCAAAAGAAACCACTACCCAAATCAAGAGACCCCTCACAGAATGGGAGAAAATCTTTACATGTCATACATCAGATAAGAGTTTAATAACCAACATATATAAAGAGCTTGCCAACAACAAATAACCCCATCCAAAAATGGGGGGAGGACATGGACAGAATATTCACCACAGAAGAGATCCAAAAGGCCAAGAAACACATGAAAAAATGCTCCAAGTCTCTGATTGTCAGAGAAATGCAAATAAAGACAACAACAAGATACCACTTCACTCCTGTGAGAATGTCATACATCAGAAAAGGTAACAGCAGCAAATGCTGGAGAGGTTGTGGAGTCAAAGGAACTCTCCTACACTGCTGGTGGGAATGTCAATTGGTCCAACCTCTGTGGAGAACAGTCTGGAGAACTCTCAGAAGGCTAGTAATGGACCTACCCTATGACCCTGCAATTCCTCTCCTGGGGAATATATCCTAACGAGCCCAACACATCCATCCAAAAAGACCTGTGTACACATATGTTCTTAGCAGCACAATTTGTCATAGCCAAAACCTGGAAGCAACCCAGGAGTTTAACAACAGATGAGTGGCTGAGCAAGTTGTGGTCTATATACACAATGGAATACTACTCAGCTGTAAAAAATGGTGACTTCACCGTTTTCAGCCGATCTTGGCTGGACCTTGAAAAAATCATGTTGAGTGAAATAAGTCAGAAACAGAAGGATGAATATGGGATGATCTCACTCTCAGGCCGAAGTTGAAAAACAAGATTAGAAAAGAAAACACAAGTCGAACCTGTAATGGAATTGGAGTATTACACCAAAGTAAAAGACTCTGGGGTGGGTGGGTGGGTGGGGAGAATACAGGTCCATGAAAAATGATGAATGAAATAGTGGGGGTTGTATTGCTAAATGTGAATCTGGGGAATGTTATGCATGTAAAAAAAAAAAAAAAAGAAGTAGAAACACAAAGCAGAAATTGACTGAGTTTGGAGTATGGCACCAAAGTAAGAAAGCAGAAGTATACTAGAGTTTGCAGTGAGTACCTCCCTAATACTTCCTCTCCACTTTTCCAAGCTTTGGGTCCATGATTGCTCAACAATTTGTTTGGCTTTGTATGTTAACTCTCTTTTCAGTCTCCAGGTTCCAGGTGTCATCAGGATGCCGGCCAGACTTCCCTGGATTGAAGACACCACCAATGTGTCCTGGAGCTCAGCTTCCCCAGAGACCCATCCTACTAGGGAAAGAGAGAGGCAGACTGGGAGTATGGACCGACCAGTCAACGCCCATGTTCAGCGAGGAAGCAATTACAGAAGCCAGACCTTCTACCTTCTGCAACCCTCAGTGACCCTGGGTCCATGCTCCCAGAGGGATAGAGAATGGGAAAGCTATCGGGGGAGGGGGTGGGATATGGAGATTGGGCGGTGGGAATTGTGTGGAGTTGTACCCCTCCTACCCTATGGTTTTGTTAATTAATCCTTTCTTTAATTAAAAAAAAAAAAGAAAAAAAAAAAACACCTGAGACTTGTAAAAAAAAAAAAATTAAAAAAAAAAAGAAGAAAAAAAAAAAGAAAATGAAGACACAAGCTATCAAAATATTTGGGGCACAGCTAAGGCAGTACTGATAGGGAAGTTCACAGCAATACGAGCACACATTAGGAAACAAGAAAAAGCACAAATAAACAGCCTGATTGCACATCTTAAAGACCTAGAAGAAGAAGAACAAAGGAACCCTAAAGAAACCAGAAGGACAGAAATCACTAAAGTTAGGGCAGAAATAAGTAACATTGAGAATAAGAAAACCATACAAAAGATCAATGAAAGAGATATAGAGGGAGAGAGAGTGGGGACTCAAACCCAGATCCTTGCACTCAGTAAGAACTATGTGTGCCACCACATGCTAGTCGGATTTTGTGGTGCTGTATTGATGTTTTGCTTGCCAGGCTAGGTTCAGTTACACAATTAGAAGTGATAAGTAGTTGTAGTTGCAAAACATTTATATATTTTTGAGTCCCCACTTTCTCTCCCTCTGTATCTCCCCTTCCTTCTCAATTTCTCTACCAAACAGAACATGAGCAGTGGATCCATAGTGCTGACACTGAAGCCCCAGCAATAATTCTGGAGGAAAAAAAAGAAAGATTCTACTAGTATGTCTTTTCTCTCGAATCCACTTCCTCCTCACAATCCCTCTTGATATCCCAGGTTGCAGTCTAAGAACAAAGACTTACTTTTTCTTATTCTTTTTTTTGTTTTATAGAGAAAATTCAGTTTTCCTCACTATATAAATGTTAATTATTTCAGGTGTGACTAGTGTTGTGGTAGTGAATCTCTTTAACTATTGCTTGTCTGAAAAGCTCCAAACTGAATAATAAATAAATTAGACAGGGTATTATGTGTATGTCTTTTATTATTATTTTTTTATATTTATATATTTTCCCTTCTTCTTGCCCTTGTTTTTGTAGTTATGATTGTTGTTGTTACTGATGTCATTGTTGTTAGATAGGGCAGAGAGAAATGGAGAGAGGAGGGGAACACAGAGAGGGAGGAGAGAAAGACAGACACCTGCAGACCTGCTTCACAGCCTGTGAGGCAATTCCCCTGCAGGTTGGGAGCCAGGGGCTGGAACCAGGATCCTTATATCGGTCTTTGCACTTTGTGCCACATGCGCTTAACCCGCTGTGCTCCTACCGGACTCTCTATTATGTGCATGTCTTAGATTTCTTTTCCTTCCAAAACTTTAAATGTGTCCTGCCAATCTGTTTAACCTTCATAGAGGCAGCTGATGATGATAGTCTCATGGGAATTTTCTTTTATGTAAGTCTTGCTTTTCTTTAAATAACGTGAATCCTTCTTTCTCTCCTCAAAGTCAGATGAACTCAAGTCTGGGTTTATTTTTTCTTGGAGCTCTTTTGAGTCTCTTCAATCTGAGCATATTTTTCCTTCAAATTTAGAAATTATTTGGTTTATACTATTCTAAATATTTCATTTATTTATGAATATTTATTTATTTTCCCTTTGTTTTAGCCCTTGTAGTTATTACTGTTGCTGTTTTTGATGTCTTCATTGTTGGACAGGACAGAGAGAAATGGAGAGAGGAGGGGGAGATAGAGAGAAGGAGAGAAAAAGAGACATTTGTAGACCTCCTTCACTGCTTGTGAAGCGACCCCCCTGCAGGTGGGGAGGGGAGGGAGAGGATTGAACCAGGATCCTTAGGCCAGTGCTTGTGCTTTGCCCCACCTGAGCTTAACCGCTGCACTCCCGCCAGACTCCCTACTTATTTATTTTTACCAGAGCATTGCTCAGTTCTGCTTTATGGTGGTGTTGGCAATTGAACTTGGGAGTTTGGCACCTTAGGCATTAGGGTCTCTTTTCGTAACCATTATGCTACATTTATTTATTTATTTATTTATTGGATTGAGATAGTGGGAGTGAGACAGAGAAATGCCAGAAACACTGCTTCACCATTTGCAAAGCTTCTCCCCTTAGGACTGGGGATTTGAATCTGGGTCCTTTAAATTGTAATATGTGCACTCAACCAGGTTCACCACCACCAGGGCACTTCTTGATATTCTTTAAGTTAGGCTATTCCTTTCACTCTGTCTTCAGCTTCTGACACCTCTATAATGCAAGTGTCATTCTTCTATAGTCTTATCACTCTTTCATTATAGTTATTTTAGATTGCCTTTTGACTGTGTTTTTTTTTGGGGGGGGAGTGGGTAGTATATTCTAATTTATCTTTCTAAACATTACATCAAAGTTTTGCTTCTGCCCTTCTTTTTTTAAATTTTTTAAATATTTATTTTATTTATTTATTCCCTTTTGTTGCCCTTGTTGTTTTATTGCTGTAGTTATTATTGTTGTTGTCGTTGTTGGATAGGACAGAGAGAAATGGAGAGAGGAGGGGAAGACAGAGAGGAGGAGAGAAAGACACCTGCAGACCTGCTTCACCGCCTGTGAAGCAACTCCCCTGCAGGTGGGGAGCCGGGGCCTCGAACCTGGATCCTTCCGCCGGTGCTTTGCACTTTGCGCCACCTGCGCTTAACCTCACGGTGCTACAGCCCGACTCCCGCTGGAGCTCTTTCTAATTTTTGTTAGGACAGAGATAAATTGAGAGGAAATGGGGAGATAGAGAGAGGGAGATAAAGACAGACACCTGCAGACCTGCTCCACCACTTGAGAAATGGAACTTTGCAAGGGGCAGGTCCCTGTACTTGGTATTATGTGCTCTTGACAGGGTGGACCACTGATTTCCCCCCCCCCTTTTTCCCTCCAGGATTATTGTGGGGCTTGGTGCCTGCACCAGGAATCCACTACTCCAGGAGGCTATTTTTTCACCCTTTTGTTGCCCTACTTGTTTTATCGTTGTCGTGGTTATTATTAGTGTTGTTATTGCTGTCATTATTGTTAGATAAGACAGAGAGAAATAGAGAGAGGAGGGGAAGACAGAGAGGGGGAGAGAAAGATAGACACCTGCAGACCTGCTTCACCACTTGTGAAGCGACTCCCCTGCAAATGGGCAGCCGGTCCTTGTTGTTTGCGCCATGTGCACTTAACCTGCTGCTCTACTGCCAGACCCCCTGATTCGACCGCTTAATGTTGTATCTTTATCATTGAACTTTGCCATCTCTTTGATTGTTTTCATACCTTGCTGAACTTAGGTCTAGATTTCTTTTTCTTTTTCTTTCCCTGCAGGATACCACTGGACCTTTGTGCTGGCACTACACATCCACCTTTCCTGATTGTAATTTATTACTATTATTATTATTCAGTAGGACAGAGAGAAATCGAGAGAGGAGGGGAAGATAGAGAGGGGGAGGGAGAGAGAACTGCAGACCTGCTTCACCCTGCTGAAGGTGGGGAGCAGTGGCTCCAGCCAGTGTTCTTGTGCGGATCCTTGCAAATAGTATTTGGTGTGCTTAACTGGGTGTGCCAATGCCTGGCCACCTAGATTTGTTTTTCTTGAAACTCATATGAGCTTCTAGGATCTAAATGTCCTTCTATTCTGGAAAATTTCTAGTAAATATTGCCTCAAGTAAAAATTCTTTACATTTCATCTACTTCTGGTATCCCTATGATGCAAATACTATTTCTCGTTAGTGATATTGTCCTGTGTCTTGTCACTCTTATCTTTAGTTCTTTTTATAAATAAATAAATGTTATTTATTTATTTTATGAGAAATATAGGAGAAGAGAGAGAGAGAGAGAAATAACCAGAAGTCTCTCTGGTACATGTGCTGCTAGGGATTGAACTTGGAACTTCATGCTTGAGAATCCAATGCTTTGTCCACTTCATTATCTCCCAGACCACTATTATCTTCAGTCCTTTTTCCTTTTTCTATCTTTATAAAAAATTTTTTAAATATGTATTTATTTATTTTCCCTCTTGTTGCCTTTGCTGTTTATCATTGTTGTTATTGCTGTCATCGTTGTTGGATAGGACACAGAGAAATAGCGAGAGGAGGAAAAAACAGAGAGGGGAAGAGAAAGATTGAAACCTCAGACCTGCTTTACCGCCTGTGAAGCGACCCCCCCTGTGCAGGTGGGGATCTGGGGGCTACAACCGGAATCCTTATGCCGGTCCTTGTGCTTTGCGCCACGTGCTCTTAACCTGCTGCACTACCTCCTGACTCCCTTTTTTTTTTTTTTTTTTTTTAACAGATGGATGACTTCCTCTACCTGTCTTCCTACTCACCACTTCAACTTTTGGCTTCTGTTTTTTCTGCAATTACTTTCTTCTGAAGTTTTGGCACCAATTACTATATATATATATATATATATATATATATATATATATATATAATTTTTTCCCTTTTGTTACCCTTGTTTTTTATTGTTGTTCTAGTTATTATTGTTATTGATGTCATTGTTGTTAGATAGGACAAAAAGAAATGGAGAGAGGAGGGGAAGACAAGAGGGGGAGAGAAAGATAGACTCCTGCAGACCTGCTTCACCGCCTGTGAAGGACTCCCTGAAGGTGGGGAGCCAGGGGCTGGTACCGAAATCCTTAAGCTGGTCCTTGTACTTCATGACATGTGTGCTTAACCACGTGTGCTTAACCCGCTGTGCTACCACATGACTCCCAATTACTATATTCTTTCTCTCTCTGATTTCTGTTATTTTTTTATATACATTTCCTAAATTGGAGTGTTACTTGATAATGTCTTACTAAAATCGGGACGTTCTATGGGAATGTCATGTCATCAAATGTGATCTCTTGCTATATGTCTAATACTATACCGGGTGAGATTTTGGGGTGCTGCAACCTCTTTAAGTAAAATAGTCACTTAAAAAAAAAAAAGCAATGTGGGTGGTGGTAGATAGCATAATGGTTATGCAAACAGGCTCTCATGCCTGAGTCTCTAAAGTCCCAGGTTCAATCTCCCGCACCACCATAAGCCAGAGCTGAACAGTGCTCTGGGGAAAAAAAAAAAAGCAATGCTGCATCAAATACAACGTAAAATTAAATAAAAGCAAATATCAAAAATAGCCCTATAGATGTTCAAAAGGAATTACTTGAATTGATAATGGAAATTGATTGAAAACTGCAATGTGGTTTTTTTTTTTCAATGCACACATAATTTTAAAATTTTATTTATTTGTAAAATGGAAACACTGACAAGACCATAGGATAAGAGGGGTACAATTCCCACCACCAGAGCTCCGTATCCCATTTCCTCCTCTGATAGATTTCCTATTCTTTCTTTCTTTATTACCTTTTGTTGCCATTGTTGTTGTTATTCATGTAATCAATGTTAGATAGGACAGAGAGAAATGGAGAGAGGAGAGGAAGACAGATACCTGGAGAGAAAGACACCTACAGACTGCTTCACCTCTTGTGAAGCACTCCCCTAGAGGTGGGGAGCCAGAGGCTGGAAACCCTGATCCTTACTCTGGTCACTGTGCTTTGCGCCATGTGCACTTAACCCGCTGTGCTACCACCCGACTCCCAGATTTCCTATTCTTTAACCCTCTGGGAGTATGGACCCAGGATCATTATGGGGTGCAGAAGGTGGAAGGACTGGCTTCTGTAATTGCTCCCCCACTGAACATGGGCATTGACAGGTCAATCTATACTCCCAGCCTGTCTCTTTCCCTAGTGGGGTAGGGCTCTGAGGAATTGGGGCTCCAGGACACATTAGTGGGTTGTCCGTCCAGGGAAGTCCAGCTGGCATCACGGTAGCATCTGGAACCTGGTGGCGGTGATTTGGTGGGTTCCTGTAGTCATTCTAGTCCTGTCTTGTTTCAGACCCAGGTGGTCTCCTTTGGTATTCCTAGTTGATCTAGGAGAGGAGAGGAGAGGAGAGAAACAGATCTGCTGCTGCTCATAGCCCCGCCTACAGAAGTCTCCAATATTTATTTATTTTATTTAGATGCAGACAGAGACAGACACAGAAAGAAAGAAACACCAGAGCACTGCTCAGCTCTGGCTTATCTGATTTCTGTTATTTTCTCTGACTTTCTAGAAATTTTCATTCGTGATTTTTAACTTTTAGGACCACAATACTAAAATCTTCTTAAGGAAGTTTATATAGCACCCTTGAATTTTGGTTTTTAATCAAGCATTGATCTGCAGGTGTCTCTTTCTCTCCCTCTCTGTCTTGCCTCACTTCTGCTACATTCTTCCACAAACATGTCAATGTTTTAAGATTGTGCAATTTAAGGGGCCAGGTGGTAGCAAAGCAGATTAAGTACACATGGCGTAAAACGCAAGGAGTGGGTGAGGATTCTGATTCAAACCCCCTCCTCCATCCCCACCTGCAAGGGGGTGGCATCACAAGCAGTGAAGCAGGTCTGCAGGTGTCTTTCTCTCCCCCTCTGTCTTGCCTTCCTCTCTCGATTTCTCTCTGTCTTAAACAACAATGATGACAGGAATAACAACAACAACTAGAATAAGGAACAAAAAAGGAAAAAATATCCTCCAGAAGCAGTGTATTTGTGGTGCAGCGACTGAGCACCAGCAATAATCCTGGAGGCAAAAAAAAAAAAAAAAAGACTGCAATTTTGTGATATTTGCTCACTTCAACAAGGATTTTGACCTGTTACAGATGTATATTTCCTTCTCCTTTTAAAAAGATTTTATTTATTTATTCATGAGAAATGATAGGAGAGAGAAAGAACCAGACATCACTCTGGTACATGTGCTGACAGGGATTAAATTGAGGACCTCATGCTTGAGACTCCAATGCTTTATCCACTGCGACACCTCCAGAACCACAGATGTATGTTTATTCCTAAAATTATCCTTCCCTTAAAAAAAATCTCTACAAAAGTAAACTTGTTGTTAACCATCTAAAATTCACATAATATAGGATGATTACCACTGCCTTGAAAATAAAACACAAAAAAAACCCTGCTTGTGGTCCAGGAGGCAGTGCAGTGGCTAAAGCTTGGACTCTCAAGAAGGAGGCCCTGAGAAGTGTGTAGTCTAATTGGAGGGGATATTTCCAGTTAGGAACTCTAGGCTCTTTTAACTGAGTCACACTGCATAGGAATTTAGGACTCACCAGGGCACTAACACTTTGGCCACCATTGCACATTTTGTGAGGCACGTTGAATTGCCACTTGCACATGTTCATCCCATTTGTACTGCAGTGACTTTTCTTTTCCTTCTAACCATTGTTTCCTGAGTGTACAGACTTTTTTGTAGGCAATAAGACCATAATTTCCATTTTCAAATCTTGTAATGTATTGCTGATTAGGTATTGATATATATATTTATTTAGTTGCCCTTATTTTATTACTGTAGTTATTATTGTTGTGATTACTGATGTTGTCATTGTTGGATAGGACAGAGAGAAATGGAGAAAGGAGAGGAAGAGAGGGGGGGAGAGAAAGACACCTGCAGACCTGCTTCACTGCCTGTGAAGCAACTCCCCTGCAGGTGGGGAGCCAAAGGCTCGAATCGGGATCCTTATGCTGGTCCTTGCACTTTGTGCCACGTGTGCTTAACTCCTGTGCTACCACCTAATTCCCAGATATTGATGTTTTTTAAGCCACCACTTGCTCATTCTATTTCACAGCTTCTGGTTGATAACTGGGTAGCATCAAATCTGCACTGAGAAATGGAACATGTAACTGGCAACTGTAAATTTCTTCAGAAAATAAAACAGTATTTCTTTCTTCATTTCTTTCTTTCTTTCTTTCTTTTTAGAACTTATTTATTCATGAGAAAGATATGTTGAGAGAAAGAAGCAGCCATAACTCTGGTACATGTGCTACTGGGATCAAACTCAGGACCTCATGCTTGAGAGCCTAGTGCCTTATTGCCACTGCGCCACCTCCTGGACCACACAGTGTTTCTTACAGCTTATATTCACATCAGTTTCTGAATAGAAACAGTCAGTAGAGTGACACTCAAGAATGATGCCCTGAGTACTAATCCCTGGCAGCACATATACCAAAGTGGTATCTGGTTCTTTCCTTCTTTCCTCTTATCCTTCTCATTAAAGTACACATATTTAAAAAAAAAATAAAGAAAGAAAGAAACCATCTTGAAAAAAACTACATTAAAAAATAAAGAGTGGAAAAGTCCACCTCAGGTGTGTACTTAAGTCCCTGCCATTTCCTTCTCTTGTGCAGAAACAGACAGAAATCCTATGTAAACCGTAACATTCTCTACCTTCTCTGCCTAACATTCTCTACCCACTAACCTGGAGTTTAGCGTTTCAGAATCCATACTGATTTGTGTGTGCTGTGTCCTTTTCTGTGAGTTAGTTCAGGCACCTGTTGTTTTGTACCTGGACACATTTAACTATTTTTCTGTCTTTCTTTCTTTACTAAAGATTTTATTTATTTACTAGTGAGAAAGATAGGAGGAGAGAGAAAGAGACAGACATCACTCTGGTACATGTGATGCCAGGGATTGGCCTTGGGACCTCACGCTTGAGAGTCCAACACTGTCCCCACTACACCACCTCTTGGACCACTAACTTAACTATTTTTAGAATTCAAAACTGAAGTTTAAAAAGTCTATTTTCATGACTTAGACAAGAAGAATATTACACACACAAAATAGACCAGCTAGAATATTACACACACGGGAAATGTTATTACTGCCTCACATACAACTTAATGTAACAATGGTCCCAATGGGATCCCATAGTTGTGCCAAATTTTAAAAAATCAGGTTTATTATTTTAAAACAATGAAGTAATTTATATAAAGAAGCATGAGTAGGGGGCCGGCTGGTGGTGCACCTGGTTGAGCGCACACGTTACAGTGCATAAGGACCAGGGTTCAAGTCCCTGTCCTCACCTAGAGGGAAAGTAGTGTGGCAGGTCTCTCTCTCTTTTATTTATTTTTTTTAAGGATTTTATTTCTGAGCGAGATGCAGCGAGAGATAGACACAGAGAGAAACACCAGAGCACTACGAATCTCTGGCTTATGTTGATGCAGGGGATTGAACCTGGGACTCTGGAGCCTCAGGCATGAGAGTCTCTTTGCATAACCATTGTGTTATCTACCCCTGCCCCCCTCCTTCCCTCTTAACCTTTCCTCTTGATTTCTGGCTCTCTATCCAATAAATAAATGTAAAGGTAATTTTAAAAAAGAAGCTTGAGCAGTTACGTTGAAATCATAGCAAAAACAATTATTTGAGAACTGGAAGAATCCTGAAAGATCAAAATCTTTGGAAACTGGAATGAGCAATGACGGTTTCTCTGGGCCTTGTGGCAAACTAAGAACCCACCCGCTAAACTGCTATGGGCAGCTCCTCCAGCACTGCTTAGGAGATGGGTTAGGATCCTTGCTTGGGCCAGAGCTTAAGATCCCCATAGCAGGGCCTGGGCGGTAGCACAGCGGGTTAAGCGCACATGGCACAAAGTTCAAGGACCAGTGCAATGATCCCAGTTTAACAACCCCTCTCCGCCTGTGAAGTAGATCTGGAGGTGTCTATCTTCCTCTCTCTCTTTCAGTCTTTCTCTCTCTCTCTCTCTGTCTTTCCCTCTCTTGATTTCTCTCTGTCCTATCCAACAATAACAACGATAAACAACAGGGGCAAAAAAAGGGAAAAATTGCCTCCAGGAGCAGTGGCTTTGTAGTTTTTGAGCCCCAGCAATAGCCCTGGAGGCAAAAATTAAAAAAAAAACAAAAACCCAAGAGCATTGTGTGGTGCTTAACAAGTAGCAGGCACTTGAATCTTTATTGAATAAATAGATACTATCTAAAAGCCATTCAAAATTGTGGTTTTGATTGGCTGTTGATTTGGAGGCATGTTTCTGTTTTTGGTAGATCTGAGTATTATCCAATCAGGAAGGGAGGTCTGTGTAGCAAGCGATTCGATTCATCCAATTATGTTTTTTTTAAAGATTTTATTTATTTATTAATGAGAACGATAGAAGGAGAGGGAGAGAGAGACAAAGAACCAGACATCACTCTGGTACATGTGCGGCTGGGCATTGAACTCAGGACCTCATGCTTGAGAGTCCAGTGCCTTAGCCACTATGCCACCTCCCTGACCACTGTTTTGTTATTTTAGTATGTTTTTAATTTTTTTAATTATATTTTAATATTTATTTGTTCCCTTTTGTTGCCCTTGTTTTTTTTTTATTGTTGCAGTTATTATTGTTGTTGTTATTGATGTTGTTGTTGGATAGGACAGAAAGAAATGGACGGAGAAGGGGAAGACAGAGGTGAAGACAGACAGACACCTACAGATCTGCTTCACCGCCTGTGAAGCGTGAAGCGACTCCTCTGCAGGTGGGGAGCCGGCGGCTCCAAGCGGGATCTTTATGCTCCTCTCGGAGCTTTGCGCATGCGCTTAACACGCTGCTGCCGCCCGACTCTCCATCCAATTATGATTTAAGACATTGAAGTGTTCAGCTCTCTGTCCAATCTGGGCTGCTGATGGTGGGAGGAGGAAGTCCCGCTAGTCTTTCTGCTCCTGAGATCATCATCACTTTATTTCTTGGTGTAGCTCTCACGTTTCTGTGGTTTGGATTTAGAGAAAAATCTTCAGTGAGCCCAGAGTCTGGAAAGCCCATGGTGAGTGTGGGTTATTTGGGGCCAAGATTGGAAGAGTTGTGCTTCAGACCTGCTAGAAGGCTGTGGGAAGCAGCCACGTGGCCAGGGCTTCCCCATCCCCTGTCCTGCCATCTCCACATTGCACCTGGGCTGGACCCCTCTTGGCCAAGCATAGGAGTGGGTGTCTTGAATTACCTGGCTTTCTAACCTTTGCAGTGGGTTCAGGGCATGGTGAAGTGGAATTCCAAAAGGGGATTAACTTCAGCCATTGCCTTCAGGTGTGGACATTCTTTTTTCTTTTCTCTCTTTGTTTTTCCTCCTGGGTTATTGCTGGGGCTCAGTGCCTACTCTATACATCCACTGTTCCTGGAGGCCATTTTCCCCATTTTGTTACCCTTGTTGTTGTTACTGTTATGGTTGCCATTGTTGTTGTTGTTAGATTGGACAGAGAGAAATGGAGGGAGGAGGAGAAGACGGAAAGGGGGAGACAAAGATAGACACCTGCAGACCTGCTTCACCACCTGTGAAGTGACCTCTCCACTCCTGTAGTTGGGGAGCCGGGGGCTCGAACTGGGATCCTTACCCAGGTTCTTGGGCTTTGCGTCATGTGCACTCAACCGGTTCCGCTACCCCCCCTCATTTTTTTTTTTATTTCTAGAGGAATTGGGGCCTCAGGCATTAGAGTCTTTTTGCATGATAGCATAATGTATGATCTACCCTGCAACCTCAACTGCATTTTATAGTGTTATGTCCCTGCTGACCGAGCCCGATTACAGACTGAGACTGACACAGACAGCTGGTGACGATGTTTTATTCAGACTAACACACAAGACACACATACAGGGGAACACAGCGCTGTGGGTTCACGAGCTGGGACAGATCCCTAGCTAGGAGCCCTAGGCTACTCTGAGACGACCCCCCTCCCCATTTATAATCTCCAGGGGTGGGCGTTAGGAAAGCAGGATGCCTCAAGGGAAAACAGATGCGCATTACATTCTAATCTTTACCTTGACCAAAGGGTAGATTCTGTTCTAATCTTTTTTTTAATATTTATTTTTTCATTTTTCCTTTCGTTGCTCTTATTTTTTATTCTTGTTGTAGTTATTGATGTCGTCATTGTTGGATAGGACAGAGAGAAATGGAGGAGGCAAAGACAGAAAGGGGGATAGAAAGACACCTACTGACCTGCTTCACAGCTTGTGAAGCGACTTCCTGCAGGTGGGGAACCGGGGCCTCCAAACAGGTACTTCGTAGGCCCTTGTGCTTCGTGCCACCTGTGCTTAACCCGCTGCACTACCTACCGCCGGACTCCCATTCTACCCTAATCTTTACCTAAACAGCACATTCTAATCTCTATGGCACCAGTCTTTATCTCAGCAAAGCAGGTAAACAGAAGCAGAATGAATGGGAACATTCTAATTTAAACCGTCACATTAACATTAATTTGCATCATCATCACTCTTGCGGGCTAGGTATTTAAAAAGCCAGTTGCCCGCGGGTGTTCCTGGGAGAGAGGTTAGCTTCTTTCCTAACTTTTACATTCTTTTACTTGAAAAGAAACAAGTCCCTCAGATGGAGGAACTCTCAATATGGGGAGCTCTTGCTCTCAGTAGCATTAGCATTCAGCTGGAAAGAGAAATGAATGCCAGGGCAGGATGCAGGCAGCTTTGCATAGCTGGCCTTTCTTGCAGGCTACCTACAGGGTGCAGGGGGAGTGGTTGATAATGACCTTCTTCCAGAGGAGTATTTCCCTAAGCGCCACCCTAATATGCTTCCATACTTGACTGAGTCTTGTGGTCTAAACTCATGTTCTTAACCCCGGCTGAAGGAGCAAGGAAGTACTTGCTGACCCCGGGGGCAAGATAGTTAGGTGGAGAATTCAGCCGCTCTGTGCGCACCCTGTAGCCTCCAGCCGTGCCCAGTAGAGCACTAATTGCTCTCCTTCCTTTGGGGCAAAGCTTTCAGTAAACTGGGTAAAACTGGGAATGGCCCAACAAAGTCACAAGACCTGGAGGTTACTGGAAAACAGAGTTTTTATTTCTGGCATGCCTTTTCTACAAAAAGGGGATAAATAAATAAATAAACATAAAAAAAAATCTGCCAGCGCTTATACAAACACCAGGAGGAGAGGTGGGTTAGGGTTAGGATTTACAGGTGGCTTAAAGGAGACTGGTACAAGCAGTTGCCATTAATTTCTATATATGCTACTGCAAATATATACTAAGAAATTCTTTTTTTTTCTTCAAAAATGTTATCTGAATGTTTTAGTGGTTTACTGGCATTTTTAAATTTTTATTTACTTATTATTGGATAGAGACAGAGAAATTAAGAGGGGGAGGGGGGAAGAGACAAGGAAAGAGACAGATTCCTGCAGCCCTGCTTTACCCCTTGTGAAGCTTTCCCCCTGCTGGTGGGGACCAGAGGCTTGAACCCAGAGCCTTGTACACTGTAGAGTGTGCAGTTGACCAGCTGTGCCACTGCTTGGAACCTATACTAAGAAATTCTTTCCCATCTTTCTTTTTTTTTTTTTTTAAATATTTATTTTTATTTATTTATTCCCTTTTGTTGCCCTTGTTGTTTTATTGTTGTAGTTATTATTGTTGTCATTGTTGTTGGATAGGACAGAGAGAAATGGAGAGGGGAGGGGGAAGACAGGGAGAGGGAGAGAAAGATAGACACCTGCAGACCTGTTTCACCTCTTGTGAAGCGACAGCCCTGCAGGTGGGGAGCCAGGGCTTGAACCAGGATCCTTATGCCGGTCCTTGTGCTTAGCGCCACCTGCGCTTAACCTGCTGCGCTACAGCCCGACTCCCCCGTCTTTCTTTTTTTTTTAAAAAAGATATTTGATTTATTTATTAATAAGAGGGGTAGGAGGAGAGAGAAAAAGAACCAGACATCACTCTGGTACATGTGCTGCTGGAGACTGAACTCATGCTTGATAGTCCACACTGTACCACCTCCCAGACCACTCCAATTTTCTTTCCTTTCTTTTTTCTTTCTTTTTTTCCCCCCCAGAATTTATTTATTCATGAGAAAGATAGGAGAAAGAACCAGACAGCACACTTTTACATGTGCTGCCAAGGAGAGAACTCAGGACCTCATGGTTGAGAATCCCGTGCTTTATCCACTGCGCCAACTCCGGGACCACCCCAATTTTATTTTCTTTACTGATAGGTTTTAAGTTCCTGGAGTATGTTAAGCACCTCTAGTGCTGTTGCATTTTGTTTTTTATTCCTGCCGGGGATTGAACTCGGGGAACTCATGCTTGAGAGTCGAATGCTTTACCATGGCGCCACCTCTATAGCTCCTCTCAGGTTTTTCTTTTTAATTTTTTTAAATTTTTTTATTTATTCCCTTTTGTTGCCCTTGTTGTTTTATTGTTGTAGTTATTATTGTTGTTGTCGTTTTTGGATAGAACAGAGAGAAATGGAGAGAGGGAGGGGAAGACAGAGAGGAGGAGAGAAAGATAGACACCTGCAGACCTGCTTCACCGCCTGTGAAGCGACTCCCCTGCAGGTGGGGAGCCGGCGTTCGAACCGGGATCCTTATGCCCGTCCTTGTGCTTTGCCCCCCCCCCCTTGTGCTTAACCCGCTGCTCTAGCCTGACTCCCTCCTCTCAGGTTTTAGCACCAAAATGTTAAAAGAATGAAACTCTGAAGTGAGGCAAGTAGAGTGTGAAGTTCTGGCTAAGGGAAATTTTATTGTAGCCAAGGAAAAGGTGAGAAGCCCCGTTTGGGATCAAGAGCCCATCTAGCAGGGAGCTAAGAAGCTTATCTGGTGGGAGTCGGGGGTAAAGCAGCGGGTTAAGCGCACGTGGCACAAAGCGCAAGGACCAGTGCAAGGATCCCGTTTGGGAGTCGCTTCACAGGCATGAAGAAGGTCTGCAGGTGTCCTTCCCTCCCCCTCTCTGTCTTCCCCTTCTCACCAATGTGTCCTGTAACCCCCCAACCCCCAGAGCTCTACCCCAACAGTGAAAGATAGAAACAGGTTGAGGGTATGGATCAACTTATCAATGCCCATGTCTACTGGAGAAGCTATAAGTCAGACCTGTCACTTTCTGCACCCCATAGAGATATTTGGTCCATACTCCCAGAGTGATAAAGATCAGGGAAACTTCCAGTGGAGGGGATGGGCTCTGGCACTGTGGTGATGGGGATTCACCTAGTAAGTGTCCTACTGTTGGCCTGTCTTCCCACATAGTTATGGAGAAAATACTAGCCATCCTAGTCCTCTGATTGATAGGCATGAGAAAATGGATGAAAGAGTTCATTCTGGGCTGGTGAAACAGCACAATGGCTGTGCACATGACCTTTATGCCTAAGATGCCTAAGGCTCTGCGCTCCTTGGTTCAATTTACAAAACTGCTTAAAGGCAGAGCTGAGCTGTAAAAAAAAGGAAAAAAGAAAAAGAAACAGCTTGTGGAGGGTGAGTAAAAAACATTTAAGGTCAGCTATGAGTTGACAATTATTAAAGCTAGGGAATAAGTGCAGACACATTTCTGTAGAGCTACCTTTACTTTGGAATATGCTTGAAAATTTAAAACTTATTCCCTTTTTTGTTATAGTTATTATTGTTATCATCAAAATTGGATAGGACAGAGAGAAATGAAGAGAGAAGGGGAAGACAGAGAGAGGGTGAGAAAGGTAGACACCTGCAGAACTGCTTCACCACCTGTGAAGCGACTCCCCTGCAGGTGGGTTGCCAAGGGCTCGAACCGGGATCCTTAGGCCGGTTCTTGCACTTTGCGCTATGTGTGCTTAACCTGCTGGGCTATAGCCAGACTCCCTATATGCTTGAATTTTTGCAAAACTTTCCCAATATCTGTAGAAAGCTGGTAAAAAAGTATAGCATGATTCCTATGAAGCCTCCTCACCCAAGAAGAGCAGGTCCCATAGTTCTGTCACATCCTTGGTGTGTATAATCTTTCTTGCCTGGTCCAGATACTCTGACTCTTCCTGAGACTATTCTAAGGTCACACGCATGAGAGTCAGTGTTCCCTCCCATCTGTGAGTCCCTCTCTACAGTAGAGAAGCTGGTACTGTCAAAGCTGAGGACCTGGGTCATGTTCTCTGCTCACAGCTTGGGTTCCTGGTCTGTAGGACTGCCAGAGAGGCACTGTCCCTCCTTATTTAGGAAGCAGTGGTTGTGCCAGAACATGGAGTGAAGGGGAGAGGCTGGGATGGCGATAAGGGACTGCTACAATTGATGTCTTTCTCAGGCATGTGTTTGAGGAGAATCAGAAGGCCCAGGAGTTCCTGGAGGCCAGATCCAGAGCAACATGGCAGAAAAGGCAGAAGTAAGATTGGTATGACTCTCCACAGACCCAAAGAGAGAGGGGCCCAGGGATCCCCAGTCTTTTCTCATATTATTTTTCCTACTTCCATCTTCCCCACCCTGTTCGTCTCTGCCGAGATTGAAGGAAGAGCTGTAAAGGGTAGGTGCACTGGTCCCTGGTGTATCCAGAGCACATGGGAAGGGAGGTGTACCAGAGGCTGTGAGCCCTGGCATCAGGTGGCAGGAATCAGTGACAACCCCTGAAAAAACTGGTTGGTGTGACAGAGCAGAGAGATGGTACAGAAAGTTCTCAGAGCATGGTATTCTGGAAGGGAATTTCTGTAGAAGTACAACAGAATGAAAAGCTGGGGAGCTGGCAGTGCAGAGTCACAAGTGGCTTTTCCAGAACGTGCAGGGCAGGGACACACATGACGATCCCCTGCCTCAGACTCTGCCTTCTGCTGGCCTGTCAATGGCACAGGGAGTCAGTGAGGGGAAGACAGAGCTGCCCATCAAGCAAGGACTCCAAGGGAAGCAGAATCCTCCCATCCAGGAGTTGGTTCAGAAGGCTTCAGAGAATATAGGCTGTTTAAATAAAAATAAATTTATAAACAAATAATAATAGCAATTGTTTTTATTATGTGCAGATATTAATTTGGGATTTCAGGGGGAATTCTGATCCCATAGGTTTTTTTTTTTTTTCTTTCTATTTTTCCTTAGTGAGTTAATATTGACTTAAAACTTTTTTTTTTCCACCAGTGTTATCCTTGGGGCTAGGTGCCTGCACTACTAATCCACTGTTCCTGGAGGCCATTTTTCCCATTTTTATTGCTCTTGTGTAGCTGTTATTGTTGCCATTGCTGCTTTTTTTTTTTTTTTTTTTTTTTTGGATATGACAGAGAGAAGTGGAGAGAGGAGGGGAAGACAGAGATTGAAAGACACTGATCCTTGCAATCAGCGCCACCTATGCTTAAACTGTTGAACTACCGCCTTTCTGACTTTAACTTAATAGTGGCATAATTTAACTACCGCCTATTCCTGACTTTAACCTAATAGTGGCATAATTCCACACTGTTCCCCTCACTGTTCTGCGGCCCTGTCCTCTTCTGAGGAGAGTACAGTAGTTCTTCTATGTCACAGATTAGGGTTGATTTTGTGTATGTATGTCCTTTTTTTCCAATGGACCTGCCTTCACTTCTTTCAGAAGTCACTGTGTTTACACCTATTACTACTTATGAATATTGTACTTTTCTGTTGTTGTTGTTTCCCTCTCTCTCAGATTAGTGCAACAGTGCCTGACTTTCTCTGGTGCTTTCCAGATCTGCTTCACTTTCAGTGACGGCACAGAGAACAGAAATTCCTGGTGAGAAGCATTTCTTGTCCAGAGTGTCTAGAGCATCTTCCACTATCTTTTTCTTGCAGTGGGAGCATGAACCAAAGTTCTTGTCATGGGTGTAAGAGGAAGGATCCTTGGTTTCTGTAATTGCTTCTCTACTTGTCATGGACATCAGCAGGTCGATCCATACCTCCAGTCTGTTTCTATCTTTTGTTAGCAGGATAGGACTCTGGAGAGGTGAGGTTCTGGATTATTTTGTTGAAGTCGTCTACACAAGTAGGTTAGAATGGAATTGTAGTAGTATTTCTAGCTTGGTAGCTAAGGTTACAATATTCTGTGAATATATCAGCTGTAGTTGGATGAAATTTGTTTAGTTAAATAGCTATCAATGTTGTTTTGGGGGACAGTCTGTGTGTCTGTTACTTCAAGGCCACACCTCTCAGAAGTCCCAAGTCCACATTACTTTTTTTTTAAATATTTATTTACTTTATTCCCTCTTGTTGCTCTTGTTGTTTTATTGTTCTGGTTATTATTGTTGTTCTTGATGTCCTAGTTGTTGGATAGGACAGACAGAAATGGAGAGAGGAGGGGAAGACAGAGAAGTGGAGAGAAAGATAGACAACTGCAGACCCTCTTCACCTCCTGTGAAGTGACTCCCATGCAAGTGAGGAGCCAGGGGCTCAAACGGGATATTTATGCGATCCTTGAGCTTCTCGCCATGTGTGCTTAACCTGTTGCACTACTACCCGACTCCCAAAAGGGAAATCATACAGCACATCAGGGACCTGGAGCTTTTGGTATTAACTAATTCTAGAACTGGTGTGCCAGATATCAAAACTGTTTTCCAGTAATCCCTAGGTGTTCTGACATTGTTTACCAATTCCCAGTTTTACATTCCCTGTAGGTGTAGTGGTTGCTGTCAAGCCAAGAGACCTGTCTTGTGGAGTTACATCACAGTCTGAAGATACTGCTTCTTTTAATTTTCTGGCCTGAAAAGAAATTGAGAGAAATAGGGAGAAATGACAGTTTCTCAGGTAAATGACATATGCCATATCTGATTCTTTTTTCCTCCTGAGAGAGTTGTATTTTAATTTACACATGCATTTTATGTTATGTTCATTTCACTGCTTCTGATTTCTCTTAAAAACTTATTTTGCCACCAGTCTTTGCTGCCACTATACATAGATACAGATATTAGGTAGATATGACAAAAAGGGAGGAGGGAGGGAAAGTGAAGAAGAAACACCACAGTACTGTTCCTCCATTGAACGTGGAATGTGTGCTTTCTACTTTGTGTGTCACCATGAAGATCCTGTTAAAAATTTTTTTGAGTTTCATGCCCAGCTACTGAGTTTCAATCCCTCACACCACACAGAGACGTGAAGAGGGAAACTTCATTAGTGGTCCGCTGGCTTCTTTCCCATTTCTTTCCCTCATGCTCTGTAGGAAATAAATAAAATTATTCTACTAAGAGAAATGAAGTTATCAGAACATATCTACTTATACCCAAAGCCTTTTATTTGTTTCTACCCAAGCACTCTATATGCTATGAAAATACTTATCTTGATGGGTACACCAGTTTGCCATGTAAGTTACCATGGGAAAGAACCCACTTTCTAGCCAGTTTCAAGTTCTGCTCTCCACCTGAATTGGGGAGGGGGTACTTAACAAGAAGCCAGGCAGGTCTTCAGGAGTCTGCCTTTCTCTCTACCTCTCTATCTGCCCCATTCCCTCTCAATTTATATCAGTTGTATTCAATTACAAACAGACACATAGGACAACAGAAAAAAAATCTCTGCCTAGAGCCATAGGTTGTAGTGCTGGCACCAATTCCCAGCAATAACCCTGATGGTAGGAGAAAAATTCTTATCTAATTGTGGCATGCAACAATGGGAAATGCTTTCTTTTCACAGCTTGAATTAAGGCCATTATTCCAATATTTCTACTGAGAAAGGTGTCTGTTCTGCTATGTCAGATTGTTCACATAATTGACTACCCTGACCCAAGAAAGTAATTCAGTGTGGTATTCATGGTTTTAAAAAATTGAAAGTGATATGCAAAACTTGTTAGGAAGAATTGTTCCATTCTATTCCTTCATTTCTTTTATCAACATTTTTCCTTTCCCAAGGGACTGCCTTGCACAAATGTAATTCTACTTTTCATGGGCTACTTGTTTATTCAGAAATAGTACAGCTCTGGAGCTCCCTCTCTTTTTATGGTGCCATGTGCTTCCAGGTCTGGAATCTGGGTCTTATCCATGTCAAGGCACACTCTCAAACTGGTGAATTCTCTCTTTGGCCCTCTCCTTTTAATTAATTAATTTATTTTTATTGGTAATTTAATATTGATATTAAAAGTATAAAGTATCCAGGGTATAAAAGTCCACAGTGTTCTCACCACCAGAGTTTTGTGTCCTCACTTCTTCCATTGACAGGTAACGCAATGATTCTACCAGATATGAGTTGAATGTTATGTCCACAAATATATATTCTAAGTATCACCTAAACCAATAACTACTTCTGAGTGGCATTGCTTTTTTGCTCTTACCTCTCATTGTCCTGATAGAATTGGCTTCCAGAGCCAACCAGTCATATTTCCCTAACATTTCTCCCCCTGTAGGTGTGTGGACAAAAACTGTGTATGTGGTGCAGAAGGTAGGAGTTCTCATTTTTGCTGTTGTTTCTCTGTTGGAAATGGACATTGGCATTTTTTTTTTCTATTTGTAGTACCTTTATTTCATTTTCTTTTTTTTTCTGTTTTAATTTATTTATAGGGGAATTAATGTTTTACATTCCACAGTAAATACAATAGTTTGTACATGAATAACCATTCCCAGTTTTCCATATAACAATACAACCCCCACTAGGTCCTCTGTTTTCTTTTCTGATCTTGTTTTTCTTTTTCTTTTTTAAATATTTATTTTATTTATTTATTCCCTTTTGTTGCCCTTGTTGTTTTATTGTTGTAGTTATTATTATTATTGTTGTTGTCATTATTGGATAGGACAGAGAGAAATGGAGAGAGGAGGGGAAGACAGAGAGGAGGAGAGAAAAATAGACACCTGCAGACCTGCTTCACCGCCTGTGAAGCGACTCCCCTGCAGGTGGGGAGCCGGGGTTCGAACCGGGATCCTTAGGCCGGTCCTTGTGCTTTGCACCACCTGTGCTTAACCCACTGCGCTACCGCCCGACTCCTTGATCTTGTTTTTCAACTTCTGCTTGAGAGTGAGATCATCCCATACTCATCCTTCTGTTTCAGACTTACTTCACTTAACATGAATTTTTCAAGGTCCATCCAAGATCGGCTGAAAACGGTGAAGTCACCATTTTTAATAGCTGAGTAGTATTCCATTGTGTATATATACCACAACCTACTCAGCCACACATCTGTTGTTGGACACCTGGGTTGCTTCCAGGTTTTGGCTATTACAAATTGTGCTGCCAAGAACTTAAGTGTACACAGATCTTTTTGGATGGGTGTGTTGGGTTCCTTAGGATATATCCCCAGGAGAGGAATTGCAGGGTCATAGGGTAGGTCCATTTCCAGCCTTCTGAGAGTTCTCCAGATTGTTCTCCACAGAGACTAGACCAATTGACATTCCCACCAGTAGTGCAGGATGGTTCCTCTGACCTCAGAAACTCTCCAGCATTTGCTGCTGTTACCTTTTCTGATGTATGACATTCTCACAGGAGTGAAGTTGTATCTCATTGTTATCTTTAGTTGCATTTCTCTGACATTCAGAGACTTTGAGCATTTTTTCATGTGTTTCTCAGCCTTTTGGATCTCTTCACTGGTGAATATTCTGTCCATGTCTTCCCCCCATTTTTGTGAGGGGTCTCTTGGTTGGGGTAGTAGTTTCTTTAGCTGTGCAGAAGCTTTTTAATTTGATGTTTATGCTTGTCTTAGTCTTCTTTGTAATTGGATTTGTTTCATTGAAGATGTCTTTAAAATTTATGCAGAAAAGAGTTCTGCCAATATTTTCCTCTAACTATTTGATAGTTTCTGGTCTAACATCCATGTCCTTGACCCACTTGAAATTTACTTTTGTATTTGGTGAAATATAGTGGTTTGGTTTCATTCTTCTGCATGTTTCACCCCATTTTTTTCCAACACCATTTGTTGAAGAGACTGCTTTCCCCATTTGGTCACCTTTGTGAAAGATTAGATGTCCATAGGTGTGGGGGACATTGGCAATTTTGATCTAAACCCCCTGCCTGTTTCTTTCCTTACAGAGGTAGGGTTCAGGAGAGTTGTAGTTCTAGGTCACATTGATGAAGTCATCTATCCAGAGTATTCAAGATGGAATCATAGCATCTGCAATCTGGTGACTGAAAGACAGTAAGACACAAGGCAAAACAAAATGTTTAGTCAACAGGAACCAGAAAGTAAGATTAGAGCAGATTAGAATAGGAATTTTAAAGTATAATGAAGCTGTGTAGTCTTCTTTAATAAGTATTTTCCAGTGGGCCCATGAATTCAGTAATTTTTGCTTGAACTTGATAGTAACATGAAGATGGACTAAAAATATTATTTGGGAATATGGCATCAGAGTTGAGAAAAGAAGTAGAAAACTGGATTAAGGCAGAGAATAGTTCCCAAACTTCATAGTAATGACCAGTAATAATAGAGAGATATTAGAGGTGTTGGCCCATCATGTCTATGGGGAAATCCAAGGATACCCTGACTAATGGTGCTCTCCTTTATCTCCTTTTATTTATTCAGTTTTAAGAGGCAAATATGTTTTTTTCTCTCTCTCAAGTAGATGCTTTTATTTTTGGATCCAATTCAGACAATAAGTATGTGCACATACTTGGAAATTGTCCTGTAGTGTCAGTCATGTGTCTTCATTTTTGTTGTTGTTGTTTTTAATTTTTCATAAAATGGAAATATTGGCCAAACTATAGGATAAGAGGGGTACATTTCCACACAGTTCCCACCTTCACAACTTTATATTCAGCCCCCTCCCTTGATAGTTTCCCTATGTTTTTATCCCTCAGGGAGGATGGACCCAGGATCATTATGGGGTGCAGAAGGTGGAAATTGTGGCTTCTGTAATTGCTTCCCTGCTGAACATGGGTGCCTTCTGTTTTTTGTTTTTAAGCCGCAAACTGACCTCCAATTTAAGTCATTTTTAAAAGTTTTTCCTTTTTTTTTTAAGTTACATTTACTTATTGCTTCTTTGCCATGTGCATGGTCCTCAATTAAGTCAGGCCTCTACCACACTGGAGCTTCAGTGCTGGAGTGTCTTTTTTCTTTTTTTTTCTTCGAAACATTATAACATGGAGCGTAAAAGCCTCAGTGATGAAAACATAAAAAGGTAAAGAAATTAAGTTTTTCACTGAATGCTCGCCCAAACCTGACTCAGTGATGCTTGGACCTGTTTCTCCACCCTTCCAAGTGAACTTCATAGCTACATCACTCTATCATATGAGATTCCAGGGACTGTGTTCAGGACCTGATGATAGCATAAAGCTTTAATCATTGGACCAATTACTGTATCACATGCTAGTCCATGAGGGTGAGATACTTGGTATGTTTAGTGATGAGACGATCACTGACTTCATAAAGTAGATCATGGATGTCTAATCTGCTGTCAGTATGAAGTGTTTTCTCATATAAATAAATACACTGTGTTTTAGTGTTCAGTGACCTATGAAGATGTAACAGTGATATTCACTCAAGAGGAGTGGACACTATTAAATTCTTCAGAGAAGAAACTCTACAGAAATGTGATGTGTGAAAACTTTAGAAACATTCTGTCGATAGGTAATTATGATATTCATTCATTTTGCAATGAAAAGACATATTTTTTCCATTGTTCAGTGTATGCCGAGACATTGTTAAGTGAAAGGGGCATGATTGTGATTGTGACTCATGATGGATCAAAAATTCAATATATTTGTATCCTCTCTAATATCTTTTGTATTTTTAGAACAGTTACAAGAGGATCATTCCATCAAAGAGCAGTATAACCACCAAGGAAGTAAAAGGTTTGAATCTCATTCATGATTATACCGTCCTACCCAGAAAGCTACTATGAACTTGTCTGTGATTCTTTTACCTGCATGATTTCCCTAAATGAATAACTTATTTTTTATATTTATTTAATTATTCCCTTTTGTTGCCCTTGTAATTGTTGTTATTGATGTCGTTGTTGCATAGGACAGATATAAATGGAGAGAGGAAGGGAAGACAGAAGGGGAGTAGAAAGATAGACACCTGTAGACCTGCTTCACCATTTGTGAAGCAACTCCCCTGCAGGTGGGGAGCCAGGGTCTCGAACTTGGATCCTTACACTGGTCTTTGCACTTTTTGCCATGTATGCTTAACCCACTGCACTACTGCCAAACTCCCTATAATACAATCTTTTTAAAGGAAAGAGAATTTATAATGACTGATATAAATAGATAATTCTTAAAGTACTTCATTAAAAAAATCATGACATGAATAGCTTCTGCAATAGTTAGTAATTGACTCAAATAATGATGGGGGTAATGTATAAGTCTGAGGTTCTCATTTCAATCACTGGCATACATGTAAGAAAATGGTGTTCTGCATTATCATTTCTTTCTACTTCATGACAAATTCTCTGACCTGACAAGACAAGAAAGAATGGAAACTTTTAGAAATAAGGCAGGGGGAAGTCTTGTGGTAGTGCAGTGGGTGAAGCTCACATGGCGCAAAGTGAAAGGATTGGTCTTAGTATCCTGGTTTGAACCCCCGGCTCCCTTCCTATAGGACGTCGCTTCACAGGCGGTGAAGCAGGTCTGCAAGTGTCTATCTTTCTCTCCCCCTCCTGTCTTCCCATCCTCTCTCCATTTGTCTCTGCCCTATGCAACAACAACAACAAAAATAACTCCAACAAAAAAACCAACACGGTGAACAAAAGGGAATAAATAAAGAAATAAAATACTAAAAATAAATAAATACATTATTTCTGTCAGTATATTATTGGTTATGGTTTGACTCACTTAGGTATTATACTAACTATTTAGTATTTAACAGATTTTCATTGAGTTTCTTTTTTCTTTTTAACTATAAGTGCCTTTATATAATTTTAATTTATTATTATTATTTTGTCAGTACAAACATTTTTAGTCAAATGTATTGATAATGTCTATGAATTTTGGTCATTTATGTATAATAATGATCTGCATTTTCTTAATAAGGTTTCATTTTTTTCATTGCAATATCATTAAGTAAATTCTCACTCTTTTCCAGTAATATAGTGAAAATCTCTGAGGCTGAAGAACAAAGTCAAAATGATGGGAAACCTCAAGAATGTGAAGTATACAACAAAGTATTGACTTATTCCAGTCAGCTTAAAAGACAGAATAGAATTCCCATTGGAAAGAAAGCTTATCAACGTAAACATTGTAGTAAAACATTCAGTCAAACCGGTGATCTTCGGCGACATGAATGTAAACAGTGTAGGAAAACATTCAGTTTTCGCAGTAAACTTCAGACACATGAAAGAACACACAGTGGAGAGAAGCCCTATGAATGTAAACAGTGTAGGAAAACATTCAGTCAAAGCGGTACTCTTCGGAAACATCAAAGAATACACAGTGGAGAGAAACCCTATGAGTGTAAACAATGTAGGAAAACATTCAGTGATAATAGTGCTCTTCGGAATCATGAAAGAACTCACAGTGGAGAGAAGCCCTATGAATGTAAACAGTGTAGGAAAACATTCAGTCGTTCCAGTACTCTTAGGATACATGAAAGATTGCACAGTGGAGAGAAACCCTATGAATGTAAACAATGTAGGAAAACATTCAGTTTTTCCAGTAAACTTCAGACACATGAAAGAACGCACAGTGGAGAGAAGCCCTATGAATGTAAACAATGTAGGAAAACATTCAGTCAATCTGGTTATCTTCGGATACATGAAAGAACTCACAGTGGAGAGCATCCCTATGAATGTCAACAATGTAGGAAAACATTCAGTTTTCCCAGTTTTCTTAGGATACATGAAAGAACTCACAGTGGAGAGAAACCCTATGAATGTACACAGTGTAGGAAAACATTCAGTTGTTCCAGTGCTCTTCGTGTACATAAAAGAATTCACAGTGGAGAGAAGCCCTATGAATGTACACAGTGTAGGAAAACATTCAGGCAATCCGGTCATCTTCGGACACATGAACGAACTCACAGTGGAGAGAAACCCTATGAATGTCAACAGTGTAGGAAAACATTCAGTGTTTCCCGTTCTCTTTGGCTACATGAAAGAATGCACAATGGCGAGAAGCCCTATGAATGTAAACAGTGTAGTAAAACATTCAGTCGATCCAGTCATCTTCGAACACATGAAAGAAAGCACACTGGAGAGAAGCCCTATGGATGTAAACAGTGTAGGAAAACATTCAGTTGTTCCAGTAGTCTTTGGAGACATAAAAGAACGCACAGTGGAGAGAAGCCCTATGAATGTAAACAGTGTAGTAAAACATTCAGACAATCCTGTCATCTTCAGACACATGAAAGATCTCACAGTGGAGAGAAAGTCTTGGAATGGAAACAATGTAGTAAAGCCTTTGGTGATTCCTCTACTCATCAGGTACTTGAAAGAACTCACAGTGGAGAGCAAGCCTATGAATATAGATGATGCAGTGGAACATTCAGTCAATTCAGTCATCTTTAATCACAAGAAATAATGCACAATGGAGGGAAACCCTAGTATTATAGACAATACAGAAAACCTTTCAGTTCTTCCACTACTCATAAAGCATATGAAAATAAGCACATATACATGTAGCAACCTGGGTTATTGCTGGGGCATGGTGCCTGCACTGCAAATCCACTGCTCCTGGAGGCTATTTTTTCCCCTTTGTTGCCCTTGCTGCTCATCGTTGTTGTTATTATTGTTATTGCCATTGTTGTTGCTGGATAGGACAGAGAGAAATGGAAACAGGAGGGAAAGACAGAGAAGGGGAGAGAAAGACACCTGCAGACCTGCTTCACTGCATGTGAAAAGAGAGCCCCCTGCAGGTGGGGAGCTGGGGCTTCAACCGGGATCTTTGCTCTGGTCCTTGCACTTTGCACCATGTGTGCTTAACCTGCTGCATTACCTCAAAAACATATTTTATTGCTCATAGTTGAAACTAGGCTATGACAATTGTTAAAAAAAAAAAAAATCAGGAGTCAGGCAGTAGTGCAGCGGGTTAAGCGCAGGTGGCTTAAGCGCAAGGACGGGTGTAAGGATACCGGTTCAAGCCCCTGGCTCCCCACCTACATGGGAATCACTTCACAAGCGGTGAAACAGGTCTGCAGGTGTCTTATCTTTCTCTCTCCCCTCTGTCTTCCCCTCCTCTCTCCATTTCTCTCTGTCCTATCCGACAACAAAGACAACATTAACTACAACAACAATAAAACAAGAGCAACAAAAGGGAATAAATAAAATACTAAAAAAAATTTTTTTTTAATTTTTTTTACTTAAGAAAGGATTAATTAACAAAACCATAGGGTAGGAGGGGTACAACTCCACACAATTCCCACCGCCCAATCTCCATATCCCACCCCCTCCCCAGTAGCTTTCCCATTCTCTATCCCTCTGGGAGCATGGACCCAGGGTCATTGAGGGTTGCAGAAGGTAGAAGGTCTGGCTTCTGTAATTGCTTCCCCGCTGAACATGGGCGTTGACTGGTCGGTCCATACTCTCAGTCTGCCTCTCTCTAGTAGGGTGGGTCTCTGGGGAAGCTGAGCTCCAGGAAAAAAATTTTTTTAAATCATAAAATATCACCATTTCTGAACAAGTGGTGAGACAGGATGTCATATTGTCACAGCTCTGCATACGACATGGGAGAGTTGCTATGATTTTATGAGCACTTTTAAGAAATATTGAAAAAAGGGGTTGGGGGTAGATAGCATAATGGTTATGCAAAGAGACTCATGCCTGAGGCTCTGAAGTCCCAGGTTCTCAGTCCTGACTTGCACGGGATAAGTTTCAAAAACAGTGAGGAACTGTACTTGTTGTCTCTGTTTAACCCTATCTTCCTTACACATTTCTTTTTTTTTTTTAAGAACTCTTTCCCAGGGAACCTGGGTCCCTGAACACTAACATGTGCGCTCAACCAGATGCACCACCACCCAGCCCCTTTTAAGAATTCTTTTTTTTTTTTTAGTATTTATTTATTCCCTTTTGTTGCCCTTGTTTTTTATTGTAGTTATTAATGTTGCTGTTGTTGGATAGGACAGAGAAACTGAGAGGGGAATGGAAGGGGGGGGAGAGAGACACCTGCAGACCTGCTTCACCGCCTGTAAAGCGACTCCTCTTCAGGTGGGGAGTGGGGGACTCAAACTGGGATCCTTAAGCTGGTCCTTGCACTTTGCACCATGTGCGCTTAACCTGCTGTGCTACCGCTGGAGTCCCAAGAATTTTTTTTTTAATACTTATTTATTCCCTTTTGTTGCCCTGAGGTTGGAGCCAGCCAACCAGGCACAGTAGTACCTGGACAGGGCACTAGGATTGAGAAAAGAAAGAAGACAG
Organism: Erinaceus europaeus; assembly: GCF_950295315.1. Taxonomy (NCBI): domain Eukaryota; kingdom Metazoa; phylum Chordata; class Mammalia; order Eulipotyphla; family Erinaceidae; genus Erinaceus; species Erinaceus europaeus. The sequence goes on along the minus strand of NC_080184.1, from coordinate 7,426,857 downwards.
TGAAATGACTGAGTGCCCACATTTATTTTTCCTCAAAGTCAATAATATTGACATAATTTTTTCCTATACAACCCTGTTTTTTCTAGGTCAATCTTCAGTTATAATACCTAATTTTTTTTTTAAAGATTTTATTTATTTATGAGAAAGATAGGAGAGAGAAAGAACCAGACATCACTCTGGCACATGTGCTGCCAGGGATCAAACCCGGGACCTCATGCTTGAGAGTCCAAAGCTTTATCACTGCGCCACCTCCTGGACCACTATAATACCTAATTTTGTGTGAATGTCTAGCTAAAAATTAGGTAATGTGTTGTATGCTTTACATTGGGTAGTTCTCCCCCGCCAAGAGAATTGGATCAGTCCAGTTAGTTTCGCAGGCCTGCTTGGCCCCGCCCCGGAGGAACCTCGAGAGAGGGTTCCAAAGTGCCAGAGTTGGAGAGTAAGAGAGAGTGCTTGCGCCACCGCAAAGAGACAGCAGAGTTCTGTTTGGTTATTAGTTTGGTTTAGTTTATGAATCGTTCCTGAATAAAGAAATACAGCTTCCCTGCCCAGCCGTTGTCTCCGCGTCTCTGTTACCCGCCCGTGAAGCTAGCCTGCCCAGCTGGAGCCTCCAAATTTAACAACAGTAATGGGACCAGGTGGTAGTGCACCTGGATAAGTGCACACATTACAGTGCACAAGGACCTGGGTTCAAGCCACTGGTCCTCACCTGCAGGGGGAAAGCTTCCTAAGTGTTGAAGTAGTGCTGCAGGTGTCTCTGCAATGTGTGTGCTGAACCAGGTGCACCACCACCTGGCCCCTGCAGTTATCTCTCGATCTCTCTCCCTCTCTACTTTTCCCTCCATTCTCAATTTCTCTCTGTCTCTATCCAATAATAAATAATTTGACAAAAGAGAGAATGACTTGACGTCATTTTTTATTTATATATTCCCTTTTGTTGCCTTTGTTTTATTGTTGTGGTTATTGTTGAAGTTGTCGTTGGATAGGACAGAGAGAAATGGAAAGAGGAGAGGAAGACAGAGAAGGGGAGAGAAAGACACCTGCAGACCAGCTTTACCACCTGTGAAGTGACTCCTCTGCAGGTGGGGACCCTGGGGCTCGAACTGGGATCCTTATGCCAGTCCCTGCACTTTGCACCACTTTTGCGCTTAACCCGATTTGCTACTGCCTAACTCTCGACTTGGTGTCATTTAATAAATAAATAAAAATATGTATTTCAGGGAGCTGGGTGGTAGCCCCATGCGCTTAACCCGCTGCACTACCGCTGCATCCCAAAATATTACCTTTATTTATTTATTGGATAGAGATAGCCACAAATTGAAAGGGAAGGGGGAGATAGAGGGGGACAGGGTGACAGAGAGAGAGAGACCTGCCGCACTACTTTACCACTTGCAAAGCTTACCTCACGCAGGTGGGACTGTGGGCTCCAGTCTGGGTCTTAACATTGTAACGTGTGCTCAGACCACTGTACCACCAACCAGCCCCTAAAATTATAAATTTATAATGTAGAATAAGGAAGCCTTTTTAAAAATTATCTTTATTTGATAGAGACAGCCAGAAATCTAAGGGGAAATGGGTGATAGGAAAGAGACAGAGAGACACCTTCAGCATTGCTTCATCACTTGCAAAGCTTTTCCCCTGCAAGTGGGGACCAGAGGCTCAAACCCAGGTCCTTGAGCATTGTAACGTGCGCTCAACCAGGTGTGCCACCACCTGGCTCCAAGGAAGCCTTTTTCTATACTGACTGCTGCAAGTTGCTGGGAAATGCTGTCCCTTTCACTTACCCCACAACATTGTCTACATTTTTTTTTTTTTTTTTGCTTTAAAGGTTTATTGAGGCCAGGTGGTGCATATGGCTGAGGTACACATTATAGTGCACAAGACCCGGGTTCAAGCCCTCAGCCACCACCTGCATGGGGAAAGTTGTACAAGTGGTGAAAGAGTGCTGCAGGTATGTCTCTCTGTCTCTCTACCTTTCTATCTTTACTCTCCTTTTGATTTCTGGCTTACTCTATCAAGTAAATAAAGATAATAAAAAATTGGGAGTGGGCGGTAGCGCAGTAGGCACAAAGCACAAGGGCCATGCAAGGATCCTGGTTCGAGAGCCCCCCTCCTGACAGAGGTGTGTATTGGAAGGCAGCTGAGGGAAACAGCACCCCTCCCTCTGCACCCTGGAGGAAGTCAGGGGAAGGGACCAAGGTAAAGGCCAGAAGCACCAGCACTGCCTCCTTACCTGACTGCAAAAAGTCACAAAATGCTGATGTGAGCACCTGAAGGCTAGGGCTGAAGCACATCCCCTGAGGGTCCTGTCCTTCAACAGAACTATAAAGCTTAGAAGACCATCTCTGGCCTTTCTCGTGTCTCCAGGTATACATGCTACATAATTTGTACTTTCTGCTCCATTTCTGTCCTTCCTTGCTCCCAGTCATCTCTCATATTTCTGAAACATGACTGTCTCTTGCAATTTTCCATGTCAGAGTCAGACTAGAACTCCCCCAGGAGGGAATAGGGAATGGCCTCAGTTAGCTGCTCCCTCCTCCTTAACAGTGAGTCTAGTTGAGTAGCAGCTTGTACACTTTTCAAAGCACTAAACCCATGTCTATTCCATTCGGTCACAACTTCAGGTAGACTACACTAAACATGTCCCAAAGCTTCCTGTGCAACACAGCTGATACCCACAGTGCCCATGCCACTTTCTATTGTTTTTTTTTTCTTTTAAAAATACTTATTCCCTTTTGTTGCCCTTGTTTTATTGTTGTAGTTATTATTGTTGTCGGCGTTGTTGCATAAACAACAAATGGAGAGAGGAGGGGAAGACAGGGTGGGGGGGGAGACATCTGCAGACCTGCTTCACCGCCTGTGAAGTGACTCCCCTGCAGGTGGGGATCCGGGGGTTCAAACCGGGATCCTTAGGCCGGTCCTTGTGCTTTGCGCCACTTAACCCTCTACTGCTACCACCGACTCCCCCATTTTCTATTGTTATCCATGCTTGTTTGTGAACTTACCTACAGAGAGCAGAGCAAAGCAGAGCAGGGCTCAGGGCCAGCAGGCAGCCTCCAGGTCAAAGGAGCCCAATGCACTGCAGGAGCCAGGCTGTGAGCAGGCTGCAGGGTGCAGTTTGCATGCTGTGCACAGCAGCAGAACCAAGCACCCGGGGTGCGTGGTCACAGAGCTGCGCCTCATAGGGCCAAGCAGCACGGAAGAGAGCGAGCAGGAGAAAGCTAACTGGGTGAATAGTTGTGTGTGATGGCAAGGGCTTCATCCAATTAAACTCAGACAGTGGACCAATCTGGCTGCTAGGGGCGGCGCTCCAAAGTAAAGCAGACACTCTGGGAAGTAAGGCACACCTCCCCACCACACTTGCTTTTCTCTAGTTTTCTCTCACTGTCTTCTGCTGATTTGGACCTTGGAGAGGAGTCTTCAGTGAGTTCAGCACTGGGTGGGATATCATGAGTGTCGCTCACTGAGGCTGAGATTGGGAGCGGTTGCTTGGGGCTTGCTAGAATATTCCGGGATGCAGCCATGTGTCTGGGTCTCTTTCTGGTCAACCCACCATCCCCATCTTACACCAGGGCTGGATTCCTCTTGTCCGTTCCTGCCTGATTCTTTGTGTGGGAGCTAAACACAGTGTGCTCTATGGGCAGGGTATGGGATCACCATTTCCCTTTTTTCCCCCCTCTCGGTCATGGGTGCAGAGTTTCTGGGTCCAGTCCCATTCTCCTTTGAGTGTCCTGGGATCTGGACCCAGGACAGGGGAGCGAGGAAGGACCTGCTGACCACAGGCAAGATGTTAAGGTTGGGGAGTCAACATGTTTGTCAGCACCTGTCAGCCTCCAGCTGGGTCCAGTACAGCTGTGATTGTTCTGTCTTCTTTGGGGTTTCAGTGGATATAAACTAACAATACTTTTAAGTCTTTCTCATTTTTTATTTTTCTTAGTGATAGATTTTAAATTTCTGTTCGTTGTTAAATTATCCCTGAACTTGTTGCATTTTGTTTCTATGCATTTTTTTTTTTTCTGGCCTTAGCAGTGACTCTAGCATAAGTGTCCCAGGATGGAACTGTCTTCTAATAAATTTGTTGGAGGAACATAAGCAGTCCCTCGCCTCAAAGTAAGAGGCATACAGAGATGCATGAAAAATGTTCACACAATTTTAGTGACTCCATTGTAGTGTGCAGAAATTGAGAATCCTGTCCACTGTTTCCAGCTGGGGATGAGAATTTGTTATTATTTTTTTTATTTTTATTTATTTATTTCCCTTTTGTTGCCGTTGTTGTCTTTTTATTGTTGTTGTAGTTATTGTTGCTATTGATGTCATCGTTGTTAGATAGGACAGAGAGACATGGAGACAGGAGGGGAAGGCAGAGAGAGGGAGAGAAAGACACCTGCAGACCTGCTTCACTACCTGTGGAGCGACTCCCCTGCAGGTGGGGAGCCGGAGGCTGGAACCAGGACCCTTTCGCGGGTCCTTGTGCTTTGCGCCGAGTGCGCTTAACCTCGACTTTAGCTGCGCTAAAGCTCGACTCCCTGTTATTATTTTCTATGTTACTTATAATTTTATCATATCACTGTTCAGTTCTGACTTATGATAGTATGGAGATTGATCCAGACATGAGAGCCATTTTCTATTTTTTTAATTTATTTATTCCCTTTTATTGCCCTTGTTGTAGTTATTATTGTTGTCGTTGTTGGATAGCACAGAGAGAAATGGAGGGGGGGGCAGAGAGGGGGAGAGAAAGATAAACCTGCTTCACCTCTTGTGAAACGACTCCCCTGCAGTGGTGAGCTGGGGACTCGAACTGGGATCCTTATGCTGGTCCTTGCGCTTTGCGCCACCTGCGCTTAACCCGCTGCGCTAACGCTGGACTCCCTTTATTTTATTTTTTAACCAGAGCACTGTTCAGCTCTGGCTTATGGTGTCGGGGGAGGGGGGGATTGAACCTGGGACTTTGGAGCCTCCGGCATGAGAGTCTGTTTGCATAACCATTATGTTATCTACCCTCCGCCCAAGAGCCATTTTCATGCCCACTGTGCTCAGCTGCTTGTAGTCATGCTTTTATTTTAAAAGATTTTATTTATTAATGAGAAAGATAGGAGGAGAGAGAAAGAACATAACTCAAGCACTTGTGCTGCCAGGGATCGAACCTGGGACCTCATGCTTGAGAGTCCAAAGATTTATCACTGTGCCACCTCCTGGACCACTTGCAGTCATATTTTAAAAATATTTTCAGAAGTCGGGTGGTAGCACAGCTGGCTACGTGCACTCAAGTCCACTGCTCCTGGAGGCTATTCCCCCCCCCCCTTTTTTTTTGCCCTCATTATTATTGTTGTTTTTGCTGTCGTTGTTGGATAGGACAGAGAGAAATCGAGAGAGGACGAGGGGAAGACAGAGAGTGGGAGAGAAAGACACCTTCAGACATGCTTCACTTGTGAAGTGATCCCCCTGCAAGTGGGGAGCCGGGGCTGGAACTGGGATCCTTGAGCCAGTCCTTGCACTTTGTGCCATGTGTGCTTAACCCACAGTACTACCGCCCGGAACCCCCCCCCCCCTTTTTATTAACAGAGCACTGGTTAGCTCTGGTTTATGGTAGTGCAGGGGATTGAATCTGGGACTTTTAGAGCTTGTTTGGAGGTTCCAGCAGGGGAGCATAGCTACTCATATACCCTTGACTGAAGACAGGTCCATCAACTGAGTGTGCAGCTTCAGGAGGGACGCACATGCAGCGGTGAGGGAGGAAGGGGACACCCACCTAGCCAGCCAGATCAGCTGAATCAACCCTGGGGTGACAGATGTTGCAGCCAGATCACCCTCACATCTGAACCTGGGACTTTGGAGCCTCAGGCATGAGAGTTTGTTTTGCATAACCATTATGCTATCTATCCCACCCTTATCTTGTAATTTTGTAAGTCAATATTAAATCACTAGTATAAATCTGAGAAAAAGATAGATGATAGATAACATGGCGTCACTCTGCCACATGAATGCTGTGGATCAAGCTCAGGATCTCATGCTTGCAAGTCCGGCACTCTGTATACTGAACTACTTTCTGGGTCTACCCGGCCCTATTTCTCTGTCTCCTTCCACTTTTTAAAAAAAAATTCTGATATTTATTTATTTTCCCTTTTGTTGCCCTTGTTGTTTTTTGTTGTTGTTGTAGTTACTGTTGTTGTTGTTAATGTCGTCGTTGTTAGATAGGACAGAGAGAAATGGAGAGAGGAGGGGAGACAGAGAGGAAGAAAGACTTGCAGACCAGACTTGCAGACATGACTCCCCTGCAGGTGGGGAGCTGGGGGCTGGAACCGGCTCCCTACACTGGTCCTTGCACTTTGAGCCATGTGCGCTTCACCCACTGCTCTACTGCCAGCTCTTTCTTCCTCCACATTTAAGTCATCATCCTTTTCTAATAGATGGATTTGAATATTAAATTAACATTTACAGTTAAAAAAAAAAAGAATGCATAGCTGCTCCAGCCATGCTTTTCCCCTAGTTGATATAAGTATTGCTGTTAGATATTCTCAGTTTGGGGGCTGAGCAGTGGGCTACTCAGTTAAGTACATATAGTTCTAAGTGCCAGGACCTATCCAAGGATCTGGATTTGAGTCCCCATCGCCACCTGCAGGGGTGGGTGCTTCACAGGTGGTGAAGCAGGGCTGCAGGTGTCTGCCTTTCTCTCTTCACCTCTACCTCCCCTTCTTCTTTCAACTTTCTCTCAGTCTTATCCAATAAAACAGGAAAAAATACCTGCCAGGAGCACTGGATTCATAGTGCTGGCACCGAACCCTAAAAATAACCCTGGAGGCATAAAAAGATATTTTGGGGGGGCCAGGTGGTAGCGCACTGGGTTAAGCACACATAGTATGAAGCAAAAGGATCATGGTTTGAGCCTCCAGCTCCCCACCTGTAGGGGGGTCGCTTCATGAGAGGGAAAGCAGGTCCGTAGGTGTTTTATCTTTCTCCTTCTCCATCATCCCAACCTCTCAATTTCTCTCAGTCCTATCCAAAAAAAAAAAAAAAGATTTTCTGAGTTTGTAGCAATGTTATTTGGAAAATAGTCTAATTAGGAACTTCAATTCATTCCTGGAATCAGTGTCAGGTGATTGAAATAGCTGTGAAAACTCACACTATAAAAGAAGAGGGCTTGGTTTTGGAGGTAGAAGCTGGTATCAGGGAGGAAAAAGAAGACCCTTATTGAAGGTTAGTGCTTTCTTGGTGCCTCTGATATGACAGTCTGCATAACCACAGCGCTGTCTGCAGGACCCCAGGCAGTGTTATTTGTGGTAGAACATTTCTGTCCTCCATTTCAGTCTGCCACAGGGATCCAAAAAGAAGAGGGTAACTGCTTCTAAGTAAAGTTCTTTCTGTGAAGTACTAGTTTTTTTTTTTTTTTTTCCACCAGGGATGATAGTGGGGCTCCATTTCTGCAGGAGTCTACTATTTCCATCATATTCTGCTTTCATTTTGATTTTTAGAGCGTGACAGAGAGTGAGAGACAGATAGAGGAGACATACCACAGTATTGTGTCACCACATGACACTTCTTTTTCTTTAAAAAAACATTTATTTATTTCCTTTTGTTACCCTTGTTGCTTTATTGTTGTAATTATTATTGATGCCATTGTTGGGTAGGACAGAGAGAAATGGAGAGAGGAGGGGAAGACAGAGGGGGAGAGGAAGACAGACACTTGCAGACCTGCTTCACTACCTGTGAAGTGACTCCCCTGCAGGTGGGGAGCCGGGGTCTCGAATGGGGATCCTAACTCCAGTCCTTGCGTTTTGTGTCACCTGCACTTAACCCGCTGCACTACCGCCCTACTCCCATGACACTTGTACCATTGCTTGTGTAGCTGGGTATTCAAACCCAGGTCCTGGTACATGATATAGTATGCACTCTACCAGGTGAACTGTCTCCCAACCACCTTACATTATTTTAAATGTTAAGAGGGATTCATTTGGGCTGGTGAAATAGCTCACTTGGTTAGTGTGCTGCCTTACTATGCATGTGACCCCAGTCCAGCCTGACTTCACTGTACTGAAGTAAACTCTGATGCTATGGTTTCTATCAGCGTCACTCTGCTCTCTGTGGCTGTTTCTACCTAAACAATACGGATTCATTTTATTTATTTATTTATTTCCTTTTGTTGCCCTTGTTTTATTGCTGTAGTTATTGTTGTTGTTGTTGGATAGGACAGAGAGAAATGGAGAGAGGGGAAGACAGACACCTGCAGACCTGCTTCACCACCTGTGAAGCGACTTCCCTGCAGGTGGGGAGGGGACTCGAACTGGGATCCTTAAGCCGGTCCTTGCGCTTTGTGCCATGTGCGCTTAACCCGCTGCGCTACAGCCCGACTCCCCCGGATTCATTTTTTAATGATTTAATTACGCTCAGCTCTGGCTGTGTCAAGATGGAACAGGGACCTCAGGCTAGCAAGTCCAGTGTTCTGCCACTATGTATCCCACACCCCAATAGATGTTAGTCTTTCTAGAGATATCAGGTCATCTCTCTAAGTTTGTAATCTTGGGGAGTTGGGCGGTAGGTAGTACAGCTGGTTAAGCTCACATGGTGCAAAGTGCAAGGACTGGCATAAGGACCCCAGTTCAAGCCCCAGCTCCCCACCTGCAGGGGATTCGCTTCACAGGCGGTGAAGCAGGTCTGCAAGTGTCTTTCTCTCCCCCTCTCTGTCTTCCCCTCTTCTCTCCATTTCTCTCTGTCCTATTCAACAATGACAACAGGCAGCAGCCGTGGGATCCCTGCAGGCTTGCTTATCTGGCAGGGAGGGTGGGGCCACTGCTCCTGAGAGGGTCCTGCAGGCTCTTGCTGAGGAAGACTTCTGGGCCCTGGTGAAGTCCAGGAGGCATCTCAATTTGGGCCCAATTTGGTACCCAGCTATCTACCATGTGTCAGAGGTGTCTTATCAAGACCATTTGGATTTAATTTAGGTAGGATCTTGCCCTGACAATTGTCAATACTAATCACCATCATTATCATCATCATTATAGATAAAATCAGAGAGAGAAGAGAAACCATAATATTGTAGTTTCCTTAATGATCTGGGAGCTGGCTCAAGCTTGTGTCTGGAAAAGCAGGATACCAGGCCAGGCAGTGGCAGACCTAGTTAAATGCACAAGGATCCACGTTCAAGGCCCCGGTCCTCACCTGCAGGGTGAAAGCTTCACAAGTGCAGGTCAGTAGGTGTCTCTGTCTCTCTCCCCCTTCTACCTCCCCCTCCCCATCTGTTTTTCACTGTTTCTCCAATAATAAATAAATATACTTTTTAAAAAGCAGCACACTACTCAAAAAAGCATTCTTACCATCCCTTATTCTTATCAATCTTTGTAAAAAATAGTTTTTTATTTTCTTTAATAGAAGACGAGAAACAAATGTAGGGAGAAAAGCAGATAAAGAGAAACACCTGCTGCACTGCTCCATCACTTGGGAAGCTTCCCCCTTCAGGTGGAGATTAGGGGCTTGATATTGGGTCCTTTTGCATGGTACTATGTGCCCTGTACCTTGTGAGCCACCCTCTGGTCCCTGACGATGTTGCTTTTGATTGATAGCTCACCAGCTCTTGCCCTATCTTTGAACTCAGTGTGGAGTGTTGCTGTATCTTAATGACCTCCACTTTTTGCTGCCTGGGATGCACAACAATGCCAATACGCTTACTAGTGCAATGTGTTAGGGTCATTATAATGTCAGTTCAAGAAACAAAGCTCAGACTCCATCTTTGAGGAGTTCTAGAGGTGAAATGGAGGCAGGCATTCCAAGTCCTGCATGGTGGAGAGATGCAGGCCCTGTGGAGTCTCACTGGATTCATAGCAGCTGGAGTGGAATCATGGAGCTGGTTAGTTCGTAGCATCACTCTCCTTCTAGTCTTTTCCTTTTTTAAAAAACTTTTTTAAAATGTTTTTTTATTTTTAATGTTTTATTTATTTACTACTGTATGGAGGCAGAGAGAAATTGAGAGGGAAAGATAGGGAGAGAGAGAGAGAGAGAGAGACACCTGCAGCCCTGCTTTACCACTCGTGGAGCCTTCTCCATACATGTGGGGACCAGGGGCTTGAACCTGAATCCTTGCGCACTGTAATGTGTGCACTTGGCCAAGTGCGCCACCGCCTGGCTCCAAATATTTATTCCCTTTTGTTGCCTCCTTTTTTATTGTAGTTATTATTGTTGTTGTTATTGATGTCGTCATTGTTGGGTAGGACAGAGAAATGGAGAGAGGAGGGGAAGACAAGAATGGGGGAGAGAAAGACAGACACCTGTAGACTTACTTCACCACCTGTGAAGCAACTCCCTTACAAGTGGGGAGCAGGAGGCTCGAACCGGGATTTTTATGCCGATCCTTGCGCTTTGCGCCACCTGCGCTTAACCTTCTGCGCTACCGCCCGACTCCCTTCTTTTGTCATATCTAAGACTTTGGGACTTTTCAGTCAGGGAGAAAGAGAAAGATAACTTAGTAGTGATGCTTCATGACATGTGGAGGTGGGGGGGGGGGTGTCAGGTTTAAAACTGGGCCTGGAGGGACAGGCCGGGGCACACTTGGTTAAAAGTGCACATGGGGATTCGGGCGGTGGCACAGCGGGTTAAGCGCAAGTGGCGTAAAGTGCAAGGACCAGCATTTAGGATGCCATTCGAACCCCCGGCTCCTCACCTGCAGGGGAGTCACTTCACAAGTGGTAAAACAGGTCTGCAGGTGTCTTTCTCTCTCCCTCTCTTGTCTTCCCCGCCTCCATTTTTCTCTGTCCTATCCAACAACGACGACATCAATAACCACAAGGTTAAACGACAAGGGTAACAAAAGGGGGAAAAAAGTGCACATAGTACTAAACATAAGGATCCAGGTTCAAGTCCCCACTTGCAAGAGGGATGCTTCACAAGTAGTGAAGCAGGTCTGCTGATGTCTTTCTATCTTCTACTCCCTTCTCAAATTATCTTTGTTAGCCAATAAAATTGGGGGAAAATGGCTGCCAGGGCAATGGATTTGTCGTGTTACCACTGAGCCCCAAAGATATCCCTGGAGGCAAAATTTTTTTATCTTTATTTTATTTATTGGATAGAGACAGCCAGAAATCTAGAGGGAAAGGAGTGATAGAGAGGGAGAAACAGAGAGAGACCTGCAGCACTGCATCACCACTTGCAAAGCTTTCCCCCTGCAGGTGAGGACTAGGGGCTCAAACCCAGGTCCTTGCACATTGTAATTTGTGTGCTCAACCAGGTGCAGCACCACCTGGTCCCCAAAATATTTTTTAAATAAACATAAGTAAAACTGGGTCTGCCCATGACAATGCAGTCCCACTATCCAGGTGAAATACCTAGTTGGACCTTGGTTGGTCAGTGAATAGCTGTGAGGATGGAAGTTTCTATAAGATATACGAAAGGTTGATGTTAGATACACATTCATTCTACTGGAAGAAAAATTAAAAAAAATAGTAATTCGGGAGTTGGGCGGTAGCACAGCTGGTTAAGCGCACGTGGTGCAAAGCACAAGGACTGGCGTAAAGATCCTGGTTTGAGCCCCCGGCTCCCCACCTGCAGGAGAGTCACTTCACAGGCGGTGAAGCATGTCTGCAGGTGTCTGTCTTTCTCTTCCCCTCTCTGTCTTCTTCTCTCTCGATTTTCTCTTTGTCCTATCCAACAACGGCATCAACAACAATAATAAGAACTACAGCAATAAAACAACAAGGGCATAAAAAGGAATAAATAAATATAGTAATTCATTGATAGCCAAGGTAAGGTTGCCAGGTGGTTCTCATTAATCTTGGCAACTTGAAAGTGGTTTGAAACTCCCAGAAAACTCTGGCCTCTCACTCATCTAGTTCCCATGTAGGGACTGGGCTCTTGGGATCATCCTATCCTGTTCTCTTTGAGGGACTCCTGAGACTCCTGAGGAAGGAGCTTGTCATGGCAGTGTTGTTCCATGTGCTTATCATGTAGCCTGCTCTGAGCTTCTTTGTCCTCCTCTCTGGCACCACAGAGTGTCATTCAAGTCTCAGAGGCGTGAGGGGCTATTTCTCTAGCCTCCATGCTGTGGGATTTGCACCCATGACTTAACTCAGCAGACTGAATTCAGCAAGACAGTCTCCATCAACATCTTGTAAGAACTGAATCTGAAACTTTTGTTTTAAGATTTTATTTATTTATTAATGAGACAGATAGGAGAAGAAAAAGAACCAGACATCACTCTGGTACATGTGCTGCCGGGGATCAAACTTGTATTTCATGCTTGAGAATCCAATGCTTTTTCCACTGCGCCACCTCCTGGACTGAGTTTTAAACTGTCTGGTGACTTCATTTACTGTTCTGTGTGGATTAGATTCTCTCTGGTCCTCACTGCTATCACAGCAAAGTCCTTCTGAACATCACATATTGGGAAGGGAAGAGAAGGAGGAGGACATTACTATTTTCTGACTTTTCCTGCCAGGATAAAGAAGCATCCATTCAGGCTGTGAAAGTCCTCCAAGTTCACCCTTGAAAACTTGAAAAAATGTGACTCAGGAAGGGGGTACAATGGGTAAAATGTTGGATGCCTAAGTAGGAGGTTCTGAGTTAGATACCTGGCAGTGCCTGTGCCAGATTGATGCTCTGGTTATCTCTCTCCCTCTTTTTCTCATGAATGAATGAATGAATGAATGAGTGAATGAATATGTCTTTTACAAATTCTTCACAGCAGGGCCAATCATGCAGGAAGAGCTCTCTAGGTCCTGGAAGGTTTTTTTTTTTTTTTGATTTTTTTTTTTTTTGATTTCTTTATTGGGGGATTAATGTTTTACAGTTGGCAGTAAATACAATAGTTTCTACATATATAACATTTCCCAGTTTTCCACTATACAACAATAACTACAACAACGCCCACAAAGTCCTCTGCCATCATGTTCCAGGACCGCCCCCCCCCCTTTTACTTTGGTGTACTACACCAACTCCAGTTGAAGTTCTGCTTAGTGTTTTTTTTTTTTTTCAATCAATTAATTTTATTGTCACCAGGGTTACTACTGGGACTTGTTGTCTACACAGTAAATCCACTGCTCCAGGTGGCACTCCAAATGAGTGTGCTTTTTTTTAATTTAATTTAATTTTTTATTTTATTTAAGAAAGGATTAATTAACAAAACCATAAGGTAGGAGGGGTATAACTCCACACAATTCCCACCACCCAATCTCCATAACCCACTCCCTCCCCTGATAGCTTTCCCATTCTCTATCCCTCTGGGAGCATGGACCCAGGGTCATTGAGGGTTGCAGAAGGTAGAAGGTCTGGCTTCTGTAATTGCTTCCCCGCTGAACATGGGCGTTGACTGGTCGGTCCATACTCCCAGTCTGCCTCTCTCTTTCCCTAGTAGGGTGTGTCTCTGGGGAAGCTGAGCTCCAGGACACATTGGTGGGGTCTTCAGTCCAGGGAAGCCTGGCCAGCATCCTGGTGGCATCTGGAACCTGGTGATTGAAAAGAGAGTTAACATACGAGGCCAAACAAATTGTTGAGCAATCATGGGCCCAAAGCTTGGAATAGTGGAGAGGAAGTGTTAGGGAGGGTACTCACTGCAAACTCTAGTGTACTTCTGCTTTCGGGTATATATTTTGCAGTAGTTTATGGATACGTGTGCACATAAGCTCTCTCTCACAGAAACTGGTGTATATCTAGGTTATGGGATGCTTAGTGTTTTCTTTTCTGAACTTGTTCTTCAACTTCAGCCTGTGAGATCATCCCATATTCATCCTTCTGTTTCTGACTTATCTCACTTAATTCCTTCAAGCTCCATCCAAAATGGGCTGAAAACGGTGAAATCACCATTTAAAAATTATTTTATTTTATTTGCCTCCAGCGTTATTACTGGGGCTTAGTGCCTGCACTACGAACTCACTGCTCCTGGAGGCCATTTTCCCCCATTTTTGTTGCCCTTATTGTCCTTGTTGTTATTGGTATTGTCATTGCTGTTATTGTTGTTGGATATGACAGAGAAATAGAGGAGGGGAAGACAGGGAGAGAAAGACACATGCAGACCTGCTCACCTCTTGTGAAGCGACCCCCCCCCCCATGCAGGTGGGGAGCCAGGGGCTCGAACTGGTATCTTTAAGCCAGTCCTTGCACTTCGTCATGTGCACTTAAGCTGCTATGTGCCCGCCCACCCCAAAATCACCATTTTTAATAGCTGAGTGGTATTCCATTGTGTATATATACCAAAACTTGTTCAGCCACTCATTTGTTGTTGGACACCTAGGTTGCTTCCTGTAAGAGTTTTGTGTCTCAGCCTGTAAAGAATATTCTGGAATCTGAAATGGGGCTTGTGCATTGAGAGTCCTGAGTGCTGGGGTAAGGATCAGTGTGTCAGAAAACCTTATGATGATGAATTAATTGACCATGTGCTGAAAGTGAGCTTAGTAAGAAAACCTTCTTGGGGGCTGCTTGGTACACAGTGGATAAAGTGCTGGATTTTCGTTGCCCTTGTTTTTTTATTTTTACTGTTGTAGTTATTATTGTTGTTATTGATGTCATTGTTGGATAGGACAGAGAAATGAAGAGAGGGAAGAGAGGAGAGGAAGACAGTGGGGGAGGGAAAGAAAGACACCTGCAGACCTGCTTCACCGCCTGTGAAGCGACTCCCACTGAAGGTGGGGAGCCGGGGGCTTGAACTGGGATCCTTATTCTGGTCCGTGTGCTTTGTGCCACGTGTGCTTAACCTGCTGCACTACTGCCCAACTCCCAAAGTGCTGGATTTTCAAGCATGAGGACCTAGCTTGATGTCCAGCATCATAGATGCCTGAGTAATACTCTAGTTCTCTCTATCCTATCCGCCACCCTCTCATTAATATATAAATACATATTTTATTTATTTATATTGTTAGCAGAGCACTGATCAGCTCTGCCTTGTGTTGTTGTGAGGGGGGAATTGAATGAACCTGGGACTTGGGAACCTCATGCATGAGATTTTCTTTGCATAACCATTATGCTGTTTCTCCTCACTGCATACATAAATCTTAAAAAAAAAAAAAAAAAAAAAAAAAAAAGCTTAGTTTAGTCCTTTGGGAAAAAATGAATGGAACTATAGGTGATTATGCTTAATCAAATAAATATTGATAATAGATAATTACTGGATGGTTTCACTCATGTGGAATCTAGAGAACTGATACATATGAACCTCCCCCCCCCCCCCCCAAAAAAAAAAAAAAGGCACAGAAGCTGCGAATTGTCTCTAAGACTTATGAGAACTGGGAGTCAGGCAGTAGCTCAGTGGGTTAAGCGCACATGGTACAAAGTGCAAGACTGGTATAAGGATTGAGCTCCTGGCTCCCCACCTGCTGGGGGGGGGCGATTAATAGGTGGTGAAGCAGGTCTGCAGGTGTCTGTCTTTCTCTCTCTCTTTCTGTCTTCCCCTCCTCTGTTTTTCTCTGTCCTATCCAACAATGACATCAATAATAACAACAGTAACTACAACAACAATAAAGAACAACAAGGGCAACAAAAGTGAAAATAAATAAATTTTAAAAAAGTCTTATGAGAACTATGATGGTTATCTTTGGGAGATGGCAGCGTGAGGATACAGAACTCTGGCGGTAGATGTGGTGTGGAACTCTACATTGTTATCCTAACATATTGTAGTTCACTGTTAACTACAAATAACAAAAACTGGAAAAAAAAATGCTTATTTCAAATTAGGGAATACAGAATTGCCTAGAGGGTCAACACTTTCTGCTTTCCAACTCAACTTTGCTTCATTTGAAGGAGAGGAGCCATCAGGGGGGAGAAGCAATGACATTTCAGAGGCAGAACCAGGCCCCCAGAAAAGAGCCCCGATGTGGAGGAGTCTGAGTTTCAGCTTGAGGCCCCTATTCATCCTAGATAAACAGAACATACTCCTGGACAAGAGTCCAGCTCTGGGAGCCTCAAGGACAGGAGCATAGATGTGATCTCAAAGCCCTCTTCGATGTCCAGAACCTACTGGGACCTTGGACAGACTCTCATCTCTCCTGAGCAGCTAATGTTTGAAATCCTTTGCTTATAAGTTGTGTGTGTGTAGAGTATGGAGATTGGGTATATCAAAGACAAACTGCCATTCCAACACAGACCCTTCTTTTCTCCCTGCCTGCTCTTCCAGCTCTCAAGACAACTCAACCTGGAGTTGGGCGGTAGCGCAGCTGATTAAGCACACGTGGCACAAAGCTCAAGGACCAGCGTACGGTTCCAGCCCCCAGCTCCCCACCTGCAGGGGAGCCCTTCATAGGCAGTGAAGCAGGTCTGCAGGTGTCTTTCTCTCCTCCTCTCTGTCCTCCTCTCCTCTCTCCATTTGTTCTACCCAACAACAAAAATATCAATAACAATAATAACTACAGCAATAAAACAAGGACAACAAAAGGGAATAATAAAATATTTAAAAAAGACAATTCAATCAGCAGTCTCTGGAGCAGTTGTTGCAGGAACAGACTAGAGATAGTGACTGATTCCCAATGCTTGGGCAGTTGTTTCAGTTTCTGAGAGAAAAACACTCAAATACACCCTAAATGAAAATTCTGGATCTTCTTCTTTTAAAAAATTTTAAAAAATATTTATTTATTCCCTTTTGTTGCCCTTGTTTTATTGTAGTAATTATTGTTGTTGTTGATGTCATCACTGTTAGATAGGATAGAGAAATGGAGAGGGGAGGGAATGACAGAGAAGGGGAGAGAAAGATATACACTTGCAGACCTGCTTCACCACTTGTGAAGTGGGGAGCTGGGGGCTTGAAATGGGGTCCTTACACCATCCTTGTGCTTTGTACCACCTGCGCTTAACCCGCTATGCTACTGCCCAACTCCCTAGGATCTTTTTCATATATATATATATATATATATATATATATATATAACTTTTGTTCTTGTTGTATTATTGTTGTAGTTATTGTTGATGTCATTGTTGGATAGGACAGAGAGAAATGGAGAGGGGAGGGGAAGACAGAGGAGAGAAAGACACCTGTAGACCTGCTTCACCGTTTGTGAAGCGACACCCCTGCAGGTGGGGTGCCGGGGGCTCAAACCAGGATCCTACTAGGATCTTTTTCTATTCACCTTCATACTTGAGAGACAGATTCAAAGCCACACTTAAAAAGACTGTCTTTCTAGGACAGATGGTAACTTGCTCTTAGATGTGACCATGAGGTTACTTACAATATTTATTTCATCTGAAGGCCAGCATCCTGGATCCTGCTTTCTTGCCAGAAGCAGCAGCAGCAGCAGCAGCGAGAACCCACAGAGGCAGATTGTGGGAGGCGCTACAGACAAATTTGCTCCCTGCTTGGGAGCAGCAACAGTGACAGCCTTGCAGCACAGCAGTAGGATTAAGGGAGAATAGTGAGGGCAGAGGCTCCAGGTCAGTATGTCCACATCCCAGAAGCAGCAGAACTGCCATTACCCAAATGCTAGTTGCCAAAAGAAACAGAAGTTGCAAGAACTTGTGCCCCAACCACAGCAGCAGGCCTGTAAAATAGATGAGGGGCAGAGGCTCCAGTTCAATCTGTCTACATTCCTGAAACAGCAGCAGCAGAAGAAGAAGAAGCAGAAACAGCAGATGCAGCAGAAGCATCAGCAACAGCAGCTCCAAGGGCAGCAGCCTAGTCAGGAAGAACAGCAAGGGCAGGGGCTACAACCCCATCTGTCCACATTCCAGACTCAGCAGCAGCCACTGGACAGCAGGGACAGTTATCAAATGCTACAGCACCTAGTGCCTGGCCATCAGCAGCAGCCCCCAGACCAGCATCCTGGGGGCAACCGGCAACAGATGCTTCACGGCTTTGGACCCACAATCCAGCAGCCTGGCCTGGGAGAGCTGCAGGAAAAGATGCAGCAACACCCTCAGCCCGCATTCCACTGTGATCAGCAGCCACTGGGGCGTGAGGAAGAGCAGCAAGTGCTCCTGCACCTAGAGCCTGGGTCCCTGAAGCAGTTGCAGCCCCAGCTGCAGGACCAGCATCCTGGTGGCACAGAGCAGCCGATGCCACAGGGTCTTGAGCCCACAGAGCAGCAGCTGCAGCTGTCTCAGAGTCAGAGGACGGGTCAGGAAGAACAGCAGGAACAGATACGACAGCTCCGTCTGCCCACATTCCAGAGTCAGCAGCAGCAGCCACTGGGCAGTGGGGAAGGCTACCAAATGCTGACATGCTTAGAGCCTCCATGCCAGCAGCAGCAGCAGCTGCTGCAGCTGCCCCCAGACCAGCATCCTGATGGCACAGAGCTACAGATGCTACAAGGTTGTATGCCCACCATCCAGCAGCCAGATCAGGGAGAGCTGCAGAGACAACTCTACCTATGCCAACTACAGTCTCAGCACCAGTCACTGGGCAGTGGAGTAGAACAGCAAATACCACAAAGCTCTGTGCCTGCGTACCAGCAGCAGCTACACCAGGACCAGTATCCAGGTGGTAAGGAGCAGCAGATGCCACAGGGCTTTGTGCCTGCATGTCAGCCGACTGGCCTAGGGGAGCCACAGGGACAGATGCTGCAATCTTATGTGCTCCCACTCCAGTGTCAGCAGCAGCTGCTTGGCAGTGGAAAAGAGAAAGAGTTACAAAGTTCGGTGCCTGCATGCCAACAGCAGCCACAAGGAGAACAGCAGGAACAGGTGCAGCAAATGCTATACCAGCAGCAACAGGAACAGCTGTACCAGAATCAGCAGGTCTGGCACCAGCAGTTCGTTTGGGAAGAACTACAGGGCCAGATGCTGCAAACTCCCCTGCCAGCTACACAGCCGCAGCTGCAGTCCCCGCAGGCACTAGCACCAACGTCCCTGGCCCTGCAGCCTGTTCAGTTGTGGGAGCAACAACCATCCCCTTGGATGTATCAGCCCCCTGTGTCTGAATATGGGCATCAGAAACAGATGCAGATGCCCCCAGAACATCAGAACTTAATCTTGCATCATCTACAAACACCAACACCCCAGGCCTACAACCACCCATTGAGTTATCAACTACAGTTCCAGAACCAGCAGCCTGGTCTGTCATGGGAGCTAAGGCAGTGGTGGCAGCAGCAAGAGGAACAACAGAGATTGGATGGACACTGGCCATAGAAGCCCACACCCCAGAATCAGCAGCATCTGAGCTCAGGCTGTCATCCCCCGAGGGCAGCAGACCCATCATGCTCCATCCAAGGGACAGAGAGTAAATCTAAGACCAGCAATCACCTACTCTTCCTCAATTTCACACTGATGCATCTTCTTGGGAGACTGCTCTCACACCTAGGAAGCATGCCTACCCTCTCCTGAAAGTGCAAGGAGGCCAGCAGCTTTTGGAATCTCTGCACCTGGGGCGGGGGGTGGGGAAATGCCAGTCCTGGAGCTTCTGCAGTCATCTCAGCAAGTCCAGGAGCAGCTCTGTATCATGTCCAGAGTTGATGACAGTCTCTCCAGTATAGGAAAGACAGGTCCCTTTCCACCTAAGGTTCCACATGCCACCCTGTATCAGAGGCTAACACAAGAGGTTCTTAGGAAAGGCAGCCCCCTGCTGCCCTGGTCCACTGCTTAGACTACTAAGAACCATGAGGGTCCATTCAGCCCCTGTCCTGGGTTCAAGTCAGGGTCAGTGTGAGATATCTCTCCTAAGATTTAAGTTTTCACTGGGCTGAAGAGTTTCTCAGATATATCTAAGTGGTAGCAGTTTCTGGTTCCCACAAATTCCCAGGTGAATCTGCATTTGTTTTGTATTACTGTGGTGTCTGTTATTGCTGTTTCAATGATTTTATTTTTGTCAAAATTGACAATGAAGAACTAACTACCCCCACCCCTCATAGCATTTCTCTGATGTTCACGGCATCACATAAGACACAGGTCTGAATCATTATCTTTGCATAAGTGCGCAAGTGTGAAGATGCTAAGCTTTAGTAGCTGGAGAATTCATTGATAACAGTTAACCTTGAGGGAGTCCAGTCTTTAAGGAGCATAGTTTGTCCTAAGAGATTTAGCTCAGGGGGAAGATGCTAGTTTTACTACTTTTTATGTTTTGTAATGGATAAATAAAATTGCTTTACATTTTTAATTGAGTCACTGGTTTCCTTCCTGCTCCATAACTGTCACCATATTAAGTTTTGGAAGAGGACACTAAGTCTTTCTCTGAATTAGTATCTTTTGTCACCAGGGCTACCATTGTCATTTGGCTCCTGCATGATGATTCCATAGCTCTAGTGACCATTTTTCAACCCCCCCCCGTTTTTTTTTTTTTTTTTTTTTAACCAGAGCACTGCTCAGCTCTGGTTTATGGTGGTGTAGTAGGGGATTGAACCTTTCAAAACCCTTTTCTTTAGGTAGAGGGAAGGAGGGGGGGGGCAATGGGAGTGATGTCAAAGTGGGGAAGCACTGATCCAGTGTTTGTGCAAGGGGAAAGCTTCACGGGGACTGAAGAGTTTCAAACTGTAGTCTCTGCTTTAGTAAGTTCTACACTCTACCAGGATTACCATGACTCAACACACTCTTACATGATTTCACTTAGTATAATGTCCTCAAGGTTTGTCCATGTTGTCAGAAAAGCAATGTTTCTTTACTCTTTTATATTATATATATATAATATATATAATATATATAATCTTTATTGGCTAGAAACAGCCATAAATGAATAGGGTGAGGGGAAAGAGGGAGAGAAAGAAAGACATCTACAGCACTGCTTCACTACTCACAAAGATTTCCCCAAGCAGGTGGGGATCAGAGGCTTAAACCCAGCTCCTAGTGCACTGTAACGTATGTGCTCAACCAGTTGTGCCACCACTTGCTTCCCTAGTTGTCCTTTAAAGACATGTATTTGGGGGCCAGGTGTAGCACAGTGGGTTAAGTACACATGGTGCAAAGTGCAAGGACTGGTGTAAGGATCCCGGTTCGAGCCCTGGCTCCCCAATTGCAGGGGGTTTGCTGAGTTAAAAATCAAATACTTTTAAAAAAACTAATTTATAGATAGCTTTACTCTGGCATATTTCATACCAAGGATCAAACTCAGGACCCCTGGCGGCATGAGAATCTAAGCTTTATCTACTGAGCTACCTCCTGGGCTGTTGACTTACATCTTCTAACAAGTCTGCACATTGACATCATGTGGGCATCCTTAAACAGGACACCCTGCCCCCCACCTCCTCAGCCCCACCAACTCAACAAAATCCCTGTGGTGGGGAGTCAGTCAGTATCGCAGCGGTTAAGTGCACGTGGAGCAAAGCACAAAGACCAGTGTAAGGATCCTGGTTTGAGTCCCCAGCTTCCCCACCTGCAGTGGCAGTCGCTTCACAGGTGGTGAAGCACGTCTGCAGGTGTCTATCTTTCTCTCCCCCTCTCTGTCTTCCCCTCCTCTCTCCATTTCTCTCTGTCCTATCCAACAACGATGATATCAATAACAACAATAATAATTACAACAATAAAAATAAAACAAGGGCAACAAAAGGGAAATAAAAAAAATCTCTGTGGTGGGATTTCCTTCAACAGAGATACCAATGTGCAGCCAGCTTTGTGAATTAGTACTCTGTAGCTCCTGGGTGGCTTGTGACTGAAGAGGTTTGGGATGGACTGACTGGAGGGTCTTTAAGACAATACCCCCAGGGGAGATTGGTGCAGGGGCTGTTGGTTAAAGGACCCCATTAGAGGTCCACAGACATGCAGAGAGAATGTTCTTACTAAGCTACACTGCCTGATTTATAAAGATAGAGATTTATAGGGATTTATAAAGATAGAGAGCAATAATTTTTTTCTGACAAATGAGCCCAGTAACATTGTTTTCAGGATAATATGGACCAGTTTATAACTCACTAGTAATGTGTAGCTGCATTACTTTAATTTTGTCACTAGTTGTACTACTTTTTTTTTTTGTACATGGGTACAATTTCTCCATCATTGTGTACCAGGACCTGAAAGCTCCATGGGCCCCCTCCCTCTCTGTGCCCTCTTTCCCCAAAGTCCTTCTTTCTGGTGCAATATACCAAACCGGTCTAAATTTTATTTTATGTCTCCCCTTTCACAGGCAGAACTTAAGAAATTATCTCTATTTCTAACATTGATTTAGTTGTGATTTACTATTGATTTTATTTGTGCTCAGTTCTGGTTGTATTGAGGCCACAGGCTTGAAATTTCCATGCTCTGCTACTGAGATACACAATGGGTTTTATTTTCTCTCTAGTGTTACTTATTAATTAATAAACATAAACATTATTATTATTATTATTAAATATTACCAGAGCACTTCCAACTCTGGTTTATGGTAGTGCTAGAGATTGTACCTGGGACATTGGAGGTACCTCAGTCTTTTTCATAACCATTATGCTAACTCCCCAGTGCCCCAGTGAATTCTAATTTGCCCATTATGCCAGATTATCTCTAGCAGTTTGAAATCTCAGGTTTAACTCCTCAGGGCTTTATTACTAAAGCCAGCTGTAACATAATTATTTATCATTCCTTTGGGGAGCCTGAATACAACAGAACCAGCACACAGCCAGTTATCAGTGCAGAGAGGAGCAAGGACCACTGGGGTGAAGGTAGCTGCCCTGGGATCCCTTCAGAGTTTTCTGGCAGGCAGGGAGGGGCCAATTCTCCTGACAGGGTCTTCCAGGCTCTTGCTGAGGAAGACTTCTGGGCTCTGGTGAAGTCCAGGAGGTATCTCAGTTTAGGCCAAGTTTGATGCCCAACTGTCTACCATGTGTCAGAGGTGTGTTCTGAGTGTCATATGTAGATTTAGTTTAAGTATGTCCTCCCTCTGACATATGTCTGTTCTTGCCTCTTAAGGAGTTGCCTTTATTTTTATATAGGATGAGAAACAGGTAAGGGGGAGAGAGAAGGAGAGTGACCTATAGCACTGTGAATCCCCCACTCCCCCTGGGAGCTAGGGGGTGGGGGCTAGGGATTCACGCTGGATTCTTTTAGACTTTCTTTTTTCTTATTTTTTTTCCAGGTTTTTAAAAAATATTTTATTTTATTTATTTATTTATTCCCTTTTGTTGCCCTTGTTGTTTTATTGTTGTAGTTATTATTGTTGTTGTCGTTGCTAGATAGGACAGAGAGAAATGGAGAGAGGAGGGGAAGACAGAGAGGAGGAGAGAAAGATAGACACCTGCAGACCTGCTTCACTGCCTGGGAAGCAACTCCCCTGCAGGTGGGGAGCCAGGGTTCGAACCGGGATTCTTATGCCGGTCCTTGTGCTTTGAGCCACCTGCGCTTAACCCGCTGCGCTACAGCCCGACTCCCCAATTTTTTTCCGGTTTTATTATCTTTATTTATTGGATAGGTACAGCCAGAAATCAAGGGGGTAGGGTGAGATAGGAGACAGAGAGACACCTGCAACACTGCTTTACCACTTGCAAAACTTTCCCCCTGCAGGTGGGGACCGGGGCTTGAACCCGGGTTCTTGTGCTTTGTAACACTTACACTCAACCAGGTGCCCCACCACCCGGGCCCTCCTGGATTCTTTTACATGGTAATTTATACCCAGTGAGTTCTCAGGGGGAGTGGCTTTAGACTGATGAGTTACTCTCTTACTGGCATCTTTGCACACAGTGTGGTGTGCTCTAATCTCAGTAGTTCATTTTGCTAGATTAATGACAATACAGTTTAATAATGTAAACTGTTAGGATTATTAAGGTATCAATTCATAAGACAAAGCTCGGATGCCTTTTTAATTTAGAGTAATTTTTGATAGAGGCAGAGAAAGAGTTAAAGAGACCTGAGCACCAAAGCTTCCTTATGCGGTGGGTGCGGAGGTCAAACCTGGGTTACAAACATGACAAAGCAGAGTACTATCCAAGTGAGCTATTTGACTGGCTGTCACTTTCCTCCTGTTTTTTTTTTTTTTTTTAACTTTATTGGGGGGGGGTGAGGGTTAACGCATTACAACACAGCTGTTGACACATGGGTACAATTTCTCATCTTCCCATGATAGGTGTCTGTCAACACTTTTTTAAAAAAATATTTATTTTTTCAACCACTAGGTTCCAGAAACCAGCATGATGCTGACTAGACTTTCTTGGACAGACAACCCCACCAATGTGTCCTGGAGCTCCGCTTCCCCAGAGCCCTTCCCCACTAGGGAAAGAGAAAGACAGGCTTGAAGTGTGGATCGACCTGTCAATGCCCATGTTCAGTGAGGAAGCAATTACAGAAGCCAGACCTTCCACCTTCTGCATCCACAATGACCTTGGGTCCATACTTCCAGAGGGTTAAAGAATAGGAAAGCTATCAAGGGAGGGGATGGGATACGGAGTTCTGGTGGTGGGAATTGTGTGAAGTTGTGCCCCTCTTTTTCTTTTTTTTTAAATTTATTTCTTTATTGGGGAATTAATGTTTTACATTCAACAGTAAATACAATAGTTTGTACATGCATAACATTCCCCAGTTTCCCATTTAACAGTACAACCCCCACTATGTCCTCTATCATCCTTCATGGATCTGTATTCTCCCCACCCACCCATCCCAGAGTCTTTTACTTTGGTGCAATACGCCAATTCCATTTCAGGTTCTACTGTGTGCCCCTCTTTTTTTTTGGTTTAGTCATTGTTTCCTTTTTATAAATAAAAAATTAAATGAAAAAATTATTTATTTATTCCCTTTTGTTGCCCTGTTGTTTTATTGTTGTAGTTATTGATGTCATCCTTGTTGGATAGGACAGAGAGAAATGGAGAGAGGAGGGGAAGACAGAGACTAGGAGAGAAAGATAAACACCTACAGACCTGCTTCACCACCTGTGAAGTGACTCCTTGCAGGTGGGGAGCCAGAGGCTCAAACTGGGATCCTTACGCTGGTCCTTGTGCTTTGCACCATGTGCACTTAACCTGCTGCACCACCACCGGCTCCCTGAAAACACTCTTACCCCCAACTTGGGTCCTTTTCCACAGTCACACACCAGGACTCCTGTCTTCCCCTCATTTCTCTAGAGCTCTTTGCATTGGTGCAATAGTCCACACCCAGTCCAAATGTTACTATGTGTTCTTCTCGTTCTATCCTTGTTTCTTGTATCCACCTATGAGTGAGATGATTCAGTATTCAACCTTCCATTTCCGCTTATCTCACTTAACATGATTACTTCAAGCTCTATTTAAGATGAAGGAAAAGAAATAACTTCATTTTATTTTCATTGTTACCTGGGTTATCACTGGGGCTGGGTGCCTGAAAGATTAATACATTGCTCCTGGTGGTCATGTTTTCTTTTATTTAATAGAAATGAGAAATTGAGGGGGAGGGATGCAGAGGGGAAGAAAGAAACACCTACACACTGCTTAGTTCATAAAGGTCCCCCCCTGCACAAGGGACTAGGGGCTTGAGTGGGGTCCTGGTGCATAGTAACATGGGCTCAACAGGATACAGCCAACACGTGGTCCCTTGAGTTCATTTTAAACAGATGAGTAGCACTGATTGTGTATATATTCCACACCTGTCTTAGCCATGCATCTGTTGGAGATTTGGTTTGCTTCCAAGTTTAGGTTATTACTGGGGCCAGGCGGTAGCATGCATACACAGTTGAATGCACACGTTACCAATTTGGGCTATGATAAACTGTGCTATGAATATAGTTGGACAGAGATCTCTTTGGATGGATGTCTTTGTTGCAATTATATGTTTTTTAATTTAAAAAATATTTATGTATTCCCTTTTGTTGCCCTTGTTTTATTGTTATAGTTATTATTGTTATTAATGTCATTGTTATTGGATAGGACAGAGAGAAATGGAGAGAGGAGGGGAAGACAGAGAGGGGGAGAGAAAGATAAGCATCCAGGATTAGGGGGCTGGTAGCACAGCCGGTTAAGCACACATGGCGCAAAGTGCAAGGATCGGCATAAAGATCCCAGTTTGAGCCCCGGCTACCCACCTGCAGGGAAGTTGCTTCACAAGCGGTGAAGCAGGTCTGCAGGTGTCTGTCTTTCTCTCCCCCTCTCTGTCTTTGCCTCCTCTCTCCATTTCTCTCTGTCCTATCCAACAACAACAGCATTAATAATAAACTACAATAAACAACAAGGGCAACAAAAGGGAATACATATTAAAAAAATATATATATATGTTCTTTTTGAAAAAAGAAAGACACCTGCAGACCTGCTTCACCACCTGTGAAGGGACTCCCCTGCAGGTGGGGAGTCGGGGACTCAAACCGGGATCCTTACTCCAGTCCTTGTGCTTTGCGCCACCTGGGCTTAACCTGCTGCGCTACCACCCGACTACCTCAATTCCCTTTTTAAGGGGCTCTAGGGTAGAGGAAGCTGTAATGATTCAGAGTCCTGGCTGGCAGAAGAAGAGGGGCCCTGTGGGGTGTGGCTAGATTGGTGGCAGCTCTGAGTTAGGCGAGTTTCATAGAGTTACTCCACCAACCATCCATGGTCTTTTTTTTTTTTTCCCTTGTCTTTCCACTTCATTAATCTAGACTGGGATGAGTTTTTCAGAGAGAGAGAGAGAGAGAGGGAAAGATAACATGTCTCATTTAAAGATAAAAATGTCTCCCCATATGGTGGGGCCCAGGCTTGAGCCTGAATCTACAAAGAACAATGCAGATGCAATATCTAAATAAACTACCTTCTTGGCCTTTGGTTGTTCAGTGACCAGCAGTGAGGACAGAGTTTTTTTTTTTGTTTGTTTGTTTGTTCGTTAAATTCTTTTAAAAATTTTAAAAATATTTATCTATTTTCCCTTTTGTTGCCCTTATTTTTTATTGTTGTAGTTGTTATTGTTTTTGTTATTGATATCGTTATTGTTGGATAGGACATAGAGAAATGAAGAGAGGAAGGGAAAACAGAGGGGGAGAGAAAAATAGACACCTGCAGACCTGCTTCACCACCTTTGAAGGGACTCCCCTGCAGGTGGAGAGCCGGGGGCTCAAACCGGGATTGTTACTCCTATCCTTGCGCTTCATGCCATGTTCACTTAACCCGCTGCGCTATCGCCAAACTCTCGAGGACAAGAGTTTTTTATGGTATGTACAGAAGGCTGATGTCAGACCTGTGATTCTAAGAATTAAGTGTACTGGAAGAAAAAAAACAACACAATAATTAGAGGGTAGGTAGGAAGGAGGTTGCCAAGTGTCCCTGATTGATCTTGGCAGCTTTGAAAATGGTTTGATCCCAGAAAACTCTGACATCTTGCTCAGAGCTCCAGGAGGAAGGAACATGTCATGGCAGTGCTGTTCCATGTGCTTGCCATGTAGCCTGCTCTGAGATTTTTTTTTTTTTGTCGTTTGAGTTCTTTTATTTTTTAAAAAATTTTTTATATTTATTTTGCCCTTGTTTTTTATTGTTGTTGTAGTTATTGTTGTTACTGACGTCGTTCTTGGATAGGACAGAGACAAATGGAGAGAGATGGGGAAGACAGAAGGGGAAAGAAAAATGACCTTCTTCACCGCCTGTGAAGGGACTCCCCGGCAGGTTCCGGGATCCTTACACTGGTCCTTGCGCTTTGCGCCACCTGCTGTGCTACCACCCGACTCCCTGCTCTGAGCTTCTTTGTCCATTCAGGCACCACAGAGAGTCATTCAAGTCTCAGAGGCTGAAGGACTGTCTCTCTAACTTCTGTGCCATGGGATTTTCACCCATGACTTAACCCTGCAAGACACTTAACAATACAGTCTCTGTCACCATCTTGTAAGAACAGAATCTGAAACTGGTGACTTCATTTACTGCTATGTGTGGGTCATATTCTCTCTGGTCCTCACTGCTTTCACAAGAGAGTCCTTTTGAACATCACATATTAGGAGGGAAAGAGTAGCAGGAGGAGGACACTACTACTTGCTGACTTTTCCTGCCAGGGTGAAGAAGCATTTATGTGATTCCATTCAAGCTATGAAGGTCTCCCCAGTCCAGACTTAAAAACCTGCAAAAATGCAGCTTGGGAGGTGGTATAGTGGAAAAGGTTTAGATTCCCTAAGTATGAGGTACCTAAAAACCTCACAAGGCCTATGCCAGTGACTGTGTGGCTTAAAACAATTATATGAAAAACACCAGCTGGTGAGGTAGAGTATAGACTTTACACATGTGAGATTCCATATTTACAATTTATGGGGCTGGGTGGTTCTTGCAGTTCATGCCACCTGTGCTTAACCTGCTGCACTACTGCCTGACTCCTTTAGTTTTATTTTATAATAGTGATTTAAT
Organism: Erinaceus europaeus; assembly: GCF_950295315.1. Taxonomy (NCBI): domain Eukaryota; kingdom Metazoa; phylum Chordata; class Mammalia; order Eulipotyphla; family Erinaceidae; genus Erinaceus; species Erinaceus europaeus. The sequence goes on along the minus strand of NC_080184.1, from coordinate 7,398,817 downwards.
ATTGATTTACAAAATTACAAAATAATGGTATAATTACACACCTTTCCCACCACCAGTTCTCTGCTCCCATTTCTTCCACTGGAAACTGCATTAGTTCTCCCAAGATCACACGTATGGATTGACTATTATTTTATAACTATCTATCTATATTATTTGCCCATATTTTATTGCTTTTTAAATTTTTAATTTTTTAAAGGTTCTATTTATTTATTAATGAGAAAGATAGGAGGAGAGAGGGAAAGAAGTAGATTATCACTCTGGTACATGTGCTGCCAGGGATTGAACTCGGGACCTCATGCTTGAGAATCCAATGCTTTATCCATTGCACCACTTCTTGGACCACTATTTAAAAAATTTTTTATTTATAAAAAATAAATATTGGAAAATTTTGACAATATTGGAAATATTGACAAGACCATAGGATAAGAGGGGTACAACTCCACACAATTCCCACCAACTGAACTCTGCATCCCATCCCCTCCCCTGATAGATTTCCTATGCTTTATCCCTTTGGGAGTATGTGTGCAGGATCATTATGGGTGCAGAAGGTGGAAGTTCTGGCTTTTGTAATTGCTTCCTTGCTGGATATGGGCATTTACAGGTAGATCCATATTCCCAGCCTGTCTCTCTTTTTCACTAGTGGGGTAGGATCTAGGGAGGTGGGGTTTCAGGACACATTGATGGGGTTGTCTGCCCAGCAAAGTCAAGTTGGCATCATGACAGCATCTGGAACCTGGTGGCTAAAAAAGAATTAAGATATAAAGTAAAACAAATTGTTGACTAATCATGAACCTAAAGGCTTGAATATTGCAGATGAAGATTTGGGGATTCCATGTTGGAAAAAGGTAGTAGGTCTATTTTAGGTATATTCCAAGGGGCCCATGACCCTACTAACTTAAACACAGTAATGTGTGTGTAGAGCTTTGGACTTTAAAGGTCCCAAGTTTGATTCCCAGAAATGCCTGGGCCAGATTGATGGTCTGATTATCTCTCTCTCCTTCTGGTGAACAAACAAACCTTAAGTAAAACCTCCACAGTAGGGAAGATTGTGCAGGAAGGGCTCTTGAGGCCCTGGAAGGGCTTGTTCCAGGGATGTAGGTGTCTGGGAAAGACAGATTGAGGAAGGGGCTTTTGGCCAGAAAGTCTGAGTTTATAATATGGCTATAATGGGAATAGGAGATTTAGGAAGGGGCTAGGTGGTCTAAGCTAATTTTGAAGAAAAACAAGGCATGGTTGTTGTCACGTTGACATGTAAAAATTAGGGGTCTGTAGTCAGACTGCATTGATAGACATCAGTGAAAAGGCTACAGCCAATTGGGCTATTTATCACACCAGCATGTTAGCCAACATTCCAGCTGATGCAGCTACCATCAACACCTCAAGCCCATAATCCACCTCAGTCCCAGGGACAGAAGACTGATCTGTCACAGTAGCAGAAGCAGCAGCAAGAGGAGGAGGAGGAACAGCTTGAGTCAAATGAGCACCAACCACAGATGCCTACACCCCAGGATCAGCACCAAGAGGGTGCAGAAGGGCAGTCATCCCAGAAGCAGCAAACCCATCATTCTCCACCCCAGGGACAGGGAGTGAATCCAGGACCAGCAGTCGCCTACTCTTCTTGAGTTTCACACCAACACCTGGTGCAATCATCTCCCTAGGAGCCCCTGAGGTGAAAGTCTTCTTGGGAAACTGCTTTCTCATCCAGGAATCATGCACACTGTCCTACACATGTGGAAAGGGAAATAGCCTTTGGAATTCCAGCACCTGGGGAGGCAGGGCCAGTCCTTAAGCTTTTGCAGTCATGTCAGCAAGTCCAGGAGCAGCTCTGCCTCATGACCAGAGTTGATGATCGTCTTCAGTGCAAAACAGACTGGTCCCTTCCCATCCAAGGTTCCAGATGCCACCCTGCAGCAGAGGCTGGCATAGGAGGTTCTTAGGACAGGTAGCCCCTGCTGCCCTGGTCCACTGCCTAGAGAACCATGTGGGTCCATTCAGCCCCTGTCCTGGGTTCAAGTCAGAGTTAGTGTGAGAAATTTCTGCTAAGATCTAGATTTTCTCTTTTAAAATTTTTAAATTTATATTTATATATATTTTTAACCAGAGCACTGCTCAGCTCTGACTTATGGTGGTGCAGGGGATTAAACCTGGGAGTTGACGGGACCTCAGGTATGAGAGTATGTTTGCATAACCATTATGCTATCTACCCCCACCCAAGATCTAGATTTTCATGGGGCAAAGAGTTTTTTAAATATATTTATTTATTTATTATTTATTCCCTTTTGTTGTCCTTGTTTTATTGTTGTAGTTATCACTGATGTCATTGTTGTTGGATAGGACAGAGAGAAATGGAGAAAGGAGGGGAAGACAGAGGGGGAGAGAAAGACAGACTCCTGCAGACCTGCTTCACCACCTGTGAAGTGACTCCCCTGCAGGTGGGGAGCCTGGGGGCTTGAACAGGGATCCTCACACTGGTTCTTGTGCCTTGTGCCACCTGCACTTAACCTGTTGCTCTACAGCCCAACTCCCCAGGGTAAAGAGTTTTTACAAATTTAAAAGATGTGACTTCTTCTGGTTCCCACAACTTCCCAGGTGAATCTGCATTTGTTCTGTTTCTCCATGGAGTCTGATTTTGCTGTTTTATTGTTGCATAAATTGACAGAAGAATTAATGGAGTCGTACCTCCTCCCCTACCCACCACATCATTCACCATAATGTTCACCGCACAAGGCACAGGTCTGAATTATTATTATTATTTTTAAAATTTATTCCCTTGTTTTACTGTTGTTGTTATTGATATCATCATTGTTGTATAGGACAGAGAGAAATGGAGAGAGGAGGGGAAGACAGAGAGGGGGAGAGAAAGACAGACACCTGCAGACCTGCTTCACCACCTGTGAAGCAGCTCCCCTGTACGTGAGGAGCTGAGGGCTTGAACCCGGATACTTGAACGGGTCCTTGCGCTTTGCTCCACACCAAGTGCTCCTAACCCGCTATGCTACTGTCCAACTCCCGAAATTAACTGTTCTTTATCTAGCACTTCTCTCCTGCTATGCCACGTTGACAGCTGTCACTGTTTCTATGACAGTAATATTTTTATGGAACTTATGTCCAATAACCTGATGCAGAGAATGGGTGACTATTTATTTTTGACTTTGTATTAAAAATTTTTATTGATTACATGTAAGTAGGCTGTGCTTCAAAGGAAACAGAGATAAGTAAAAAAAAAAAAAAAGAGAGAGAGACACCAGGACCCCACTGCAACATATATAGTTATAGCTCTCTAAAAAGGAGAGACCAGACTCTGGGAGACACCTCACCAGAGAACATAATTTACATTGTACAAATACCTGGGTAACCACATTCACTCCACTGGAAAAATCAGTATTTCTCCCAAAGTCGCAGACATGGGTTGACTAATTTCTCTATCATCTATCTATCTATCTATCTATCTATCTATCTATCTATCTATCTATATTTATACATATTCAAAAATATTAGTGATTTAATGATTGGCAAGATTATGAGATAAGAGAGGTTCAATTCCATAAAATTCCCATCACCAGAGTTCTGTATCCCATTCCCTCCCATGGAAGCTTCCCTATTCTCTATCCCCTTGGAAGTATGGACCAAGATCTCTGTGGGGTGCAGTAAGTGGGAGGTTTGGCTTCTGTAATTGCTTTAACACTGGACATGGCCATTGACAGAGGTCTATCCATACCCCCAGCCTGTTTCTATCTTTCCCTCTTGGGGCAGGGATATGGGAAGGTGAGGTTCTAGGACATATTGGTGAGGTCTTCAGCCCAGGGATGTCAGGTTGGTGTTATGGCAGTATTTGGGATGGGATTTTCAATTAACAGTAGTTGTATAATTTCCCCATATTTGGGAGTTACTCTCTGCCCTGACCCAGCTTTAGAGTCCCATTCTCAACTCTGACACCATCTTCGTTCTCTTACTCTCCTCTTCCTTCTCTTACCTCCTCTTTCCTTCTCCTTGTCCTATTACTTCTCCTACTCCTCTTTGCCATCCTCCTCCTCCTTCTCCTCCACTAAGTTATCATCATGAGTAGCTAGAACCATTGTCATGGTTCATCCAGTAGAGAGAGCAGCAGGCTGTGTGTCTGAGGCTCCCAGTTCTGCGTGTGACAGACTGGTGCATAACTTTATCGTTCCCTCTGTCTCACTCCCCACTCTCAATTTTGCTCTGTCTCTATTCAAATAAATAAATAAATAAACATTTAAAAGGAAAAAATAAATGAAAATTCTTAAATAAATGGAAAAAAATTAAAGTGAAAGAGAGATTGAGAGCAGGCGAGAAATAGGGAGATCTGCCTGAAGCCAATCCAGAGTGGTTCAAGCATCAGACTGACTGTTAGGGTTTTTTACTCTATTTTATTATTTATTATTACATATCGCTTTTCCCTCCTCCTTCTTCAGGCTGACCAAAATTAACTGTTGTTTTTTCTATTGATAGGTTACTGGGTGTCCTATCCATTGTAAGAGGAACTTGTTTCACTCTTCCTCTTCCCTCCACTCCCCTTTTTCAACCCTCCTACCTGATAAAAAAAATGCTTTCCTTTCACTGATCTTTTTTTTTTCTTCCTCCTTTTGCTTTTTGAAATTATTGACACTCATTTGTGAATTATTTTGGGAAAGAAATCTGACTCCTAGTGGACTCTGTGTGTGTGTGTGTGTGTGTGTGTGTGTGTGTGTGTGTATGTCTCTCTTTTATGCTTACCTTTCCTCCCTTGCTATCCCTAGAATTTATAGTGAACAGTAGATTTGCATAATTGTCTATTCGTTCTTTCCTTTTTTTTCCTTTCTCTTACTTTTTCTTCTGGTTTTGATTGCTACTTTTTCTTGGACAGAAGATGTTGTTTGGCTAACTGGTATTGGCTGAACTGCATCAATCCTTGCTTCATTTGCTATTGTAATTTCTGAGGTTGGTGACTGCATTTGTGAAGTCTTTAGTATAGTACCCATCAAATGCACTTTTCATAAATGTGATCAGTTCACTTTACTGTGGGACGTTTGGTGTTTACAATACACTGTCTTATACACTTAGGATGGATGTCAGCAACACACTCAAACCCCCAATGTGGGTCCTTTCCCTCCATTCTGGGGCACTAACTCTCTCTCCATACACCACCATAAGGCCTGTAATTTGGTGGAATGATGTATCCAGGTTCCCATTTATTTATTTTTGTATTATTGACTTCATTTCATTTTTCTGTCTCCAGCACAATTCCATCTCACAGTGGACTTTAATTTAAAAGATAAGTGACAGAGAGAGTGAGAAAAGGAGAAATACCATAACACCACTTCTATAGGGGTTGAAGCAACTTTCCTGGCACCCAGAGCAGGCCCAGCCTGTGAGGGTGATCACTGCCAACCCCCAGATAACAACTCCATTGTAGTCTGTGTGTGAGATGCCCAGGAAATAGCAGCCCTGGCTGCACAGGAACCCAGGTGTTTATACCCACACACTTGCCTGGGGACATTCTAGGGAGGCAGACTAGAGTGACCATGTGTCACATGGAGACCAGGGGTTCTGAGAGGCTCATGGCCCCTCCAGTGTCTCATCATTGGTGAGAAGGAGGGTCAGGCTCTGCCCTAAGTCTGTGTCCTCAAAGTGGGACCCCTGGCCACACCCGAGAGACTTTCCAGGGCTGTGGACTGCCTTATGCATTGTCACTGTGTACACAGGTGACATGAGGGTAGAGGATAAGCCGTCGTCAGTCAGCCTACCACGGTGACTGAGGGTGTCTTCTCTGAGCACAAGTTCAGGTCAGGAGATCCAGGAAGTGACCTCATCACCCTGGGCTAGATATCAACAGACTTGGAACCCTGGTCACCAGGCAACCACATTCTATCCACAGACCCCCTGCCCAAGTCACTTTGCTCTCTGAGCTGAGAGAAGGATGCTTTCCACCATGAAAGTCCCCAATGGTGAAGGCCGGAATAAGGGCCTCAGAGGAGGCAGAATGACTCAGTTGAGAGGCTGGCTGAGGGATCAGTCTGCAAGCTTCTGTTGTTGCTGCCGCAGAACTCCTAGGGTAACAGAGGGTGACTGGGGGCAGGTGCCCATATTCAGCCATAACTCTGAGTGACCACATCTGCCTAATGTCTCTCCCTACCTTGGGGGTGGGGTTTGGAGGTTGTCTGTACTTCTTCGTGGGAGGCAGTCTGTGGACAAGGCTAGACTAAGGTGGAAGCTTGAGTCCAGGGGCAGAGGAAGCAGGACAATGTGCAGGGGCTGGGAGGCTGTGACACTCTGGACTCTTGTTTCTGCAGAGATCTGTGTCAGGATACCTGCAGGAGGAGGTGTCTAGCCTCAACTCTGAGTCTCTGTCAGAGAGAAAATGGCCACAGGCAAAGAAGTTCTGTGAGCAGCCGAGGTCCACGTGGAGTCTGCTATCCCTGGACAGCACTTCAGCAGGCTCCCTGGACAGCCATGGAGGGACTCCTGCCCAGTCAGCAGAGAGTGGCCTCCCACTGGGCTGCGTGGAGCTGCTGGTGGAGGTGTCGCCGCTGTACAGTGACATTGTACTCCATGCGCCCCCCAGGAACCCATGTGTCCAGTATACACAGCCTGAAGGTGAGGAGGCACTGAGTTGTATGAGCATCTGGTGGGAGGAAGGTTTGGGACTGGGCCCCACAGACAGAGAAGAGCCCCAGAAACTGCTATCTCTCCAGGAGAGAGACTTGACACCTACTCACATTGGAGACAGCAGCAGGGAAGGCTTCCTGGGTTGGGCCTCTCATGTAAGACTCAAGATGGGTGTGATGAAGGGGACCCTGGGAGAGCTCATGGGGTACTTGTCTGTTTCTCAGGTCCATGGGACAGTGAGAAGGCGCCATCAGGCCCCTATTACCAGCAGGCCCAGGATCCAGAGTCTTGTGCAAGTGTGGAGCCCTCAGCAACCCTGGAGACAGGGCCCTCAGCTGAGACTGCGGGGACCCCCACACCACAGCCCACACAGGCCCCTCAGGCTCAGAGCTGGGTGCAAAGAGCTGCCCTCTCAGAATCAGCTGTGGAGAAGGCCCTGGGCCCTGCTCCCACCCCTGACCTGGACCTGCCCTCCCTGGGGGACACCTGCATTGCTTTCCTCATCTACTGCATGTTCATGAGCCCTTTCCTTTATGGTTTTATTTCCCTGTTTTCAACTTAATTGAAATAAAGTGTTTGTTTGTTCTGAGGTAGTTTGAGCACTTCATGGTCTCTAGCGCAGCCAGATTGCTGTGTGCAGGCCTCCATCTGGAGTTCCAGAGCATGTCAGCCTTCACAGGAGACTCTGGACAGAGCATCCCCTCCCATCTATCTGCCTACCCAGAAGCCCTTCCTCAGCTTCTGTCCAACTGTGGGTTCACTCCCACTGCCCACTTCCCTGCCCTGGTGTCTTCTCTGGCCCTCTACTCAGTAGGACAGTGAACATCTGGAGGGTGTGTGCATCTGATCTGGAATGGTCAAGCAACCAGGGAACCAATTACTTTTTTTTTTTTTCCTCCAGGGTTATCAATCGGGTTCGGTGCCTACGCTATGAATCCACTGCTCATGGAAGCCATTTTTTCCCTTTTGTTGGCCTTGTTTATTGTTGTTGTTATTAGTATTATTGTTCTTGTTGGATACTGCTGTTGGATAGGAAAGTGAGCTATCGTGAGAGGAGGGGAAGACAGAGAGAAGAGAAAGATGGAGATAGATACCTGAAGACCTGCTTCACCACCTGTAAAACCACTCCCCTGTAGGTGGGAAGCCAGACCTAGAACTGGGATCCTTCTACTGGTCCTTTTGCTTCAGGCCATGTGCACTGAGTCCAGTGTGCTACCACCCGGCCTTGAACCAATGAAATTCTTACTATACAAATAGTCCTGTCTTGAATTGAAGGATTCATAAGCCTTTTAAAAATACGAAGTACACACACACACACACACACACACACACACACACACAGACACACACACACACACACAGTACCACACAGACAGACACACACACACACACACACACAAAATAAATAAATAAAGCACAAAGCTATTCTTTCTCTCCCCCTCTGCCTTCCTATCCTCTCCTCATTTCTCTCTGTCTACCCAACAACAACAATATCAATAACAACAACAATTACCACGATAAAAATAAAACAAGGGCAACAAAAGGGAATAAATAAAATTTAAAAAAGAATTTTCAAATAGTTAAAATGTAGGGCCGTCTATAAACTCTGAGTATTTTGTGTGCTAATATCAAAATATGAAATGAAGGAAATTATTGTCTTTTTATGGGGGGAATTATGTGAAGTTGTACCCCTCTTTTTTTAAATATTTATTTTATTTATTCCCTTTTGTTGCCCTTGTTGTTTTATTGTTGTAGTTATTATTGTTGTTGTCATTGTTGGATAGGACAGAGAGAAATGGAGAGAGGAGGGGAAGACAGAGAGGAGGAGAGAAAGATAGACACCTGCAGACCTGCTTCACCGCCTGTGAAGCGACTCCCCTGCAGGTGGGGAGCCGGGGTTCGAACCGGGATCCTTATGCCGGTCCTTGTGCTTTGCGCCACCTGCGCTTAACCCGCTGTGCTACAGCCCGACTCCCAGTTGTACCCCTCTTATCCCATGGGTTATTCAATGTTTCCTTTTTATAAAAAATAATAAAAATAAAAATTAAAAAATAAGTACACACCCAGGGCCGTTTAGTGGCCCACCCAGCTAAGTTCACATAATACTAAGTACAAGGACCCTGTGCAAGGATCCGGGTTTGAGGCCCTCCTCCCCAGCTGCAGGTGGGACACTTCACAAACAGTGAAGCAGGTCTGCAGGTCTCTCTCTTTTTTTCCTCTTTATCTCCCCTTCTCTCTTAATTACTCTCTCTCATAGTCAATAAAATGGAAAAAAAAATGCTTGCCAAGAGCAGAGAATTCGTAGTGTCCATACCAAGCCCCAGTGATAACCCTGGAAGCAAAAAAAAGCATCTCAAAACTACTGTAACCTAAAGAATTTTCATGTATTCATAATGCTGATTCTTTTTTGTATTTGTTTGTTTAATCACTAGCAGTAGTTAGTGTTCGCTGATTTCCAGTTTACTATTTATTATTATTTTTGTTTGTGGAGACCAAGGGCTTGAACTGGGCCTCTTGTGCTTGATCGTGTGTGTATGTTCAACTGGCTGTGCCACCAGCCAAGCCCCAAAATTCTGGACTTTAAACGTAGTATGGGAGTCTGGTGGTAGCACTTTGAGGTAATCGCACAAGGCAGGAAGCTCAGGGACTAGCAAAAGGATCCCAGTTTGAGCCCCCAGCTTCCCACCTGCAAGGGGTGGGGCCTTTCACAGGTGGCGAAACAGGTCTCCAAGGTGTCTATCTTTCTCTCCCCCTTTCTGTCTTCCCCATCTCTCTTGATTTCTCTGTCCCATCCAAAGACAACAGCAATGAAAATAATAACAACTTCAATAGCAACCTGCAATGTAGGAGTCCCTTTCTACCAAACAGTAATGCTTCTGTCTTTTCTTTTTTTAAAAAAAAATTATTTATTTATTTTTATTTTTTTTAATTTTATTTATTTTATTTATTTATTCCCTTTTGTTGCCCTAGTTGTTTTATTGTTGTAGTTATTATTGTTGTTGTCGTTGTTGGATAGGACAGAGAGAAATGGAGAGAGGAGGGGAAGACAGAGAGGAGGAGAGAAAGATAGACACCTGCAGACCTGCTTCACCGCCTGTGAAGCGACTCCCCTGCAGGTGGGGAGCCGGGGTTCGAACTGGGATCCTTATGCCGGTCCTTGTGCTTTGCGCCACCTGCGCTTAACCCGCTGCGCTACAGCCCGACTCCCAATATTTATTTATTTATTCCCTTTTATTGCCCTTGTTGTTTTATTGTTGTAGTTATTATTATTGTTGTCATCATTGTTGGATAGGATAGAGAAATGGAGAGAGGTGGGGGAAGACAGAGGGGGAGAGAAAGACAGACACCTGCATACTTGCTTCACAACTTGTGAAGCGACTTCCCTGCAGGTGGGGAGCCAGGGCTCTAACCGGGATCCTTAAGCCAGTCCTTGGACTTTGCACCATCTGCGCTTTACCCGCTGTGCTACAGCCCGACTCCCTTTTTACTTTTTTAATATTTATTTATCCCCTTTTGTTGCCCTTGTTGTTTATTGTTGTAGTTATTATTGTTGTTATTGATGTCGTTTTGTTGGATCGGACAGAAATGGAGAGGGGAAGGGAAGACAGAGAGGGGGTGAGAAAGAGACACCTGCAGACCTGCTCCACAACTTATGAAGCGACTCCCATGCAAATTGGGAGGGGGGTGGTTAGAACCGGGATCCTTATGCGGGTCCTTGTGTTTTGTGCCACGTGTGCTTAAGCCGCTGCGCTACCTCCTGTCTCAGGCTTCTGTCTTTCTTTCTTTCTTTTATTGTTATTATTATTTTTGCCTCTAGGGTTATTGCTGGGGCTCTGTGCCTGCACCATGAATCCACTGCTCCTGGAGGCCATTGTTCCTTTTGTTGCTATAGCCTTGTTGTGATTATTTTTGTTGTTCATGTCGTTCGTTGTTGGATAGAACAGAGAGAAATGGAGAGAGGAGGGGAAGACAGAGAGGGGGAGAGAAAGATAGACACCTGCAGACCTGCTTCACCGCTTGTGAAGCGACTCGCCTGCAGGTGGGGAGCCCGGGGCTAGAACCGGGATCCTTATGCTGGTCCTTGCGTTTTTGTGCCACGTGTGCGTTTTGCGCCACTTGTGCTTAACCCGCTGTGCTACCTCCCGACTTCCGCTTCTGTCTTTTCTAAAGCATGAAATTCTCACAGTTGTAAAGTGCCGTCTTTGTTTTTATTTGTTTTACTAATGATGTGTAGCTTTAAGCATTTTTCTAATGTCTGTTGGCCTTTGGATCTTTTCTTGTAAAAAGATTCTCCCATCCATTCCTCCCATTTTTGATGGGGTAATTTTTAAAATTATTATTCTTGATTTCCTCTCTAATATATAACATAAATATTTTCTCCCAGTCTGTGGGGGGTATTGTTGGTGATTCCCTTTGCTATGCATAATCTTCAGTTGGATATAACTCCATATGTTTACTTTTGCTATTGTATTCCTTGATTATATTTGAACCGGGAAATATGTTGAAAAAAATTGTATAGAGGGAGTGGGTGGTAGCGCAGCAGGTTAAGTGCACATGGCGCAAAGCACAAGGACCAGTGTAAAGATCAGGGTTTCAACCCCTGGCTCCCCACCTGCAGGGGAGTTGCTTCACAAGTGGTGAAGCAGGTCTCCAGGTGTCTGTCTTTCTCTCCCCCTCTCTTCCCCTCCTCTCTCCATTTCTCTCAGTCCTATCTAGCAACTACGACACAAATAACAACAAAAAATAAGAGAAACAACAATGGAGGAGAGTTATCCATGTTTTTCCCTAAATAATTTATGGTCTCCTGTCTATTAAATTTCATCCATTTTGAGTTAACTTTTTTAAAAAAGATTTTATTTATTTATTAATGAGAAAGATAGGAGGAGAGAGGAAGAACCAGATATCACTCTGGTACATGTGCTGTTGGGGATTGAACTCAGGACCTTCTGCTTGAGTGTCCAAAGCTTTATCACTGCACCACCTCCCGGACCACTTGAGTTAACTTTCTAAAACTTTACTTACTTTGAGAGAATAGAGAAAATTTGAGAAGAAGAGTAAGACATCTGCAGCACTGCTTCACTGTTTGTGACTTGAGAACTAAAATTTGAGAACAAATGTTTCTATCCACAGGATAGATACAATACATGCAGAAAACAATAAGGTTCACATATAGCATCTATTATATTCCACTTATTTACACTCATGGCTTTTCTCTCCAGTACAAGTTCTTCAGAGAGCAGTAAAGAATTTCTACAGTTTCCGCTGACAAAATCTTCTTTCTAATGTAGTACATTCATTAGTGTGAAAAATGTCATTCTATTTGAATACATTTAATCATTGTTCAAATTAATAAGTTTTCAGTACCTAGGTGATTTTTCCTTGTGTTATAATTGAAGATGTAGAATTGAAACACTCATATGCCTTACATTTATATAATATTCACATGTATGGATTCAATTGTACATTAATGGAACTGTGATCTCAATAATCATTTAACATCTTAACATATTAGCATGAGAGAGAAACAATAAAACAGAAGATCAGTGGTCCAGAAGGTTGCACAACTGATAAATTATTCAATTCTTAAGCATGAGATCCTATGTTCGATTCCTGGCAACACATGCACCAGAGTGATGTCTTGTTCTTTCTATACTCTTATCTTTCTCATTCATAAATAAATACAAAAGAAAAATTAAAAACTATAATACAGGCTCGCTCTGGGTCCCCTACCACCCTGGCCAACAGAAGTGAGGGTCAGAGCAGCCTCCTAGGGTAGCACAGTGTGTCGAGGGCAAAGTGCTCAGAGAGAGACAAGCAGTCAGCCCTGCGAGAGCCTCAGCGGGGTAACTCGTTTATTGAGGGGAAAAGCAGGCAAATTCCATAGCTGGAGTGGGGGATAAGGTTGAGGCAATCATTAACCCTAACACAGAGTAACTCAATGCATAGTCACATTTTGAGCTATAGACTGTTTGATCATAAGTAAAATGTTGCCATACAGGGTTTGATCACAAGCTTCACAATATATATTTTTCCAGAGGCAGATGCAGGCACTTTGGGGGGAGAAGAGAGGCAGCTGAGGAATCAGTATGTTTGCTGGTAGTTTTCAGGTTAGCCACACACAGCAATTTATGATCTTTGTTTTAGAGGAAGTGGGAGTACGGCGGTAGCCCAGCAGGTTTAGCGCAAGTGGCACAAAGCACAAGGACGGGAGTAAGGATCTTGGTTTGAGCCCTAGGCTCCCCACCTGCAGGGGAGTCGCTTCACAAATGGTGAAGCAGGTCTGCAGATGTCTGTCTTTCTCTCCCCCTGTCTTCCCCTCCTCTCTCCATTTCTCTCTGTCCTATTCAACAATAATGACATCAATAATAACTACAACAATAAAACAAGGGCAACAAAAGGGAATAAATAGAAAAAATAAAATAAATAACAAAACAAAAATGAGTAAAATAAAACTTTTTTAAAAAGGGGGGAGCTGGGCGGTAGCACAGTGGGTTAAGGGCACGTGGTGCAAATCGCAAGAACCAGCTCCCCACCTGCAGGGGAGTCGCTTCACAGGCGGTGAAGCAGGTCTGCAGGTGTCTGTCTTTCTCTCCCCCTCTCTGTCTTCCCCTCCACTCTTCATTTCTCTTTGTCCTATCCATCAATAACAACAACAATAATAACTACAACAATAAAACAACAAGGGAAACAAAAGGGAATAAATAAATTTTTAAAAAGGAAGGAAAAAGAGGCACCCATGTCTGGGGGTTCAAGTAATAAATTCCAGAGGTTAGGGGACCTCTCAACCCACAGGGGGAGGAGTTTTGGGGTCAACCTGCTCAGATTCTCATGGAAACAATGGCCTGGGCTTTGGGCCCAGCCCCCAACAATATAACATTACTCTAGCACACTGAGTAATGAGGATCAAACCTGGGATTTATATTTAATGTTCAACTCCTAAGTACCACATTCTCTCTTAGATAGTATCTCTATATGTATTTTATTACACTATTTATACTAATAAAAACTGGAACAACTGAAAGTTGTTTTTTAAAATTTATTGGGAAATTAATGGTTTACAGTGGACAGTAATATACAATAGTTTGTACATGTGTAACATTTCTCAGTTTTCCACATAACAGTTCAACCCCCACTGGTTCCTCCTCTGCCATCATGTTCCAGGACCTGAACCCTCCCCTCACCACAGAGTCTTTTACTTTGGTGCAATATACCAATAAGTGAATGCTTTACTGCATTCTATACATTCATAGTTTCTTTGTCCTCTGTGTTATTTCTTGTTTATGAAGATCACTGGCTTGACTGGATGTCTTACTACATTGTTTACACTCATAGGGTTTCTCTCCCCTGTCAGTTATTTCATGTAATTGAAGATGACTGAATAGACTGAATGTGTTAGTACATTTTCTTTAAATTCATAGGGTTTCTATCCATTGTGAGTTCTTTCATAGGTCTGAAAATGACTGGAACAACTGAGTGTTTTACAACATTGTTTACATTCATGGTGTTTGTATCCACCATGAGTTCTTTCATGTTTCCGAAGAGAACTAGATTGATTGAATCTTTTACTACATTGTTTACATTCATAGGGTTTCTCTCCACTATGTATTCTTTCATGTGTCCGAAGATTACTGGCTTGACTAAATGTCTTACTACATTGTTTACATTCATAGGGTTTCTCTCCACTGTGAGTTCTTTCATGCTTCCGAAGATGACTGGAACAGCTGAATGTTTTACTACATTCTCTACACTCATAGGGTTTCTCTCCACTGTGAGTTCTTTCATGCTTTTGAAGAGAACTGTAACAGCTGAATGTTTTACTACATTCCTTACACTCATAAGGTTTCTCTCCACTGTGAATTCTTTTATGTCTGTGAAGAGAAGAGGAATCACCAAAGGCTTTACTACACTGTTTACACTCATAGGGTTTTTCTCCACTGTGAGTTAATCTATGTCTCTGAAGAGAACTGGAACAGCTGAATGTTTTATAACATTGTTTACATCCATAGGGTTTCTCTCCACTGTGAATTCTTTTATGTCTCTGAAGAGAGCTGGAACAGCTGAATGTTTTATAACATTGTTTACATTCATAGGGTTTCTCTCCACTGTGAGATCTTTCATGTACCCGAAGAGAACTGGAGCATCTGAATGCTTTACAACACTGTTTACATTCATAGGGTTTTTCTCCACTGTGAGCTCTTTCATGTACCCGAAGAGAACTGGAACAAGTAAATGTTTTACTACATTCTTTACATTCATAAGGTTTCTCTCCATTGTGAGCTCTTTCATGATACCTAAAATGATTTGATCTACTGAATGTTTTACTGCAGTGTTTACATTCATAGGGTTTCTCTCCACTGTGAATTCTTTTATGTACCCTAAGAGAACTGGAATAACGGAAGGTTTTACTACATTGTTTACATTCATAGGGTTTCTCTCCACTGTGTATTCTTTTATGTGCCCTAAGAGAACTGGAACAACTGAATGTTTTTCTACATTGTTTACACTCATAGAGTTTCTGTCCACTGTGAATGTTTTCATGCCTATAAAGATAACAAGGTGAAAGGAATGTTTTTCCACATAGGTTATATTCACAGTGTTTTTCTCCACTGTGAGTGCTTTCATAGTTTGCTTCTAGTTCACATTCATAGGATTTTCCTTCACTTTGCATTCTTTGTTTCTCATCATTTTGACTTCTTTTTTGGCCACCAGAGATTTTCACTACTCTACAACTGTAAAACAGTGAGAAGTTACTTAATAATACTTTTAATGAAAATATTATAAAGTTGATTTTACTAGGAAAAATGCAGGTCATTATTATACACAACAAAAAAAATCTTAGGCACTATCAATACATTTGGCTAAAAATGGTTATACTCAGAAACTAAAAGAAATTTAAGAAAAAAATTTAAGAAAAAAAAAAAAAGAAATTTAATTATAAAAATGGCTCTCACAAGTTAAAAATAAAACAAAACTCAAAGACAAAGCTGTTAAATACTAAGTACTTTTATGTAATACATACATTAAGCTATAACTAATAATACCTCTACAGGTCTTTTGTATTTATTAATTGAAATATCTTATGTTAATAGTAAGTTTTGTCTTTGTGTTAAATTTTTTCATTCAAAGTATTAATTTTTCCATAAGGACTACCTCTAAATATCATGAAAACATAGTTATTCATACATAGAAGATATGCTTAAGTGTAGAACACTCGGCGTCTATGCCCTATTTTTAAAAGTTTTTATTATATTAAATTTTTGACTTTTTAATTATATGTGAGAGATGTTCCCATGAAATGAGGAAAAGATAAACAATTCATAACATAATGATGGTACATGTGTTGCCAGTGATTCAAATGAGAACCTCAGGCATGTACGTCACATGCATCACTATTTCAATCACTTTCCCACTTACTTTATAACCTATGTATGGGGTTCTTTTAGATGAAATACTATAAGAGTAATCTATGTGTAGGACTGATTATATTTTTAAAAATATTTATTTATTCCCTTTTGTTGCTCTTGTTGTTTTATTGTTGAAGTTATTATTGTTGTTGTTAGATAGGACAGAGAGAAATGGAGAGAGGAGGGGAAGACAGAGGGGAGAGAGAAAGAGAGATACCTGCAGACCTGCTTCACCGCTTGTGAAATGACTCCCCTGCAGATGGGGAGCCGGGGGCTCGAACTGGGATCCTTACGCTGGTCCTTGCGTTTCTGTGGCACTTGCGCTTAACCTGCTGCGCTACAGCTGGACTCCTAATTTATTCTTTTTTAAAAAAGGTTGTATTATAGCTGGTTGTATTATTTCAAACAGTAGAAAGCACAAACTTAAGACCCATAAGAGTCTATTCACACAGGAAAACCATGCAGGTACCAAATCTAAGTGAAGTTTGTAAGAACAAAAATATTTCTTTTTTTTTAAGTTTACTTATTTATTTTTGATATTTATTTCCTTTTGTTGCCCTTGTTTTTGCTGTTGTAGTTATTATTATTGTTGTTGATGTTGTTGGATAGGACAAAAAGAAATGGAGAGAAGAAGGGAAGACAGAGAGAAGGAGAGAAAGATAGACACCTGCAGACCTGCTTCACTGCCTGTGAAGGGACGCCCCTGCAGGTGGGGAGCCGGGGCTCGAACCGGGATCCTTACTCTGGTCCTTGCCCTACATGCGCTTAACCCACTGTGCTACCGCCTGACTCCCCACAAAAATATTTCCAAACACAGTAGCTTTCTAAGTGGGAAAGTATATTCTTAAGTTTTTTATTTATTTAATTAATTAATTTATTTTTGCCTCCAGGGTTGTCACTGGGGCTCCGTGCCTGCCCTACAAAGCCACTGCTCCTCGAGGCCATTTTTTCCCCTCTTGTTCCCCTTGTTGTTTATCATTGTTGTTGTTGTTGTCACTGTTGTTGGATAGGACAGAGAGAAATCGAGAAAGGGAAGATAGAGAGGGGGAGAAACAGACACCTGATAATCTGCTTCACTACTTGTGAAGCGAACCCCCACCAGCTAGGAAGCTGGGGGCTCAAACCTGGATTTTTATGCAGGTCCCTGCACTTTGTGCCATGTGCGCTTAACCCGCTGCACTACTGCCCAGCCCCTAGGACAATATATTCTGAGTGTGACTCAAACCTTTGTTTACTTCCTTGGTGGTTATGCTGCTCCTCATTGTAATTGTCTCCTTGTATTTTTCCTAAAAATACAAAAGTATTAGAAATTGTACAAATACATTAAATTTTTGATCCATCAAAATCATGCCCTGATCAGTTAATAGTGACTCCATTTCCACATTGGAGAATAGTGGTGGACATAAAAACACTTGCCTTCTAATTGATGAATGAATATTATAATTACCTGTTGAGAAAATGTTTCTTAAGTTTTCCCACATAACATCTCTGTATAGTTTCTTCTCTGAAGGATTTAGTAGTGCCCACTCCTCCTGAGTGAAGGTCACCGTTACATCTTCATAGGTCACTGAGCCCTAAAATATATGTAGTATGTTTATATGAGAAAAATGTCATACTAACAGCAGACTAGACAACCAGTTTCTATTTTATGTAGCCGGTGTTTGTCTAACTCAACCATATTTTTGGTGACTTGATCATCATTTATCTCACTCTCATGACCTAGAAGGTGATATAATAATTGGCTCAGTGATTACAGCATTGGACTCTATAGCATAACCTCCTGAGTCCAACTCTTGGCATCTCAAGTGACACAGTGGTGTTCCTGTTCTCACTATCCATCCTGGATAGCTATGTAATTAGGAAAACCTTAAGTGCTGTGTGTTGGTACAACAGGTTGGGTGCTCACGTTGCCATATGCAAAGACCTATATAGGAGGGAATTTTCACAAGTGGTGGAGCCGTGCTAGATGCGTCTTTCTCTCTCATTCCCCTACTGAATTCTCTTCACCTGTATAAAACTTAAAATCATAAAGAAAGAAGAAAATGGCCACTGGGAAGTGGTGAATCCATAATGTTGGCACCAAGCACCAGTGATAAGCCTAGTGGTAATACAAACATAATGATGATGGCGATGACAAATTTGTTACCAATGATATATCTCTATTCACATATAGTTCTTTATAAAAACAATACTGTCGGGAGTTGGGCAGTAGTGCAGCTGGTTAAGCGCACCTGGCGCAAAGTGCAAGGACCAGCTTAAGGATCCCAGTTCAAGCCCTCGGCTCCCCACCTTCAGGGGAGTTGCTTCGCAGGCAGTGAAGCAGGTCTGCAGGTGTCTGTCTTTCCCCCTCTCTGTCTTCCCCTCCTCTCTCCATTTCTCTCTGTCCTACCCAACAAGAACGACATCAATAATAACTACAACAATAAAACAAGGGCAACAAATTATAAATAATAAATAAATACATATAAAAATAAATAAAATGAATACTGTCAGGGAAATGATATTGTTTACTGTGATTATACCATATTAGGCTTCTCTCTCAAAGCAGAGTTCCTAAATGCTAGTGAAGGCAAGAATGTTATAAAATTTATGAGCGGATTGGGGGCCAGGTGGTGGTGTTCCTCGTTAAGCGCTCACACTACCGTATGCAAGGAGTGGAGTTTCCTTGGGAGTTTTCTAGGGAAAGCCCCTGGTTTCCACCTGATGGGGGAAAGCTTCACAAGTGGAGAAGCAGGGCTGAAAGTATCTCTCTGTCTCTTTACCTCTCTATATCTCCCTCCCATCTCAATTTCTTTCTATCTCAAATAAATAAATGAATAAATAAATAAAAATAAAATTTTTAAAAGGAGTATTATCCAGTAATCGACATCCTCCTCAATTTCTCTCTGTACTAGGAAATAAAATAAAGTTTAGAAATATAAAAAGGTGGGGGCCAGGCAGTGGTGCATCTGGTTAAGTGCATACATTACAGTGCACAAGGACCCACGTTCAAGCCTCTGGTCCCCACCTGCAGGGGAAAAGCTTCATATGTGGTGAAGTAGATCTGCAGGTGTGTCTGTTTCTTTCCCTTTCTAGCTCGCCCTCTCAATTTCTCTCTGTTTCTGTCCAATAATAAATAAATAAATATTTTTAAAAGAGAGATATAAAAAGAGGCTACGGGGAAGAGGGAGTTGTCAAATGTTTGTGACAGTGACAGGGTCTCTGTTTCTTAAGAAAGGAAATGAGGGGGTCGGGTGGCGATAACGCGGTGGGTTAAGCACACATGGCGCAAAGCACAAGGACTGGAGTTAAGGATCTCGGTTTGAGACCTCAGCTCCCCACCTATATGGGAGTTTCTTTACAAGTAGCGAAGCAGGTCTGCAGGTGTCTATCTTTCTCCCTCTCTGTCTTCCCCTCCTCTCTCAATTTCTCTCTGCCCTTTTCAATGATGACAACAATAACAGCAATAATAAGCATAACAACAATGAAAAAACAAGGACAACAAAAGGGGAAAAATAGCTTCCAGGAGCAGTGGATTCCACCGAGCCCCAGCAATAACCTTGGAGGCAAAAAAAAAAAGAAGAAGGGAAATGAGTTAAGTGCTATCAGTCATTTATATTCTATACATCCTACTGGGACTGAAGTGAGGAGAGAGAGCACTGTCTGCTGTTAAGCATAGCCTAAAGGTTCCAATAACACATAAGGGAGCTAGCAAATTATGTTTTTCTTTCCAGATGAGGACTGGGAATACTGACAAAACATATCAGACTTTCAGGCTTGAGGACCCAACAGCTAGAGGCTAAATTCCAGTCATCCCCTAATTGTAGAGCTGAGGAGAGTTTTGATGACTTTTTTTTTTCCTCATAAAATGAATAGATCTTGAAAAAAATAGAAAAGAAACCTTTTAAAATTAAATAATCTTGATACCATGTTGTGGCTTAATAAATGGGAAGCACATGATTCTGCCACCACAAGGAGTACTTGCAATGGATTGTACAGACTTATTGTCCTGGACTGGCTCTATAACTAGCAGTATTGTATGTTTCTTTCTTTTTAAAAAAAAAAAATTTTATATTTATTTTCCCTTTTGTTGCCCTTGTTTTTTTATTGTTGTTGTAGTTATTATTGATGTCGTAGTTGTTAGACAGGACAGAGAGAAATGGAAAGAGAAGGGGAAGACGGAGAGGGGGATAGAAAGACAGACACCTGTAGACCTGCTTCACCGCCTATGAAGCGACTCTCCTGCAGGTGGGGAGCTGGGGGCTTGAACCGGAATCCTTCTGTCGGTCCTTGCGCTTTGCACCACTTGCGCTTTGCACCACTTGTGCTTTGCACCACATGCGCTTAACCCACTGCACTACCACTTGACTCCCTATTGTATGTTTCTTTCATGTGTTTCTGAAAAATAAAAAAAATTATTTGCTCCCCAAAAATAAATAAAATTAGATAAAAGTATTCCTCTACTCATGGAATACTTGAATTCCTCCATATGTATGATGGACCTATATTCTATATTATATCTCTCCACCATCACTGGTCACTTCCATCAGGAATGTCATAAGCTCTGTTGAGGTTCTGTCCAGGATTTTTCCCCCCACTATACACTATCAATGGTAGGGGAACACTCTACTTTCCAAAGGGAGGCTTGGTTATCCTACTCTGCCACACCAGGAAGACTGGTCCTGAAATTAGTGCAGCCTAGAATCTTCACAGCTGTGACCACTGACTGTGAACTCAGAATGACAAGGATTCAGAGGCTATTCAGGCTCCTGTGCTAAATATGAATATAAATGAGCCGTGGGCCAGATTGATGTGGTAAAGTTAATTGTACTTATATATTTTCTTCTAGCTTGGGAACTACTCTCTGCTCTAATACAGCTTTATAGTTTGATTTTCAACTCTGACACCATCTTGCCAAACAATATAAAAAAAAAGATATATATATATATATATATATATATATTTTTTTTTTACCAGAACACTGTTCAGTTCTGGCTTATGGTGGTGCAGGGGATTGAACCTGGGATGTTGGAGTCTCAGGCTGAGAGTCTGTTTGAATAATGCTATCTACCCTCTGCCCTGCCAAACAATATTTTTAGTCCATCTACATGTTAGCTATCAAGTTCAAGCAAAAATTATTCAAATCATAGGCTCCTTGTTTAAACTTGGGGGGACCATTGTTATAAATATATTAAGATCTATGTTGATCAATATGATATAAGTAGGTTCAAGAAAAAAAGGGGGGTTTAAATACACCATAGCAAATTTACTTAGTATCAGGACAAATTATAATTTACCAAGTAGAGCCCATGCCTTGTCATCACCCAGGTCTGAACTGTGGCATCACATGGGAGGTGATGTGACTGTCTGTGCTGTCTCTCTATATCTCTGTGTATTTGAATGAAAAAGTGGTCTGGGAGCAGAAAAAAAAAAATATATATATGGTTTAGGCCACCATTCATCTAATAGATAGTTTGCAAATAGTTACCAAAGACATTCAAGTCTAGGAGTCAGGTGGTAGCGCAGTGGGTTAAGAGCATGTGGCGCAAAGCACAAGGGCCAGAGTAAGGATCCTGGTTTGAGCCCTCAGCTCCCCACCTGCAGGGGAGTCGCTTCACAGGTGGTGAAGCAGGTCTGCAGGTGTCTGTTTCTCTTCCCCTCTCTGTCTTCCCCTCCTCTCTCCATTTCTCTCTGTCCTATCCAACAATGATGACATCAACAACAATAATAACTACAACAATAAAACTACAAGGGCAACAAAAGGGAATAATAATAAAAAAGACATTTAAGTCTAATGCGTCAAGATTCAATCCATTACACCTGTTATCAACATGATAACAGGAATCAGGAAGTCAGGAAATGAAATAGACTGTATGATTATACTTTATACTTTCATTCTGAGGGGTATTTTATTTCTCTTTATATTTATTTATTTTTTAATATTTATTCCCCTTTGTTGCCCTTGTTTAATTGTTGTATGTTGTTATTATTGTTGTTGTTATTGATGTCATCATTGTTGGATATATATATTTTATATGTATATATATTTTAATAAAACAGAGACAGTGAGACAGATAGAGAGGACAGAGTGAGCATGGCACCACTGTATCTATACATAAAGCTCCCCATGTGTTGTTCATTTAAAAAAAAATGTTTCTTTTTTAAAAAATTATTTATTTATTCCCTTTTGTTGCCCTTATTGTTTTTCTAGGAGGTTTTAATAGACTTTACTCACATGTATTAATGGTGGACCATGCTCTGTGGTTGTAAGAAATATTTAGAACAGTGCTTATGGACATAGTAGTTGTTTTGTGATTCAGTTCTGAAAGCAAACTCTAGTAAAAGGGTATTTTATCTTTTACACTTTAAATGAAGAGTCTTTTCCACTACATGACAAGCCTAGGAACCATCACACTGATACTAGACTATTTCAACTAGGTTTTAACCTGTTGCTAAAATCAGAGCCTCTTTCTCTCCCTACACACACACACACACACACACACACAAACACACACACACATTTTCAGTTTTGTGATTAATATGTGGAATAATTTTCTGAAACACAAAGAAACATTTCAAAATGTGAAGGTATCTGTCAAGGGAGACGGGCAGTAGTGCAGCAGGTTAAGTGAACGTGGCACAAAGCACAAGGAGCAGCGTAAGGATCCCAGTTCAAGCCCCCAGCTCCCCAACTGCAGGGGGGCCGCTTTACAGGCAGTGAAGTAGGTCTGCAGGTGTCTTTCTCTCCCAGTCTCTGTCTTCCCCTCCTCTCTCCATTTCTCTTTTTTCTACTAACAACAACAACATCAATAACAACAACAATAGTAACTACAACAATAAAAACAACAAGGGCAACAAAAGGGAATATATATATATCGAAAAGGAAAACCACTAACTCTAATCCTCTAATCTCAATTCTTTTTTATTTATTTATTTTTTAAAATTATATTTATTTATTTATTGGATAGAGACAGCCAGAAATCGAGAGGGATGGGGAGATAGTGAAAGAGACAGACACCTGCAGCCCTGCTTCACCACTCGTGAAGCTTCCTGTCTGCAAGTGGGGACCAGAGGCTTGAACCTGGGACCCTGTGCACTGTAGTGTGTGCACTTAACCAGATGCGCCACCACCTGGTCCCTCTCTAATCTCAATTCTTTTTTTTTTTTTTTAATATTTATTTTATTTATTTATTCCCTTTTGTTGCCCTTGTTGTTTTATTGTTGTAGTTATTATTGTTGTTGTCGTTGTTGGATAGGACAGAGAGAAATGGAGAGAGGAGGGGAAGACAAAGAGGGGGAGAGAAAGATAGACACCTGCAGACCAGCTTCACCGCCTGTGAAGCGACTCCCCTGCAGGTGGGGAGCCGGGGTTTGAACGGGGATCCTTATGCCGGTCCTTGTGCTTTGCGCTACCTGCGCTTAACCTGCTGCACTACAGCCCGACTTCCTCTAATCTCAATTCTAAGTACATCTTCCCAAACGGTATTTTTAGCCTCCTTCCATGTTGCTCAGGCAAAAATCACTAAAGTCATATGCTTTCAAAACATACCTAGAATAGACTTCCTGTCTTTTAAGCACCCTAAAAACCCTTTTTCTCACCTGCTGTATTTCTACTTTCTGGTTCAATTTTATTATATATTTTATCCTGTCATATAACTTAACAGATTGTAGACACAAAATTGCAGATGCTACTATAATTCCATCTTGAATTTTATGGGCAGACAGCCTCACCAATGTACTCTGGAACCTCACCTTTCCAAAACCCTATTCCCCTAGGGAAAGAAAGAAACAGGTTGGGGGGTATGGCTTGACCTGCCAACACTCATATACAGGAGAGAAGCAATTACAAAAGCCAGAAGCCTACCTTCTGGACCCCAAATTAATTTTGGTCCATATTCCCAAAGGGAGAAAAAATGCTAGGGGATGATGACTAGAGGGCTTTGAAACCCAATTCCATCAGGACGCAAAGAGAAGAGGGGAAAAAGTAAAGATATTTAGAAGTGGTAACAGAGGACCGGGTGGTGGCACACCTGGTTGAGCACACATGTTACAGTGCCTGTGCGCAAGGTGCCAGGTTCAAGTCCCTGTTCCCCACTCGCAGGGGGAAAGCTTCACAAGTGGTGAAAGCAGGGTTGCAGGTGTCTCTCAGGCTCTCTCCCTCTCTATCACCCCCTTCCTTCTCAATTTCTGGCTGTGTCTATCCAATAAATAAATAAATAAATAAATAAATAAATATTTTTTTTAAGTAGTAATAGGTGTAGGTGTAATTTAAAATAAAAAACAATGCAGGACCACAGGAAAAAAAAAAGAATAGTTATAAAAATAATAGTGAGCTCTTATCTGTGACCTTGGGAGAATCAGTTTTCAATGGAAAGAATGGGGACAGGGGCCCAGTGGTAGCACAGCAGGTTAAGCGCAAAGACCTGTAAGGATCCAGGCTCCAGCCCTCGCCCCCAGCTGCAGGGGGCTCACTTCACAAGCAGTGAAGCAGGTCTGCAGGTGTCTTTCTTTCTCTCTCCCACTCTGTCTTCTCGTCCTCTCTCAATTTTTCTCTGTCCTATCCAACAACAATGACAGCAACAAGAACAACAATAATAACAATAACAACAACAATGATAAAGAAGGGCAACATAAAAGGGAAAAAATAGCCTCCAGGAGCAGTGGATTCGTAGTGCAGTCACTGAGCCTCAGAAATAACCCTGGAGGCAAAATGAAATTAAAATAAATAACTACGGGGGTCGGGCGGTGGCGCAGTGGGTTAAGCGCATGTGGCGCAAAGCGCAGGGACCGGAGTAAGGATCCCGGTTCGAGCCCCCAGCTCCCCACCTGCAGGGGTGTCGCTTCACAGGCGGTGAAGCAGGTCTGCAGGTGTCTGTCTTTCTCTCCTTCTCTGTCTTCCCCATCTCTCTCCATTTCTCTCTGTCCTATCCAACAACGAATTGCGTCAACAAGGGCAATAATAATAACCACAACGAAGCTACAAAAAGGGCAACAAAAGGGGGAAAAAAATGGCCTCCAGGAGCGGTGGATTCATGGTGCAGGCACCGAGCCCAGCAATAACCCTGGAGGGAAAAAAAAAAAAAAAAACTAAATAAATAAATAAATACAACAATAAAACAACAAGGGCAACAAAAGAGAAAAAAAATAAATATTTTTTAAAAAATGAATGAAGCACTTGGCAGTCGGGCGGTGGCACATTGGGTTAAGCACACGTGGCGCAAAGTGCAAGAACCGGCATAAGGATCCTGGTTCTAGCCCCAACTCCCCACCTGCAGGGAAGTCGCTTCACAGGCGGTGAAGCAGGTCTTCAGATGTCTGTCTTTCTCTCTCCCCTCTCTTGTCTTCCCCTCCACTCCATTTCTCTCTGTCCTATCAAACAACAACGACATCAATAATAACTACAACAATGTTAAACAGTGAGGGCAACAAAAGGGAAAATAAATAAATAAATAAATAAAGCTTAAAAAAAAGAATGAAGTACTTGAGGGAGTCTGGTGGTATTGCACCGGGTTAATCGCATGTGGCACACCTGCAGGGGAGTCACTTCACAGGCGTGAAGCAGGTCTGCAGGTGTCTATCTTTCTCTCCCCTTCTCTGTCTTCCCCTCCTCTCTCCATTTCTCTCTGTCCTATCCAACAATGATGGCAATAAGAATAACTACAACAGTAAAACAAGGGCAACAACAGGGAATAAATAAACAAATATTTAAAAAAAAAAGGGAAGGGAGGAGGGGGAGTAAAACCTTCATCAATGCTTCACTAGCTCTGGCACATGAAATAACAGGAGTTGAACATAGGACTTCATGCTTCTAAGTTCAGCACCAACTCACTGCATTCCTTCCTGGGTCCCTTTCTTTACTCTCTCCCTTTCCCCCTCCCTCTCTCACTCTCTTTTAATAGACGGTAAAAGAGTTGAAAACAGGAAGGCTCAGAGGTGTGACTCCTACACCACTGCTTCTCTGCTCATGTATCTTGCCCCCTGCAAATGGGAATGAAGGGTATGTACATGGGAATGTGTGTGCTACAGCGAGTAAGCCACTGCCCATCCCCTGCCTCTTTCTCTTTCTCTTACTCTGAAGAAATCAGCTCAAATTCATAAAAGTGTGGTGATAAAAAAGTGACTTCCAGGGAGTCGGGCAGTAGTGCAGTGGGTTAAGAACAGGTGGCACAAAGCACAAGGACCTGTGTAAGGATCCTGGTTCGAGTCCCCGGCTCCCCACCTGTAGGGGGGTCACTTCACAAGCGGTGAAGGAGGTCTGCAGGTGTCTATCTTTCTCTCCCCCTCTCTGTCTTCCCCTCCTCTCTCCATTTCTCTCTGTCCTATCCAAGAACAACGACATCAACAACAACAACAATAACTACAACAATAAAACAAGGGCAACAAACGCAAATAAATAAATTTAAACCATGTATTTTTAAAAAAGTGACTTCCTTAACCTTTATTGAGTAAATATAAGCAAGTAACTACATCCTCTGCAATGTTACCCTCTTCCTTTAATGGCAGTATCATTGCCACCTTCCACAAAGTCATTACCAAGTACTTTGTTCTTTTTTTTATATAGATTTTTTAAAAAAATATTTATTTATGTCCTATTGTTGTAGTTATTATAGTTGTTGATGTTGTCATTGTTGGATAGGACAGAGAAATGGAGAGAGAAGGGGAAGACAAGAGAGGGGAGAAAGAAAGATAGACACCAGCAGACCTACTTCACCTCCTATGAAGGGACTCCCCTGCAGGTGGGGAGTCGGGGGCTGGAACCGGGATCCTTATGCTGGTCCCTGCACTTTGTGCCATCTGTGCCTAACCTGCTGCGCTACCGCCCGACCTCCCTCTAATCAGATTTTAATACAGTATTGTGCAGTGTGACCTGTAAAATATTGGTGAGTTCAATTCTGGTTGGTTTAGTTATAAAATGTATTATTATACAGAAAATAATGAATCTTTTTTCAATAGTAGATGAAATGTTCTTAATTACTTGTCATAAAAGTGCATTATGATTCCTTCTCCCATTTGTCTTTGTACATATGTGGAATAAGTGGTTCTATAGATTCTTCATGCAATAGAAGATAGAGGGCCTTGTGTCATTAAAAGGAAACTGTCAGGAAGTTATTATGGATCTATTTGTGTTTTTAGTTTTTATTTATTTACTTTAAGATTTTAATTCAAATTATATATATATATTTATAATTTTTTTATTTATCCATGAGAAAGATAAGAGGAGAGAGAGACAAAGAACCAGTCATCACTCTGATACATGTGCTGCCAGGGATTGAACTCAGGACCTCATGTTTGAGAATCCAATGCTTTATCCACTGCACCACCTCCTAGACCACTACATATATTTAAAAAATATATTTATTTCCTTTTGTTGCCCTTGACGGTTTTTCATTGTTATAGTTATTATTGTTGTTGTTATTGGATAGGACAGAGAGGAATGGAGAGAGGAGAGGGAGAGAAAGATAGACACCTACAGACCTGCTTCACCACTTGTGAAGCGACTCCCCTGCAGGTGGGGACCCGAGGGCTTGAACCAGGATCCTTACAGTGGTCCTTGTGCTTTGCACCACATGCGCTTAACCCGCTGCGCTACTGCCCAACTCCCTTTCGTTCCCTTTTGACTTAGCCTATCTCTATCCAATGAATAATAATAAAAAATGTAAAAATTATATACATGAAAAACCAAATGACTCCAAAGACAAAAACAATACAAGAAATAAACAATAACTTTAGTAAATGTCACAGTTGCAGCTGGTAAACTTTATGAGGTGAGGTGTGTAACAGGTGTCTCCCCACCTCTCTCTATTTCTCTGCTTCTTAACCTCCATCAAACAATAGTCACTGGTGGCTCAGAAGTGGCACAGTAGATAAAGCATGGGACATAAAGAAAGAGTCCTGCAGATCAAATTGATGGGGTTTACAGTTAACAATATTTATATACTTGTCCCGTATTTGGGAGCTACTCTTCCCTGATCCAGCTTTCTAGTCCTATTTCCAACTCTGACACCATCTCCCCAGACAATACCTTGGGCCCACCTGCATGTTAGCTGTCAGGCCCAGATAAAAACTAGTAGAGTCAACTCAATGAGTAGCACCTCAGCATACTTCACTTTAGACTGTGTCCAGAGACGTCAGGCGTGGAATGTCAACCCTTCAGGATAGAGACCTATCCTTTCATAGGATTCCCTAATTCTAGGTGGTTCACTTCCTAACAAAGTCCCAAAACATGGATATAGACCAGGTCCCATGAGATAGGGCATATGTTCACATGTATCCATAAGTTAGGGCAAAATGTATACCTGGAAGTAAAAGTATACAATAGTCTGCAGTGAGTCAGTATAAAGTTCATAATGAAATAATGTCTACTTAGACTTAGATACCCTCCTCACCTACTTCCTATTATACTTTCCTCACTCACTCCAAAGCTAACCTTATTAAAGCAAAGGCTGCAAAAGCTAAATAAGGGCATGAGACTGGCATACTTTCATGATGACTCTTTTAGGCCACCCTATCAGCTGGGGCCCTAATTGGGGATTAAAAATAAAATTTTAAAAAAAATTAAAAAACTAGTAAAGTCATAGGCCCCTGGGAATATATCTAAAATAGAACTCCTAGTTTTTTTCCAAAATGGAGAACCCCAAATCTCAACTGTAATATTCTTACCTTTAGGTTCATGATCAGTCAACACTTTGTTTGGCTTTATATCTTAACTCTTTTTCAGTCACCAGGTTCCAGATGCTACCATGATGCCAACCTGACTTCCCTGGGCAGATGACCCCACCAATGTGTCTTGGAGCCCCACCTCCCTAGATCCCTGACCCACTAGGGAAAGAGAGAGACAGGCTGGGAGTATGGGTCCACCTGCCAATGCCCATGTTCTATGGAGAAGCAATGACAGAAGCCAGACCATGGTAGAGAGCAATTTTGTCATACCCACATACCCAGTTTTAATCCCTGACCCTTAAAGAGGGAAACTTTCATGAGTGGTACTCTTGTTTCTTTCCTCTTTCTTTCTCTCACACTCTATAGGAAATAAGTTAAATTTTTCCACCAGGAGAAGTAAAGTTCATTAGCGCTTACTTTCCAGTTCCCTCCTCTTTCTCCATATTGGAATCTGAATTTGTATCTATATATCATGACAAGAGACTAGTGACAATATGTAGACACTGAATCCCAGTGATAATCCTGGTGGAAAAATATAGCCTTCTCTCTCTCTCTCTCTCTCTCTCTGCCTCTCCCTCTCCCTCTCCCTCTCCCTCTCCCTCTTTTGCCTTCAGGGTTACTGCTCAGGCTCGATGCCTGCACTATGAGGCTATTTTTTCCCTTTTGTTACCCTTGTTGTTTTATCATTGTTGTGGTTATTATTACTGCTGTTATCGCTGTCACTGTTGTTGGATAGGACAGAGAGAAATGGAGAGAGAAGGGAAAAACAGAGAGAAGGAGAGAAAGACTCCTGCAGACCTGCTTTACTGCTTGTGAAGCAACTCCCCTGCAGGTGGGGAGCCGAGAGCTTAAACTGGGATCCTTACACCAGCCCTTATGCTTAACTTACTACCCGACTCCCTCCACCTTTTTTTAACAGTAGGTATTTTTTAAGAGTAGGTTTTTTAAAAGAAAGGTATGAATGCAAATCAAAAGCAGTGAAATAAACCTTTATAGCATTAAATACATTTATACATTAAACTTAACTTATTCAGAAGGAAAAAAAATCAGATGTGGAACATATCACTTACCTGAGAAACTGCCATGTTTTTTCTTCTGTCTCTCAATTTCCTTTCAGGCCAGAAAGTGAAGAGAAATCACAGCAATAATTTGAGATTATGATTTAAATCCACCAGCAAAGCCTCTTTGTTTTCAATATGAAGAGAAGAGATTCAGGAATAAGAACAAACCACTTTGGGCCTACTTATTGAGCTATCCTGCATATCAGGGCCTACAAAATTTACTGATGTGTATCCTTTAATGAAATCATGGGAAAAAAATTCTAGCAAAATGTTTAATAGTCTTCCTACTTAACTCGGGTCTCACTAAAACACTGCTCAGAGATCAGCATTAAACAGTGATATTCACATACAAAAAGACTGACATGCTTGAGGCATCAAAACTCTTAGATTCATTTTACAGCACCATCATAAACCAGAGCTAAGTGATGCTCTGGTAAAATAAATATAATAATAATAAAAACCATGACATTCAGAATGAAAATCTGAATGTCAGGGGAGAAAGGAAGTTAATTGTTGGAATACAGTTCACAGTTTTCATAATAGGACTTTGAGACATAATTAGCATATAGATGGCTAATGTTCATTCAAAGAAAGGGAATTTTCACCTCAAATAACTTTGAAAGAAACGTTATGAATATGTAACATTCAGTGTTCCTGCTTAGAACTACATAAGTTGTTACAAGTAGTTGAGACTATTTCCATATGGCTTTCCAAAAATTTAGCCATTGCAATATAGAAAAAAAAAAGGTAATGATTTATATAAAAATATTGGGTTAGTCACAGCAAGTCACAATCACACTTATAACTTGGGACCTGCTAGCCCTAAAGCAATGCTAGACTCCTTTACAAGAAAGTTCCCTAAATTCTCCTCCTCCTGTTTCCAAATCTACAATTTCTCTCTCATTATCCACCTCACAGGCACAAAACATTTCTGGTGGGAAACCTCAGGATTCTGAAAACCAAATATTCTCAAAGTTTTCTGTTGACCCAAAGCAAAACACTTTCCTTGTATATGGACATCCTTACCTATACTGCCTCACTATTCCTAATGTCAGGCCATTTCTGCCCATCACCCCACCCCCACAACTTTTTATACATGGGAATCCTGTTTCTAGACCCCCATCCCAATTTCTGCCATGCAGCCTCTTCTGCCTCCTCTTCTACCTCCTCTTCTTGAGTTGTCAGATTCCTTTCTACCACCCATTCTTCAGCTGGCTATCTCCTGTGACTCTGCCCCATTCAACCCATTCTTACCTCCTAGTCCTCTGCCCTCCCCCTTGCCTTTCCTACAGCTATTGACCCAAACGCATCCCATGCTAATGAGAAGAACACTGAGGCTGCTTTAAAAGTGCTGCTGGGGGATCGGGTGGTAGCACAGCGGGTTAAGCGCACATGGCGCAAAGCATAAGGACTGGAGTAAGGATCCCGGTTTGAGTCCCAGGCACCCCACTTGCAGAGGAGTCACTTCACAGGTGGTGAAGAGAGTCTGCAGGTGTCTCTCTTTTTCTCTCCCTCCTCTCTCTATTTCTCTCTGTCCTGTCCAACAACAACATCAACAATAACAATAATAACCACAGCAAGGCTACAACAACAAGGGCAACAAAAGGAGTGGGGGGGAGTGCTACTGAACAATGCTTTGAGGAAGGAGTTAAGCACAGTGGTTTGTCTGATGAATTTCATGCTTTCTCTAGTCTCACCACAAGGGAAGAGATTGACAAAAAATATGAAGCATTGTCTTCCGAGGTTTATAAAGATCTTAACCAATTAAACACAATGAGCTACAGGTTTTCTTTATTAAGGGCTGTGTCACATCGATAGCAGACACTCTCTTTTTCTCCCATGTTAATGGAAATATCTGGTGAAAACAGCAATGCCAAATTATGTGATTACTCTGTGGGTTCATGAATATAAAGAGCTTTCAACAGCTCTGGCTATAGACAACAAGATCTCACTCAGTCAGAGGGTGAAGGTAAATGTGCCTCTCCCAGTGAACAAATGAACCCTGTGAGAAAAGAAATGTGTCTTGTTACATAGGCAGCAGTTAGAGCATGGAATAAGATATCAGATTCAAACACTCCTGCAGGATCTCTATCTTCCAGAAAGCTATGTAATTGTATATGGATTTTGTGGAGAGACTGCACAAAACAGTAGAAGGGAGAGAGAATAGAATAAATGAGGCTGAAGAGAGAATTAGCAAGATTGAGGATGAATTAGAGACAACTAAAAAACAATAACAGAGACCTATGGGATGACTTCAAAAGAAATAATATATGCATTATTGGCTTACCAGAGGAAGAAAGAGAGGGAGGGGAAGAAAGCATTCTTTAGGACATAATAGCTGAGAACTTCTCTAGTCTAGACAACATCAAAGACATCAAGGTTCTAGAGGGCCCCAAACAGAATTAACCCAGAATTAAAGACACCAAGGAACATCATATTTAGAATGGAAAGGAATAAGGATAAAGAAAGGATCCTGAAGGCTGCAAGAGAAAAACAAAGAGTCACCTACAGAGGAAAACCCATAAGATTAGCAACAGACTTCTCCACACAAACACTATAGGCCAGAAGTGAATCGCAAGATAGCTATCAAGTGCTCAATGAGAAAGGCTTTCAACCAAAACTACTGTATCCTGCTGGACTGTCATTCAGACTAGATGGAAGCATAAAAACCTTCTCAGACAAGCAACAGTTGAAAGAATCAACTATCACCAAGCCTGCCCTGAAAGAAGTTCTGAAAGGTCTCTCATAGATAGTCAGACCACTATGAATACGTCATTTATCAGAACACTCTAAAAATCTACAAGAATGGGGTTAAAATATTTCCAATCTATGATATCAATAAATGTCAATGGCCTGAATTCACCTATTTAAAGGCACAGAGTAGGAAGATGGATCAGAAAACACAACCCAACAATATGCTGTCTATAGGGAACCCACCTAACTCAACAAGACAAACACTGACTCAAAGTGAAAGGATGTAAAACTATCATACAAGCCAACAGCCCACAAAAAAGGGCAGGAACATTTAGTCTCATATCTGACATGATAGACTTTAAAATAAATAAAATTTAAAAAGATAATGATGGACACTATTTAATGCTCAGTGGATCAGTCAATCAAGAGGACTTAACAATTATTAACATCTATGCACCTAATGAGAAGCCATCTATAATATTAACAGCAACACAGTAATAGTAGGTGATTTCAACACCCTACTCTCTCAACTTGACAGATCATCCAGGCAGAAAATCAATAAAGAAATGAGGGAGCTAAGTGAAGAGATAGATAAAATAGAACTATTGGACATTTTCAGAGTCATTCATCCAAAGAAACTGGAATACACATTTTACTCAAGTCCACATGAGTAATTCTCAAGGATATACCATATGTTAGGCCAAAAGGACAGCATCAGCAAATTCAAGAGCACTGAAATCATCCCAAGCATCTTCTCAGATCACAGTGGAATCAAATTAACACTTAACAATCAACAAAAGATTAGTAATAGTCTCAAAATGTGGAAGCTCAACAGTACACTACTTAACTACTAGGTCAAAGAGGAAATAAAGGAAGAAATCAAAATGTTTCCAGAATTCAATGAAAATGATGACACAAGTTATCAAAATATTTGGGACTCAGCTAAGGCAGTACTGAGAGGGAAGTTCATAGCCATACAAGCACACTTTAGGAAACAAGAAAAAGCACAAATAAACAGCCTGATTGAACATCTTAAAAACCTAGAAGAAGAAGAACGGAAGCCTAAAGCAACCAAAAGGACAGAAATAACTAAAGTTAGGGTAGAAATAAATAACACTGAAAATAAGAAAACCACACAAAAGATCAACAAAGGTAAATGTTGGTTCTTCAACAGAGTGAACAAAATTGACAAACCTTTAGCCAGACTCACAAAACAAAAAAGGGAGAAGACCCAAATAAATGGGATCATAAGTGAAAGAGGAGATATCACAACACCACAGAAATCCAACATATCATGTGAAACTTCTATGAACAACTATATGCCACCAAGCTAGAGAACCTGGAAGAAATGGACGATTTCCTAAATGCCTACAAACTTCCAAAAGTAAATAAAATGAAACTAGATAATGTGAACAGGCCCATCACAGCTAATGAAATTGAAACAGTTATCAAAAACCTTCCCAAGAAGAAAAGTCCTGGACCAGATGGTTTTACAAATGAATTCTACAAAACCTTCAAAGAAGAACTAATACCTCTACTTTTAAAAGTCTTCCAGGGAGCCGGGTGGAAGCAACTTCCCTGCAGATGGGTAACCAGGGGCTCAAACCAGGATCCTTACACCAGTCCTTGCTTTGAGCCACCTGCACTTAACCTACTGCAGGTAGCCTATATTCTATGACTCTGGCTATTATAATTAGGAAAGTCTGACTCCTCTTTTAACCCCCTGAAAAAAAGTAAGATGTTCTCTAATGAATTATGTTGTCTGTTAAAGAAATTATAGATATTAAAGGTCAATGTCCAATTTGGGGTCAAATGGGTGTTCATGTTGATCTCTTCAATGACAGTGAGCAAAGTCAGAGCATAATGTTCATTGTTGCTCTGCCGCCTGAATGGAGGGCACAACATCAGAGACTGTGAACAAGTCACTTAATTCAGGGACATCTTTAAAACTGTACCAAGTGGGAGTCGGGTGGTAGTGCAGGGGGTTAAGTGCAGGTGGCACAAAGTGCAAGGACCGGAGTAAGAACCCCGGTTCGAGCCCCGGGCTGCCCCCTGCAGGGGAGTCTGTCTTTCTCTTCCCCTCTCTGTCTTCCCTCCTCTCTCCAGTTCTCTCTGCCCTATCCAATAACAATAATAACAATGATGATAAACAACAAGGGCAACAAAAGGGAAAAAATGAATAAATAAAGTTAAAAAAAAAGAAAAAGAAAAAAAGGAGACACAGCCTCTATTTGGTACAGGTCACTTACCTGAAGAACTTTCAATTACTCCTCCTTCTTTGGCTTCCTTTGCAGGCCAAAAGATGAATTGTAGTCACAGCAGCACCTTGAGAATATGCTTTAAATCCACCAGCACAGCTTTTTCACTTGATAACACTGGACCTATGGGTAAGACATTATAAACATAAAAGGCTCAACTTTCTAGTCTTTTGATGTAAAAAAAAAAAAAAACACCCTAATATAGCCACAGGCCATGTGGAATATAACTAAAATATGCCTACTAACTATCTACAGAATGGAGACCCCTCCCAACTCTTCATCTGCACTACTCTAGCCTTTAGGTTCATGATTAGTCAACAACTTGTTTGGCTTTATATGTTAACTCTCTTTTCAGCCACCTGATGCTACTATAATGCCAACCGGACTTCCCTGGGCAGACAACCCCACCAATGTGTCCTGAAGCTCCGCTTCCCCAGAGCCCTTCCCCACTAGAGAAAGAGAGAGGCAGGCTGGGAGTATGGATCGACCTGTCAATGCCTATGTCCAGTGGGGAAGCAATTACAGAAGCCAGACCTTCCATCTTCTGCATCCCACAATGACACTGGGTCCATACTCCCAGAGGATTAAAGAATAGAAAAGCTATCAAGGGAGGGGATGGGATACAGAGTTCTGGTGCTAGGAACTGTGTGGAGTTGTGCCCCTCTTATCCTATGGTTTTGTCAGTGTTTCCTTTTTATAAATAAATAAATAAATAAATAAAGGACCGATTCAGGAACAATGACCAACACTATAGAGCCTACTGGGACCCTCCCTATATCTAGGATATTTCAAACTGACAAATTCTATTGCTTCAATGGGGAGAGTGAAGTGCCTCACCCAGATCCATGTGTAGCAGAGCAGACATTTTATTTTTATTTTTTTGAGCAGACATTTTAATGTCTCTTTCAAACAAAGCCTGTGCTCAATTCTGATAAATAGCCTGAGAGCCTTAGTACATAACCCAAGTCTCAGCTTAACAATGCCTGGAGCACTAGAAATAAGAGCCAATCAAAGCAATGGGGTTTACAGTCAACAAACTTATACCTTTCCCATATTTGGAAGCTACTCTCTTCCCTGATCCAGCTTTCTAGTCCTTTTCCCAGCCATGACATCATCTCCAGTCAGCAACTTGAGTCTACCTGTATATCAGAGGTCAGGCTCAGGAGAAAAACTACTAAAGTCATGGGCCCTTTGGAATATAACTAAAATAGTCCTATTGGCTATCCTCAAAATGGAGACCCCAAATTTTTATCTGCACTATTCCAGCCTTTAGGTTCATGATTAGTCAACATTTTATTTGGCTTTATATGTTAACTCTTTTTTCAGCCACCAAGTTCCAGATGCTACCATGATGCCAACAGGACTTCCCTGGGCACACGACCCCACCAGTGTGTCCTGGAGCCCCGCTTCCCCAGAGCCCTGCCCCACTAGGGAAAGAGAAAGAAAGGCTGGGAGTATGGATCGACCTGTCCATGCCCATGTTCAGCGGGGAAGCAATTACAGAAGCCAGACCCTCCACCTTCTGCATCCCACAATGACCCTGGGTCCATGCTCCCAGAGGGATAGAGAATGGGAAAGCTATCAGGGGAGGGGGTGGGATGTGGATTTCTGGTGGTGGGAATTGTACTCCTCTTTTCCTGTGGTTTTGTCAGTGTTTCCTTTTTTTTTAATATTTATTTTTATTTATTTATTCCCTTTTGTTGCCCTTGTTGTTTTATTGTTGTAGTTATTATTGTTGTCGTTGTTGTTGGATAGGACAGAGAGAAATGGAGAGAGGAGGGGAAGTCAGAGAGGGGGAGAGAAAGATAGACACCTGCAGACCTGCTTCACCGCTGGTGAAGCGACTCCCCTGCAGGTGGGGAGCCGGGGCTTGAACCGGGATCCTTATGCCGGTCCTTGTGCTTAGCGCCACCTGCGCTTAACCCGCTGCGCTACAGCCCGACTCCCAGTGTTTCCTTATTTATAAATAAAATTTTTTTTTAAAAGCTGGGGCCAGGCAGTGGCACACCTGGTTAAGTGCACACACTACAGTACACAAGGTTCCAGGTTCAAGCCCCTGGTCCCTACCTGAAGGGGGAAAGCCTCCCAAGTGGTGTAGTAGGGCTGCAGGTGCCTCTCTGTCTTCCTCTCCCTCTCTATCTCCTCCACTCCTCTCAATTTCTATCTCTGTCCAATAATAAATAAATAAATATTAAAAATATTTTTAAAAAAAGGCTAAGGGAAGGGAGTCGGGCGTAGCTCAGCGGGTTAAGCGCAGGTGGCGCAAAGCACAACGATTGGCATAAGGATCCCGGTTCGAGCCCCCGGCTCCCCACCTGCAGGGGAGTCGCTTCACAGGCGGTGATGCAAGTCCGCAGGTGTCTATCTTTCTCTCCCCCTCTCTGTCTTCCCCTCCTCTCTCCATTTCTCTCTGTCCTATCCAACAACGATGACAGCAATAACAACAACAACGATAAACAACAAGGGCAACGGAAGGGAAAATAAATAAATGAGAAAAAAATTTTTTTAAAAAAGGCTAAGGGAAAAGGGGTAGCGAGTATGTTGCAAGCAAATTAAAAGATGCAGTAATGCAATTTCCTTTGGGGGATTCTAGGAAGACTTCTCAGAGGAGGTAGTACTTGAGTTGAATCAGGGAGTTAAATGTTCATATGATCTAGAGAGAATGTCAGTTGTAGCGAGGACTAAGAAATGTGAGGATATAAAATCTATTAACCTGGCACATGATAATCCCTCAATAAACACGGCTACTGGGGGCCGGGTGGTAGCACAGCTGGTTAAGCGCAAGTGGCGCGAAGCCCAAGGACCGGCATAAGGACCCTGGTTTGAGTCCCCAGCTCCCCACCTGCAAGAGGCTGCTTGAAAAGCAAGTGGTGAAGCAAGTCGGCAGGTGTCTAACTTTCTTTCCCCCTCTGCACCTTTCCCTCCTCTCTTGATTTTTCTCTGACCTGACAGCAATAACAAGGGCAACAAAAGGGGTTAAAATTTTAAAATAAAAAGGTTACTATTATTACTGTTAATAGTAAAAAAAAAAAAAAAAGGAAAAAAGAAAAAAAGAAAAGAAAGAAGAGCCAGATTGTTCCTTTCCTATATGGAATGCTGATGAATATAACAAATGCACATACAGAAACAACAACAACAAAGTCAAGGGCAGAAAACCTCCTAACATAACTACATCTGTTCTCACAAGCATTTGTTCTCACAAGTATGGTGGCTGTGTGTGGTGAAGAACTTTGGTGGCGATAGTGTTGTCTTATATGAACCTTGTGTGGATTAGAAAGTATAACCCTGGGTGCTGGGCAGTGGTGCAAGGACCGGCATAAGAATCCTGTTAAGAATCCTGGTTCAACTGTAGGCTTTAGCTCATTGGTAGTATGTCAGTGCATTTATTGCAACGAGTGTCCTGCTCTGGTGTGAATGCTATTTTGAAAATCTTGTGTCTCACTCGGACTTCACCACTTCAGAGCCCTACCCCACTAGGGAAAGATGGACAAGGGCTGGGGGTATGGATGGACCTGCCAACGCCCAAATTCAGTAAGGAAGCAATTACAGAAGCCAGAATTCCTACCTTCTGCACCCTCAAAAAACAACTTTGATCCATACTCCCAGTTGGGGAAAAGTGATAGGAGGAAGGGGATAAGAGGTCTCTGAACCCCCAGAGAAAGAGAGCGAAAATGGGAGAGATAGTTGGATAGTAGTAATAGGATTATGTGTGGCTTGGAGGGGAAGAGAGGGTTAGACCTGGAAGAAGAAGGGGGAGAACTTTGGGAGAACTGCAGTGGTTTGCAATGGAGAGATGGGATTCAGAACTCTGGTGGTGGAAACAGTGTGGAATTATAATTTGTTGACATGTAATTTTGTAAATCAATAAAAAAAAAAAAAAGAATCCTGGTTCGAGCCTCTGGCTCCCCACCTGCTGGGGAGATCGCTGCCCAAGTGGTGAAGCAGGTCTGCAGGTGTCTTGTCTTTTTCTCCCTCTCTCTGCTTCCCCCTCCTCTCTCAATTTCTGTCCTGACAATAATAACAACAATATTAATAACAAACAGCAATGATAAACAAAAAGGGCAACAAAAGGGGGGGAAAAAAAGCCTCCAGGAGCAGTAGATTCATAGTGCAGGCACCGAGCCCCAGAATTAATCCTGGAGGCAAAGAAAAAAAAAAAGTATACCCCTGAGTTATTATAATTTTGTATAAACATTGTCAAATTACTGTAACAAATGGAAATAGACTGGTTTCTCAACTCTTGACAA
This sequence comes from Erinaceus europaeus, assembly GCF_950295315.1. Taxonomy (NCBI): domain Eukaryota; kingdom Metazoa; phylum Chordata; class Mammalia; order Eulipotyphla; family Erinaceidae; genus Erinaceus; species Erinaceus europaeus. The sequence continues at coordinate 7,359,908 of NC_080184.1, read as the reverse complement.
CAAATGAGTGATAGCATACATATTAAAAATAGCCAAAAAGAGAGTAAAATTATTGAGTGGAGGTATATTGATAGATAATTCATCTGAAAATCTCATTTTTGGGCTAGGGTAAATAACATATGCAAAAATCATAATAAATATGCAAAAGATTCATGCCTGAGGCTCCAAGGTTCTATCCCCTACATCACAATAAGCCAGAGCTGAGCAATCTCTGGTAAACAAAATATATATGGGGGCTAGGTGGTATCGCAGCAGGTTAAACGCATATGGCATGAAGCCCAAGGACCAGCGTAAGGATCCCGGTTCCCCACCTGTGTGTGTGTGTGTGGGGGTGTCACTCCACAGGCGGTGAAGCAGGTCTGCAGGTGTGTATCTGTCTCTCCCCCTCTCTGTCTTCCCCTCCTTTCTCCATTTCTCTCTGTCCTACTCAACAATGAAAGCAATAATAAAAATAATAATAACAACAACGATAAACCAAAAGGGCAACAAAAGGAAAAACAAAAATCCAGGAGCAGTGGATTCATAGTGCAGGCATTGAGCCCCAGCAATAACCCTGGAGGCAAAAAAAAAGGGGGGGGGAGCTGGGCGGTAGCGCAGCAAGTTAAGCGCATATGGGGCAAAACACAAGGACCCGCATAAGGATGGGGGTTTGAGCCTCCAGCTCCCCACCCGCAGGGGGTCACTTTGCAAGCGGTGAAGCTGGTCTGCTGGTATCTATCTTTCTTTCCTCCTCTCTGTCTTCTCTTCCTCTCTCAATTTCTCTCTGTCCTATCCAACAACAGCTATGACAACAATAATAATGATAACTACAACAAGGGCAAAAAAACAGGGAAAATGGCCTCCAGGAGCAGTGGATTCATAGTGCAGGCACTGAGCCCCAGCAATAACCCTAGAAGCAAAAAATATATATATGTGTGTGTGTGTATGCACTGCATATATGTAGAGAGAGAAAATATTATTTCTAATTCTAAAGGAAAGTCTGGGCTGAGTGACATGTAAACCTTACTTCTTAAGTGCTAATGAATGTAGAAACCAGAGTATTAAGGTTCATTAATTTAATCTAATGTGTTTATTCAAATTAAATTCATTAAATTAAAAAATGTGATCTTATAGTTTTCTCTATTCCTTAATAAATCAATTAACTTAAAAATAGCCAAAAAGAGAGTAAAATTATTGAATGGAGGTGTATTGATAGATAATTCGTCTGAAAATCTCATTTTTGGGTTAGGGTAAATAACATATGCAAAAATCATAATAAATGTTTTTATATCATGAGGTCCATGACTTGCTATCTTAACAAGATCCTTGTCAGTGCTGCAGATAATCACCTGCTCCATTCCTAGAGGCACTGTGCTGGGAACCTCGCCTACAGTGTTAACAAAGAAGCAGCTCTCAAGGAAGGGAGTAGAGCAGTAGTGCGTTGGGTTAAACACACGCCACGTGGCGCAAAGTGCAAGGACCTGAGTGAGGATCCCAGTTCCAGCCCTTGGCTCCCCACCCCACCTGCAGGGGAGTCACTTCACAAGTGGTGAGGCAGGTCTGCAGGTGTGTGTCTTTCTCTCCCCTCTCTGTCTTCCCCTCCTCTCTCCATTTCTTTCTGTCCTATCCAACAACGACATCAACAACAATAAGAACTACAACAATAAAACAACAAGGGCAACAAAAGGAAATAAATATAAAAAAAAATTTTTTTAAAGCAGGTCCCAAAAGATTTACTGACACTTTCCTATTAATGACACAAAGTCCTCCAACTCCTATTCCATAAAGATCCACTAATTCCACATATGTACAAGGACAAATAGGGGAGGGAATCAATGAACTTTTTTTTTTTTAATTTTCCCTTTTGTTGCCCTTGTTTTTTATTGTTGATGTAGTTATTGTTGTTGTTATTTATGTCACTTGTGAAGCAACTCTCCTGCAGGTAGGCAGATGGGGGCTCGAACCTGGATCATTGAGCAGGTCCTTGCGCTTTGCGCCACCTGCCCTTAGCCCCCTGTGCTACAGCCCGACTCCCTGAATCAATGTATTTTTATAGATTTAAAAAGAAAATTGGAAATTTCCTCTACTACTTAAAAGGATATATGTTCATTATTTTCTGCACAATAACACATTTTATAGATGAACTAATCAGAATTGAACACATCAGTGTTTTGCAGGCCACACTGTATAACACTGTATTAAAATCTGATTACTGGGAAAGGGTGGTAGTGTACCAGGTTGAGTACACACATTACAATGCCCAATGGGAGTTAAGCGCATGTGGCGCAAAGCGCAAGGACTGAGTAAGGATCCCAGTTCGAGCCCCCAGCTCCCCACCTGCAAGGGAGTTGCTTCACAGGCTGTGAAGCAAGTCTGCAGGTATCTTTCTCTCCCCTTCTCTGTCTCCCCCTCCTGTCTCCATTTCTCTCTGTCCTATACAACAACAACATCAATAACAACAGCAACAATAAAAACAACAAGGGCAACAAAAGGGAAAATAAATATACTAAAAAAAATTTTTTTAAAAAAATGCCCAAGAACCTGGGTTAAATTCTCCCCACATGATAGAGGAGAATTTCAAATTGGGAGCAGTAGCATTCCATGTGTATCTTTTCCCCCTCACTATCTTCCACTAGCCCCCACCCCAGTTTCTTACTCTATCCAAAATCAATCAATAAAAATATTTATTTATTTGGAAACAGAAAGGGAAAGATACAGAGAAAGATACCTGCAGCCGTGCATCACCACTTATGAAGCTTTCTCCCGCTGCAGGTGGGAATCAAGGGTTTGAACCTGGGTCCTTGTGTACCGTAACCACCTGGCCTCATAAAAAATATAATTTTTAAATATGACTACAAGTACCTGAGCTTGCTAGCACAGTAGGTATGCAAATGACTTTCATGTCAGAGACTCCCAAGTCTCTGGTTCAATCTTTTTTAAAAAATATTTATTTATTTATTCCCTTTTGTTGCCCTTATTGTAGTTATTATTGTTGTTGTTGATGTCGTCTTTGTTGGATAGGACAGAGAGAAATGGAGAGAGGAGGGGAAGACAGAGAGGGGGAGAGAAAGATAGACACCTGCAGACCTGCTTCACCGCCTGTGAAGCGACAACCCTGCATGTGGGGAGCCGGGGCTCGAACCGGGATCCTTAAGCTGGTCCTTGCGCTTCGCGCCACGTGCACTTAACCCGCTGCACTACCCCCCGACTCCCTGGTTCAATCTTTAGACTATCATAAGTCAGAACTGAACAGTGATATGATAAAATTCTAAGTAACATAAAAAACAATAATAAGGGTGCCGGGCGGTAGCGCAGCGGGTTAATCCACGTGGCACCAAGCATAAGGACCTTTGTAAGGATCAGGTTAGAGAGCCTGGCTCCCCACCTGCAAAGGGGTTGCTTCACAGGCCCTGAAGCAGGTCTGCAGGTGTCTCTCTTTCTCTCCCTCTCTGTCTTCCCCTCCTCTCTCCATTTCTCTCTGTCCTGTCCAACAACAGCAATAGCAGCAATAATAATAACAACAAGGGCAACAAATGGGAAAAATGGCCTCCAGGAGCAGTGGATTGGTGGTGCAGGCAGAGTCCCAGTGCTAACCCTGGAGGCAACAAACAAACAAACAAGAAAACAATAATAAATTCTGATTCACAGCTGGGAAAAGACAGTGGGAAGGATGCCACATTCTCAATTTCCTAACACTACATTGGAGCCACTATCACTGTGTAGGCACTTTCCATGCATCTCTTCATGTCCCTCACTCTAAGGTGTAGACTCGGGATGCATTGGATCGACCTTCTCGTGGTGCATCCCGTGAGTACCCATTCATTGGGGAAACTGACGATCCTTCCTAGCTGACTGAATCCACATGGATCCCAGTCACTTTCAAAGCTAGCAACAAGCAGCTCCTGACAGCTTTCAACCTGACCTGTTGACTGGCTACTGAAGAAGGGCAAACGCTAGAAGAAGAAGGTGTAGACTTTCTCCAACAAGTTTATTAGAAGACAGGCCAATCCTGGGACACTTCAGCCAGATTCATTGCTAAGGCTGGGATAAATTGAATAATTACACTGGGAGTCAGGCGGTAGCACAGCAGGTCAGGCGCACGTGGTGCAAAGCAAGGGCCCGCGTAAGGACCCCAGTTCGAGCCCCCCCTGCTCCCCACTTGCAGGGGAGTCGCTTCACAGGCGGTGAAGCAAGTCTGCAGGTGTCTGTCTTTCCCCCTCTCTGTCTTCCCCTCCTCTCTCCATTTCTCTCTGTCCTATCCAACAACGAACAGCAATACAAGGCTGCAACAACAAGAGCAACAAAAGAGGGGGGGAAGGCCTCTAGGAGCAGTGGATTCATGGTGCAGGTACTGAGCCCCAGCAATAACACTGGAGGCAAAAAAAAAAATTGAATAATTACAAAATGCAACAGCTCCAAGGATGATTTAATAGACAACATACATTTAAAGTCTATCACAAATAAAAATAAGAAAGAATTAAATAATTACTTTTTTTTTTTTTAAACCATAGCACTGCTCAGCTCTAGCTTATGGTGGTGTGGGGGATTGAACCTGGAACTTTGTAGCCTCAGGGATGAAAGCCTTTTGCATAACCATTATGTTATCTACTCCAGCTCTAGAATTTTTTAGTTTAATGTTCTGAAACCCCTGGTTCCAAAGAAGGCAGAGCAATCTCAGCTGCACTGGACCCAACTGGACACTGACAGGTACTGATAAAAAAAATGCTGACTCCCCAACATGACCATCTTTCCTGGGGTCAGCAAGTTTTTCTTTCCTCCTCCAACCTGGGTCAAGAATCTGTCCAATTCCCAGGACCCTCAGTAGGGAATGAGACTGGACCCAGAATCTCTGCACCCACGCCCTTCAGGTGAGAGAGAGAGAGAGAGAGAGAGAGAGAGAGGAGAAAGGGAAATGAAGGGTAATCGCACCCCCTTTCCAGAAAGCACGCCGTGTCCAGCACCCCCACAAAGGCTCAGGACAGGCCAAGGGGAGTCCAGCCCCAGTGTACAATGGAGATGGTGGACTGACCAGGGAGAGGCCAGACAGTAGGCTGCATACCCTGCCAAGCAACCCCTCCCAATATCAGCCCAAATGAGCCACAACAATGATTTCCCATCCAGTGCTGAACTTACTGAAAACTCTTCAAGGTCCAAACCAGCAGAAGATGAGAGCATCACTGAGAGAGAAGTAGAAAAAAAGCAGGGGTTCCAGAAAAATACAATCGCTCTCTAGGGCGCCTTACTTCCCGCTGTCTGCTTTCACTTTGGAGCACCGCCCACCAGCAGCTCACATTGGTCCATGTCCACTGTCGCAGATTTTAATTGGAGGAAACCCTTGCCACACACACAAGTACTCTTCTGTTTGGATAATGTTCAGATCCAATCAATGCTAGAGATTTCTAAGTGACAGGAACGAGGTCTTATCAACATCTATAGGGGGTGTTCCTGGAGAACAGATAAAGCAAGAAATAGCTGGCGGATCTTTCTCGTGAGTAGCCATCTAGAAGCTTCAGCAGTTAAAGACCTACACTTCTACCAGCCTCAGCTTCCAGTTGGCTTACTCCTGCTTGCTCTATTTTCTGCTGGTTGGACATAAGGCATGCAGCACTGTGACCTCACACCCTGGGAACTTGATGCTGCCCATTGTGCAGTGTGTGCAGATCGCACGCTGCAGCCTGATTCCTGGAGCGCAGTGGCCTCTGCTGCTCTGGAGGCTGCATGTAGGCACCCTGTGCATGCTGAGACCCATTTTCCTCTGCTCTTTGTAGGTAAGTTCACAGACAAACATGATAACAATAGATAATGGTATAATAATAGCCATGTTGCACAGGAAGCTTTGGGACATGTTGTTTAGTGTAGTCTACCAGAACTTGAGACAGAATGGAATTTTGAAAAGTGTGCAGGCTGCGACTGAACTAGACTCATTTCTGAAAGGAACAGAGAAGCCATGCCTGAGCCCCTCCTGTGGAGGAGGGTGTTCTAGGCTGAGCCCTACATGGAAGAATTGCTAGAGAGCCAGTCATGATACAGGGAGATGAGCAATTATTGGGAGCAAGGAAGGACAGAAAAGGAGAAGAAAGTATAAAGCCATATAGCATGTTTACCCCTGAGATAAAAGGAGAGGAAAGCCAGAGCCTCCTGGTCTTCCAAGCTCCTTAGTCCCTTTGAAGGAAGAACAGGACCCTCAGGGGATGTGCTTCAGCCCTGGTCTTCAGGGGCGCACATCTGCATTTTATGGCTTTTTGCAGTCAAGTCGAGAGGGAGTGATGGTGCTTCTGTCCTCTGCCTAGGTCCCTTCTCCTGGCTTCCTCCAGGGGTGCAGAGGGAGGGGAGCTGTTTTCCTTGAGTTGCCCTCCAACACACACCACTGTCAGGAAAAAGTAACTGAAATTAATGAAGCTCTTGGAGAAAATCCAGGACTGATCAATAAATCTTGATATACAGATGGGTGATCAAAATGACAGTGAGTAGTTCTTCAGAACTAGATGATCTAATGAATGAAGAAGCACATGGGAAATACATAGAATCATGGAGCTAGATAGCATAATAGTTATGCAAAGAGTCTCTCATGCCTGAGGCTTCAGAGTCCCAGGTTCCATCCCCTGCACCACCATAAGCCAGAGCTAAACAGTGCTCTGGTTAAAAAAGAGAGAGAGAGAGAGAGAGAAACTGACAGTCTGCTCTATCATTTCAAAGCCTTCTCACTGCAGGTAGGAACTGGTGTCTTGAACCTAGGTCCTTGAATACTATAATGTGTGTTTAGTGAGATATTAACAGAGATCAAGATGGGGCATTAATGGATAATTAAAGTAATAATCCACAAAAGTTATCCAACAGGGGGCCAGGCAGTGACATGCCTGATTAAGTGCATACATTAAAATGCAAAAGGGGGGGGGTCGGGCAGTGGCGCAGTGGGTTAAGCGCACGTGGCACAAAGCGCAGGGACCGGCGTAAGGATCCGGGTTCGAGCCCCCGGCTCCCCACCTGCAGGGGAGTCGCTTCACGGGCGGTGAAGCAGGTCTGCAGGTGTCTATCTTTCTCTCCCCCTTTCTCTCTGTCTTCCCCTCCTCTCTCCATTTCTCTCTGTCCTATCCAACAACAAAGCAACGTCAACAATGGCAATAATAACCGCAACGAGGCTGCAACAACTAGGGCAACAAAAAGGGGGAAAAATGGCCTCCAGGAGCGGTGGATTCATGGTGCAGGCACCAAGCCCAGCAATAACCCTGGAGGAAAAAATAATAATAAAATAAAATAAAATGCAAAAGGACCCAGACTCAAGCCCCTGGACCCCACCTGCAGGAGGAACACTTCACAAGTGGTGTAGCAGGGCTGCAAGTGTCTGTCTCTCCCTCTGTAACTTTCCCACCCCTTTCAATTTTGCTCTATCTCTACCCAATAATAAATAAACACATTAAATGTTCAAAAAGCAAAAAGTGCACTCTAAAAGGTAAGCTACCTTGTAGCCCCAACCTGACTATTTGTTACCAATATATAAGAAGTGCCCATCACAGTGCCTCTGATCATGGGTCTAGAGGAACTGAATCAGCACTAGTAGTGAATTTGTAAGATGTCAGTGTCCAGGCCCCACTGCAATCTTGCCAAATCATTTTTTAGAACACCTCATGACTTTCGTGCACACTAAGTCTTCAGAAGTAAGGATTATATGGTATTTCTCACCACAGACTTCCCACTAGTATCACAACAAAGTTATAATCTGTGCTCTCTGGATTATGGAGGGAGAGCCCCTCTTTGAGGGTCCTGCAGACCTTGACCCCCAGTCTGGCAACACAGACTATCATCTATGCTCTCTGCTTTGCTTCTAGTAAAGTCTCTGCTGCAGGGAAGGAACATGGACAGGGGAGAGAATACTGACACTCAGGGATGTGGCCTGAGAATTCTCTCAGGGATGCTGGGAGAGGCTAGACCAGGCAATAAGTATTCACAGGGTTGGGCTGTTAAATATGGGGACCTGCTGTCCTTGAGTCAGGATAACTCTCCTCTAGAGTTCCCAGTGTACATGCATTTCCATGCATTTCTTTGCTTCCTCCCTTCCATTTGCAGCCTCTTATTTGAATAATTAGAACTCAAATCTGTGGGGTGAGGGAGAGAAATGATAGTTTTGAAGAGAAAACTTCAGGTTTTATCTTGTCTTTAGTTTCCTCCATTTTGGAGGTGAGAGGTACTATTTACTCTAGATTAATGTTATTTCTGGACATTCAGGGCTATAAAAATTAATGCTTGACACTCAGGAGGTGGTGTAGTTGGTGGAATATTGACCTTTTGTGCATGAGATCCCTCCTAGTTAGATCCCTGGCTTCACATATGACACAGTGATGTTCTGTTTCACAGTCTCATGTTCATATGTAATTAAAATAAGTGTTATGCATGTACAAACTATTGTATTTACTGTCAAGTGTAAAACATGAATCCCCAATTTAAAATATGTAATTAAAATAAATAAACCTCTGTGGTCCAGGAGGTGGTGCAGTTGTAAAGTTTTGGACTCTCAAGCATGAGGTCCCGAGTTCGATCCCCAGAAGCACATGTGCCAGAGTGATGTCTGGTTCTTTCCTCCTGTCCTTCTCATAAATAAATAGAATTAAAATAAATAAATAAACCTCTGATTTTTTTGTTAGTTCTTGTATATGAATCCCTTTATTTATTTATTTATTTATTTATTTATTTTTTGCCTCCAGGGTTATCGGTGGGACTTGGTGCCTGCACTACGTGTCCACTGCTCCTGGAGGCCAATTTTTTTCCTTTTGTTGCCCTTGTTGTTTATTGTTGTTATTGCTGTCATTGTTGTTGATGGGACAGAGAAAAATCGAGAGAGGAGAGGAAGACAGAGAGGGGGAGAAAAAAATAGTCACCTGCAGACCTGCTTCACTGCTTGTGAAGCGACTCCCCTGCAGGTGGGGAGCCAGGGGCTCAAACCGGGATCCTTACGCTGGTCCTTGTGCTTTGCACCACGTGCGCTTAACCTTCTGTGCTACCACTTGGCCCCCCTAATTTTTATTCTTTAGTCTTGTATCAGTAGTTATTAGAACTGATCAAGTTCTAGATATAAAATTTTTGTGTGTATGCTCCCAAGATAATTTGCCTGGACAGTGTAGCTGCTTTTTCATGTACATGAAATAGGTTTGAGAATAGCCCCACCTCACTGGAGCAATCTTCAGTGCTACTGTATCTTTTTCCCTCTCTCTCTACTGAAAATGTCATCTCAGAGGGGTTTAACACTGAGCGGCAGCATTCCCTTACCTGACTCTACATCCCCTTAAAGCCTTATTCTTGAGTTTCCAACAGTTTAACCAGTGCCACTTCTGGGCCATAGACCTTAGATATTAATGAAATTCTATAAGATGTCAGTCTTGAACCATCCCTGAATTCAGGAGGCAGAGCAACCCTGTCTGCTTGGTACTGATTGAGGTGTCTGAAAAGAGCCTCTGGATCAGCCCATCTCTGGGTCAAAGTTTATTTGCAGGGAGTCAGGCCAGTGAGTTACGCGCAGGTGGCGCAAAGCCCAAGGACCAGCGTAAGGATCCCAGTTCCTGGTTGTAGCCCCGGCTCCCCACCTGCAGGGGAGTCGCTTCACAAGTGGTGAAGCAGGTCTGCAGGTGTCTTTCTCTCCCCCTGTCTTCCCCTCCTCTCTCCATCTTTCTCTGTCCTACCCCCACAACGAAGACATCAATAATAACTATAACAATAAAACAACGAAGGCAACAAAAGGGAAATAAATAAATTTAAAAAAAAAAGGTTTATGGCGGTAACGCAGCGTGTTAAGCACACGTGGCGCAAAGCGCAAGGTCCGGCATAGGGTTCCGTTCGAGCCCGGGCTCCCCACCTGCCCCGGCTGTCGCTTCACAGGAGGTGAAGCGGGTCTGCAGGTGTCTATCTTTCTCTCCCCCTCTCTGTTTTCCCCTCTTCTCTCCATTTCTCTCTGTCCTATCCAACAATGACGACATCAATAACAATAATAATAACTACTACAACAGTAAAAAAAAAACAAGGGCAACAAAGGGAAAATAAATAAATATTTTTAGAAAAGGTTTATTTGTAGACAGCAGGAATAGAGGTCCCCAGAATGTTAGAATCCGAGGTCCCTCCAATGGTGTGTGGGTGTAACCTGCTTTTCAAGTGGGCTTAGTGAGATATTACAGGCACTGTAGGGGTTCAAAAGTCGTAAGTCTATTAAATCTCAATTTCTTCTTTGGTTACACGGCACAATATTGCTTCCTCCCCCCCCACCCCCCGGAGATGTCAAAACTCTGAGACAAATCAAGTATTATCCTACTCATATATTTTTTTCTTATTGTTTTTTATTGTTGTAGTTATTATTGTTGTTATTGATGTCGTTGTTGGATAGGACAGAGAGAAATGGAGAGAGGAGGGGGAGACAGGAAGGGGGGAGAGAAAGACACCTGCTGACCTACTTCTCCGCCTGTGAAGTGACTCCCCTGCAGGTGGAGCGGGGGCTCGAACCGGGATTCTTATGCCGGTCCTTGTGCTTCACACCATGTGCGCTTACACACTGTGCTACCGCACGCCTCCCATTCATATCAGTTCTATGGGGAATCTGATCTTTTGATTATCTTTCTTAATACTTACCTTCTAAGAAGCAGAGGTTGAAAACTTACGAGGCCTTGCAGTGGGGGTCACTTCATAAGCCGTGAAGCAGGTCTGCAGGTGTCTTTCTCTCTCTGTCTTCCCCTTCTCTCTTGATTTTTCTCTGTCCTGTCCAACAACAACAGCAATAACAATACAATAATAATAACGACAACAATGATGAACAACAAGGGCAACAAAGGAAAAAAATGACCTTCAGAAGCCATGGATTCATACTACAGGCACTGAGCTCTGGAAGCAAAACAAACAAACAAACAAATAAAAAAACCAAAAAACCTAAAATCTCTTTTATTTATGGGGCTGGTCAGTGGCACACTACATTGAGCACACACTTTACCATGAGCAAGAGCCCTGCAGGGGGCAGCTTCCTGAGCAGGGAAGCAGTCAGTGACACAGGTGCCACCACTGTCCCCATTTCTCTCTCTAGGTCCTGCTGTGGGGATGGTGCCTCAGACTGCTGGGAGCACACTGCAGAGAGTCTGAGGACTCAGGGAGGAAGTGGTAAGTGCAGGTCCCCAGGGCAGAGACCTGGGCAGGACACATCTGGAATCAGCCCTGTATCCATGTTCTCCTGACTATCCTCTCTTCAACCCTGCTGGAACCCCCACCTTTGTGTGGTGTCTCCTGGCTTGCTGTCTCCCACATCAGGATTCCAACATCTGACTGTCCTCAACTGTCAGTCAGCATGGATTTTCCTTGGGGTCCTACCTACTTCTCAATGGGACCAAGGCCATGGAGATACAGAGCCCTGTCCTATCCTGAGTATGGATGCCTGGACCTGCAGTCAGGCTCATGTCCATGTTGGGGGATAAGGGAAAGGCTGGCTGGCCCCAGGCAGGATGATCAGGTTGGGAGTTTAGCACCAGGAGGAGTCAGCACCCTGTAGCATCCTGCTGTGCCCAGTGGATCACTGATTGCTTGGTTCTCACAGGACCCAGCAGTTCAGTAAATGCAAATTAAGGATTTTTTTTTTTTCCTTTTTTCTTTTTCCCAGAGCACTACTCAGCTCTGGTTTATGGTGGTGCAAGGGATTGAATCTAGGGCTTTGGAGACTCAAATGTGAGAGTCTCTTTGTATTACACTACTTTGTATTACACTATTTACCCCCATCCTCCTCTTATTTATTCCCTTTTGTTGCCCTTGTTGTTTTATTGTTGTAGTTATTATTGTTGTTGTTGTTGATGTTGTTGTTGTTGGATAGGACAGAGAGAAATGGAGACAGGAGGAGAAGACAGAGAGGGGAAGAAAAAGACAGACACCTGCAGACCTGCAGACCATAACAGGTGTCTGTCTTTTTTTTTTTTTTTCACCACCTATGAAGCGACTCCCATGCAGGTGGGGAGTGGGGGCACGAACCAGGATTCTTATGCAGGTCCTTGCGCTTTGCGCCACATGCGCTTAACCCGCTGTGCTAACGCCGCCCAACTCCCTTTTTTTTTTAAGTGGCTATTATAAAAAATCTGATGCCCTCATTGTTTATGTTCTTACTCCTGTTATACTGGGCTTGGTTAGAGAATGTCACTTGCATAAGTGTCTCAGGAATGTTCCTTTTTGAAAAATAGATGAAAGTGTTCATAAAAGCATAGTGACTTTCCCATGCAGTGTGCAGAGATAGCCTATCCCATCACCTGCTTACAGACAATGAGCAGAATTTAATGCAATTTTGTGACACATGACTTGCAAAACCCAGATATTTTCAGTGTTGTTCAATTAGTAAATGTGCTATTGTACAGGAAATAGTGAATTGACACTTCTTTTTCTAGAAAGAGATACCCAGGATCCAGTAGTTAATATAATTGTGGCCTTAAAAATAGTCACTGGATAGGGCACCTGTCTTGCCTTAGGCATGGCCCTCTGTCTTTATCTCTATCTGAATAAAAAAAAGGGACCTAGTCGTGGTAACATCATGCATGGAAAGGCCCAGTATCTTTAATAATTACATAAAAACAAAATTGTAAGTGGACCTAGAGTTATCCTTCCCTCTTTGTCCTTGTTCATGGCATAAGCAATAGTTGTTAGGATACTTATTCAGATAAGGGATTGAGGATTTTGAATGAAGATATGAAGAAATTCATTTGACGTGCCAAGTGGTAGTGTGCCCTGTTGAGTGCACCTGTTCCAGTGGGCAAGTACCGAGGCTCATTCTCTAGCACCAGCTTATGTCAGAGTTGAGCAGTGCACTGGTGGTATTTCTTTGTATTTCTGTTTCTATATTTTTAAAAATTGTTTGTTTTTTGAAGATTTTGTTTATTAATGAGAAAGATAGAAGCAGAGAGAGAAAGAACCAGACATCACTCTGGTACATGTGTTGCTGGGGATTGAACTCAGGACCTCATGCTTGAGAGTCCAATCTTTTATCCATTGTGATACCTCCCAGACTACTCCGTTTCTAGCTTTAAAATAAATTGAAAAAAGAAAAAAAAAAAAAGAATAAGAGACAGAAAAGAATAGAAAGACAGAAATGGAGAAAAACCACACCACCACCACCACCACCTCACTGCTCAATGAAGCTTCCTCACTGCAGTGTGCTCCCATGAGGTGGTCTGGTCCTGCTCAACACAAGATGTGCACTCTCTCTCCCAGGTGAGCTGTCCCAGCCTGTTTCTTTGTTAACAACATGCAGGAGGTTTCCAGCATAGGGCTTCTGCTCATGGGCCTAGAGGAGCTGCAGCATCACTCACAGGGGACATAGGATGTGAGTGCCTGGTTCCCACCTCAAACCTGCTGAATCATGATTTTTTTAGAGTAGGTACCTGAAAAACCACATGATTTTTGTGCATATTAAAACTTAAGAAGTCAGGTTTATAAATGTTACTGACCACAAGCTGCCCATAAAGTCACAACAGAGATTTTGTTCAGGGGCCAGGTGGTAGCGCACCTGGTTGAGTGCACATGTTACAGTGCAGGACCCAGGTTCGAGCCCCTGCAGGGGGAAAGCTTCGTGAGTGGTGAATTAGTGCTGCAGATGTCTCTCTGTCTCTTACCCTCTCTGTCACCCGCTTCCCTCTCAGTTTCTGGCTGTGTCTATCCAACTCTTATTCACAGCAAAGCCTGATCCCTCCTGCACTGATTCTGTTTCTAGTTCTAGCTGTGAATATCAGCATCATTTTAGTTTTGACTCCAGGCAATGTAAAGGTGAGAACTGAAGTAAGTAGGGGAGACTCTCAGACAGTGGATCGAGATTTGAGTTCAGGCTCTGGCCCAAAGGGAGTCTCCAGGGAGAGGCCGGTCAGTACAGCTCACATTCCCCATCACTGAAGCAGAATCTGGGGGCTGAGAGACAGAAAGAAAAAAAATTCACATTTGATCTCCAGGGAGGAGTTCATTGTTCTAAAAACACTTCTTAGATAATAATGAATTAAATAGTTGGGCCTTTTATCCATTTCAGTTCTTGCAGCTGACATGTCATCAGGTGAAGAGACTGCACTGGTGTCTCTAAAGACTATTTTAAAGCTGCAGCTGTTATTAGTCCAGATATTCTCACCTGAGAATGAAAGAGAAGAAAGAAGCCACAGGCTCTCTGGTAAGTGTCCTGTCCCTGTTCAGAGGCTGTGTGCTCTTTGCTCCTCCTGAAATGAAATGCATTTAGAAGTGACAGGTTCTTAATTCTCTGCTTCTGACTACTTTCTTTTTTTTTAATACTTATTTTATTTATTTACTTATTTTTGTTGCCCTTGTTGTTTTATTGTTGTAGTTATTATTCTTGTTGTCGTTGTTGGATAGGACAGAGAGAAATGGAGAGAGGAGGGGAAGACAGAGAGGAGGAGAGAAAGACAGACACCTGCAGACCTGCTTCACCGCCTGTGAAGCGACTCCGCTGCAGGTGGGGAGCCGGGGTTCGAACCGGGATCCTTATGCCGGTCCTTGTGCTTTGCACCACCTGCGCTTAACCCGCTGCGCTACAGCCCGACTCCCCTGACTACTTTCTTAGACTTTTTTTCCTCTGAAATATAGGGAAAGTGAGTGACAGCTACAGGTATAATGCCGACCTGTACTATCAGAGTCTCTTCTGTTCATCCTCCCATGCAGTTGGAGATCCCATGGTTACTACCTTGGAAACATACTTTTTTTGTTTGTTTTTTACCAGAGCACTACACATCTCTGGCTTATGATAGTGTGGGGGATTGAACCTGAACTTAGGATCCTGTGGTATGAAAGTCTGTTTGCATAATCATCATGCTATCACCTCCCAAAGATTTCTAGTGATATTTAAAGTTAGCTTCTTAGAACTCTTTTATTTATTATTATTTTATTATTATTATTTTTAACCAGAGCACTGCTCAGCTCTGGCTTATGGTGGTGTGGGGGACTGAACCTGGGGCTTTGGAGCCTCAGGCATGAGAATCTCTTTGCATAAGCATTATGGTATCTACCCCCACCCTAACACTTTTTTTTTCTAGTCCATTGCTTTCTTTCTTTTTTTTTTTTTAATTTCTTTATTGGGAAATTAATGTTTTACATTCAACAGTAAATACAATAGTTTGTACATGCACAACATTCCCCAGTTTCCCATATAACAATACAACCCCCACTAGGTCCTCTGTCATCCTTCTTGGACCTGTATTCTCCCCACCCACCCACCCCAGAGTCTTTTACTTTGGTGTGATACACCAATTCCATTTCAGGTTCTACTTGTGTTTTCGTTTCTGATCTTGTTTTTCAACTTCTGCCTGAGAGTGAGATCATCCCATATTCATCCTTCTGGTTCTGACTTATTTCACTTAACATGAATTTTTCAAGGTCCATCCAAGATCGGCTGAAAACGGTGAAGTCACCATTTTTTTACAGCTGAGTAGTATTCCATTGTGTATATAGACCACAACTTGCTCAGCCACTCATCTGTTGTTGGACACCTGGGTTGCTTCCAGGTTTTGGCTATGACAAATTGTGCTGCTAAGAACACATGTGTACACAGATCTTTTTGGATGGATGTGTTGGATTCCTTAGGATATATCCCCAGGAGAGGAATTGCAGGGTCATAGGGTAGGTCCATTTCTAGCCTTCTGAGAGTTCTCCAGACTGTTCTCCACAGAGGTTGGACCCATTGACATTCCCACCAGCAGTGTAGGAGGGTTCCTTTGACCCCACACCCTCTCCAGCATTTGCTGCTGTTACCTTTTCTGATGTATGACATTCTCACAGGAGTGAAGTGATATCTCATTGTTGTCTTTATTTGCATTTCTCTGACAATCAGAGACTTGGAACATTTTTTCATGTGTTTCTCGGCCTTTTGGATCTCTTCTGTGGTGAATATTCTGTCCATGTCCTCCCCCCATTTTTGGATGGGGTTATTTGTTGTCTTCTTGTTGAGTCTGGCAGTCCATTGCTTTCTTCTCAGTCTCTCCTCATACACTTTTCTACATTAGATAGAGTGCTGACATTAATAAGTGACCTGCAACTATTCAAAATACTTCCTAAAAAGGAACACGCTTTTTTTGTTTTACTATTACCTACAAAGAAGGTGATACACAGTTAGCTGCCCCAACCTTCCAGGGTGAGAGCTGTGGAGATGGGGTTCTCCTGACCCTTGTGACCCACTGCTGTTCCCTGGCCATTTTTTTTTTTTCTGCTACTACAGTTATTGCTGGGTGTTAGTGAATGCAGGGCTCCACCATTTCCTGGTAGCTTTTAGACAGGCATCTGCAATATTGTTTCACTGCACTTGAAGCTCCCTCCACATGGGGTGTACATGTGTCCTTGCACATGGTAACATATTCGTTCTACAAGGTAAGTCACTACTTAGCTCCAGAAAATGTCCTTTTTCTGTGGTTGGGATCACATGTCCCCAAATTGGGCATTCCGAAAGATCTGGGAAGTGAGGGGTGCCTTTGGAGGTCTATCTGTGGCCCAAAATCAAGTTGTGACTAGAATATACAGGGATATATAAAGAAAACATGCTGGGGGGCAGGTGGTGGCACACATTACCTACGGGAGTCAGGCGGTAATGCCGTGGGTTAAACGTACATGAAGCAAAGTCCAGATGAAGAAATTGAGGCAGGGGGAAGTAGTCACTGGTACACCTGGTTGAGTGCACACATCACCATGCCTTGGGATTGGGGTTCAAGCCACCACTACCACCGACCTACAGGAGGGGTATTTAACTAGGATTAAAGAAGGTCTGCAGGTGTCTTTCTTCTTCTTTTTTTAAGCTTTTTTTTTCTTTTCTTTTTTGGTCTTTACTTATTACTGGATAGAGACAGAGAGAAATTGAGAGGGGATGAGGGAGATAGAGAGGGAGAGAGAGACAGAGAGACACCTGCAGCCCTGTTTCACCACTCTTGAAGCTTTCCCCCTGTAGGTGGGGACCAAGGACTTGAACCTGGGTCCTTGTGCACAGCAATGTGTGCACTTAACCAGGTGCACCACCAACCAGCCCCTATTTCTCTCTTCTTCTCTATCTCCCTTTCCCCCCTCTCAATTTCTTTCTGTCCTATTGAGTAAAATAGAAAAAGGGGTGGAGGGGTGGGTGACGGCACAATAGGATAAGCACACAGGGCCCAAGCGCAAGGAGCAGAGTAAGGATCCCAGTTCACAGGCAGTGAAGCAGGTCTGCAGGTGTCTCTCTTTCTCTCCCCCTCGCTGTCTTCCCCTCCTCTCTCCATTTCTCTCTGTCCTATCCAACAATCACAGTAACTAACAACTGCAGTCAGAGATGGGCAAGAGCTTTCCTGAGGGCAAGTGAGATCTCACCCTCACCCAGCTGCTATTCTCTGGCTTCCCTGTTTTAGCCTCAGTTTTTCCATCTGTAAAATGAGCACAATGGCAGTTAGGTGGGAACTCAGCATGGCAGCCAATGTGCTGGAATCCTCTTATATCGCTATACTGATATCATTCTTCTTCTCCTCCTCCTCCTTCTCCTTCTAATAGAAACACAGAGAAGTCAAGAGAGAACTTAGAGGAAGGGGTGGAGAGGCCTGCAGCACTGATTCACCATTTATGATTTTTTTCCCTCTGCAGGTGAGGTCCAGGGGCTTGAACCTGCATCCTTGCACACTGTAATATATATATATATATATATATATATATATATATATATATATATATATATATATATATTTGTTGTTGCTGCCTTTGTTTTATTGTTGTAGTTATTATTGTTGTTGTTACTGATGTCATTGTTGTTAGGACAGAGAGAAATGGAGAGAAGAAGGGAAGACTGAGAGGGGGAGAGAAAGACAGACACCTACAGACCTGCTTCACTGCTTGTGAGGGGGTCCCAGGAACTCTTTCCTGCAGCCTCTGGTATGGGTTCATGTTCAGGGAGGCTTCCAGACACATCTCTGCCTCTTAAAAGTAGCCCCTCCACCTGCCAGTCCTGTGGAGCCACCATCACCACCCTCTGCCATGACTCCAGGCTGTCATCAACATTCATCGGGTGATCTGACTTATCTTTCCATGAGCAGGTCCTAAAGAGAGAAGCAGGAACATTGGTGGCTATGGTGGCTCTCTAGAAAGAGTTTTTTTCGGAGTCAGGCGGTAGCACAGCAGGTTAAGCGCACGTGGCGCGAAGCACACTGACCAGTTTAAGGATCCCGGTTGGAGGCTCCCCACCTGCAGGGGAGTCCCTTCACAGGCAGTGAAGCAGGTCTGCAGGTGTCTACCTTTCTCTCCTCCTCTCTGTCTTCCCCTCCTCTCTCCATTTCTCTCTGTCCTATTCAACAATGACGACAACAAGAATAACTACAACAATAAAACAAGGGCAACAAAAGGGAATAAATAAATAGTATAAAAAAGAGTTTTTTAATTTGATTTATTATTAAACTGACCTTGTTTTCCAGCAAGACTACTGTTTCACTATATAAAAATCACAATATATTGTAAAAATTAAGGTAGTACTGTTGATGTGGCACTATGCAACTACCTTTCTCCACTGCCAATTATTTCCAATGAAAATATCACTAAGTATCTTAACCAAGGATGGATGTAGCAGATTTAAGATATCAGTTTTGAATTATATATTTTTAGCTAGACATACTCACAAAATTAGATATTATACCTGAAGACTGGCCTAGAAAAATAGGGTGTTATAAAAAAAAGAACTATGTCATGCTCACATGCAGTAGTTAGTAAATTACTACTGGGTAGTTGCACCCAGTATTATTGTTATAAGTAATTTCTCTTTCTGTTGCTATTGCTATTAGTTGTTACTTAAAATCTTATATCCATGACTAATTTAAAGCAACTGTGCTAGAATAAATTGTTTCATACCAGCTTAGTGTTTCTGATTTTACTCCTTGAGAGATACTATGTCATATATATCCAGAGCACTGTTTATCCCTAGTTTATGGTGGTGCTGGGATTAAACCTGGGAATTTGGAGCCTCAGGCATGAGAGACTCTTTGCATGACCTTATGCTATATACCACAATTTTATGTATTTTTCATATGCTTCCTCACTCATTTAATTCTGAAGGATTACTCACTGTTATCTTGATCAGCCACCCATCTGTATAATAAGATTTATTGATGAGTCCCAGATTTTTTCCAAGGTCTCATTTTCCCTAACACAGGTGCATATCAGAGGGCAGCTTAGGGAAAGCAGCAAACCTCTCTCTGCACCCTGGAGGAAGCCAGGACAAGGGACCAAGGCAGAGAACAGAAGCACTAGCACGGCCTCCCTACTGGACTTCAAAAACTCCCAAAATACAGATGTGAGCAAGTTCAGACTAAGGCTGAAGCACATCCCCTGAGGCTCCTACCTCCAAAGAAACTATAAAGCTTAGAAAACCAGGAGGCTCTGGCCTTCCTCTCTCTGTCTGTCTCAGAGTATTCATGCTACATGGTTTGTCCTTTCTTCTCCTTTTCTGTCCTTCCTTGCTCCCAATAATTTCTCATTATTGCTCCCTGAAACATGACTGGCTCACTTGCATTTATCCATGTCAGTCTAGAAATCCCCCAGGAGGGAATGGCCTCAGTTAGCTGCTCCCTCCCCCTTAACATTGAGTCTAGTTCAGTAGCAGCTTGTACACTTTTCAAAGGACCAAACTCATCTGTTGGTTCCATTCTGTCTCGACTTCAGGAAGACGACACTAAACAACATCTCCCAAAGCTTCCTGTGCAACACTACCGATATTCCACAGTTGCAATACCATTTTTTCTATTGTTATCCTTTAACATTTGTCTGTGAACTTACCTACAGAGAGCAAAGCAGAGCAGGTCTCAGTGTCCACAGGGTGCCAGCATACAGCCTCCAGGGCAGAGAATAGCCAACATTGCACTTCCAGATCCAGACTTTGTGCAGGGTCAATGCAGCACCAAGTGTCCAGGACATGCGATTATAGTACTGCACTTCATATAGCCGATCAGCAGGGGGGAAAAAGTGAGTAGAAGTAAGCTGATGGGTGAGGAAGCGGGTGGAAGTGTAGGTTTTTAACTGCTGAGGGCTACTCACAGGAAAGGTTTGACCACCATTTCTTGCTTTATTTGTGCTCCAAGCACACTCTCTATAGTAGTTGATAGGACTGCATTTCTGTCACTTAGAAATCTCTGGTTCTGTCGTCCCAAAGGTGGCTCAGTGATAAAGCTTTGGAATCTCAAGCATGAGGTCCTGAGATTGAGATCCCCAGCAGCACATGTGCCAGAGTGATGTCTGGTTCTTTCTCTCTTCTCCTATCTTCCTCATTAATAAAGAAATAAAAAAATCTAAAAAAAAAAATCTCCGGTTCTGATTGGATCTGAACATTATACAATAAGAAAAGTAGTTGTGTGTATGGCAAGAACTTCATTCAATTAAACTCTGAGACAGTGCAGGTGGACCAGTCTGGGCTGCTGGTGTGCGGTGTGCTCCAACGTGAAAGAGGACACCCCAGCAAGTAATGCCCACTAGCAATCCATCTTGTGTTTCAGGGATGCCAGTTTTTCTCTACTTTTCTCTCAGTGCTGCTCTCATCTTCTGCTGACTTGGACCTTGGAGAGGAGACTTCATTAAGTTCAGCACTGGATGGGATATTGTGAGTGTGGCTCATTGAGGCTGAGTTTGGGAGTGGTTGCTTGAGACTTACTAGAATATTCCAGGATGCAGCAAGAGGCAAGTCTGGGCCTCTCCTCCCGTCTCCACCATACACTGGGGCTCAACTCCTTGCCCTGTCCTCATCCTTTGTGGGGTTGCTGAACACAATGTGCACTATAGGCAGGGCATGGAGTGAACATTTATTTCCCAATTTGTTTCTTTCCTGGCGCTTGGATGCAGAGTTCCAGGGTCCAGTCCAATTCTCTACCGAGAGTGCTGGGAGCTGGACCCAGGTTCTTAACCCAGGTTAGAGGAGGAAGGAAAGACTTGCTGACCGCAAACTAGAGGTCAGTTTGGGGAGCCGGCATGTTGGTCAGCACCTTGAAACCTGCAGTTGAGTCCATTGCAGCAGTTACTGTTCTGCTTTCATGGGGACCTGGGGTTTTAGTAGATAGAAAGAATTCTAGGGCAGGGTTGGGTACCATAATGGTTATGCAAAGAGACTGTCATCCCTGAGGTTCCTAAATCCCAAATCCAATCCTTCACACCACCATAAGCTACATCTGAGTGGTCCTCTGGTTAAAAATAAAATAAGGGTGAGTCAGGTGGTAGTGCAGTGGGTTAAGTGCAGGTGGCGCAAAGCACAAGGACCAGCTTAAGAATCCCGGTTCGAGCCCTGGCTCTGCACCTGCAGGGGAGTCGCTTCACAAGCCATGAGACAGGTCTGCAGGTGTCTTTCTTTTCCCCTCTGTCTTGCCCTCCTTTCTCCATTTCTCTCTGTCCAATCCAACAACAACAACATCAATCATAACTACAATAATAAAACAAGGGCAACAAAAGGGAATACATAATAAATATTTAAAAATAAATCTTTAGGGAGTCGGGCTGTAGTGCAGCGGGTTAAGCGCAGGTGGCGCAAAGCACAAGGACCGGCTTAAGGATCCCGGTTCGAACCCCCGGATCCCCACCTGCAGGGGAGTCGCTTCACAGGCGGTAAAGCAGGTCTGCAGGTGTCTATCTTTCTCTCCTCCTCTCTCCATTTCTCTCTGTCCTATCCAACAATGATAACAACAACAATAATAACTACAACAATAAAACAACAATGGCAACAAAAGGGAATAAATAAAAAAAATTTAAAAATTATAAAAAAAAATAAATCTTTAAAAATAAAATGAGGAATTTAATGTTCTTTTCTTTTTTTTTTTTTTCTTTATTAACCAGAGCACTGCTCATCTCTGGCTTATGGTGGTACAGGGGATTGAACCTGGGACTCTGGAGCCTCAGGCATGAGAGTCTGTTTGCATAACCATTATGCTGTCTACCCCTGCCCTTCATTTTTCTTAATTATAGATTTTAAATTTCTATTGTCTGTTAAATAATCCCTGGATCTGTTGCATTTTGTTTTTATTCAGTGTATTCTGGCCTTAGCAGTCAGTCTAGCAGAAGTGTCCCAGGATTGGTTTGTTTTCTAGCAAATTTGTTGGAGAAACATAAGCAGTTCCCCCACCTCAAAGTGAGGAGCATGAAGAGATGGAGGAAAAGTGCTCTCACATTCTAGCAGCTCCAATGAAGTGTGCGGAAACTGAGACTGTAGGATTCTGCTCACTGCTTGTTTTCAGGTGGGAATCAGAATTTGTTATTTTTTTTAATTTTGTGTTACTTATTATTTTATTGTGGTGCTATACTGTTTTGACTTATGCTAATCTAAAGATTGGACCAAGAATTGAAAGTTTCAGACTTGAAGGTAATTAGCAAATCCAATATCATATTAAAAATATTTTTATTGACTGATTTTGATTTGAGTCAGAGATAAACTGGGAGGGTAAGGGGAGATGGAGAGGAAAAGAGAGATACACATGCAGTGCTGCTGCTCCAGTCATGAAACTCTCCTCCATCATATGGGGACCAGGAGTTGAACCCAGGTCTTTGAGCACTGCAATGACTGTATTCAGCCAGGCCCACTACCACTGTGCCCCTGTAATCAGATTTTAATGCAGTGTTGTGTTCAATTCTGGTTAGTTGAGCTATAAAATGTGTTATTGTACAGAGAATAATGAATATATACTTTTAGTAGTAAAGAAAGTTTCCAATTATTTAAGATCATAAAAATGCACTATGTTGATCTTGGGTCCATACTCCCAGAGGGTTAAAGAATAGGAAAGCTATCAGGGGAGGGGATGGGATACAGAGTTCTGGTGGTGGGAATTGTCTGGAGTTGTACCCCTCTTAGCCTATGATTTTGTCAATGTTTCCTTTTTATAAATAATAATTTAAAAAGGCACTATAATTCCTGCCCCTATTTGTCCTTGTACATATGTGGATTCAGTGGTTCTGTATATTATTGTCCCGTCCCACGGGACCTTCAACGTGGGTAAACCCAGGACAAAGGAGAGGGAATGGGGACAAGAGACGCAAGAGAGAAATGAGACAAGACAGGATTCTGATCAAGTCTGTTTATTAGCACCAAAGGTGCTGTTTTAAGGCCGGGGTAAGGGGGAGGTTAGCAGCTGGGGGCAGTTGGTTGATGTGGCATGTTGTCATGGTGATCAGCCATTATCTGGAAGGTCTGGTGATTCATAGGGAGGTGGGTGAGTTACCTGACTTAGGAGAAACTAACAGTAAAAATTTATTTTTGAACATTTAAGCTATGAAGCTTATCTTAGCCTTTTAAGTGAAAGACCAATTAAGTTGTGTACCCACCCTTGTTCATAGCTGCCCTAAGGGTGTGATAAGCTTTGTGATAAACAAAGATCCTAACAAACTAAGTTTAACATTTTACTTAAAATTGTTTAAGTGATTTTAAAATCAGAAGAAAAAAAAATCACCATTAAAAAACCCTGGTTAAATAAAAAGGTTTGCTGATAGACAAATGGAAAAGATCAGATGCTCTGCTAAGATGGGGGCAAAGATATGCTTGTCTTTACAGAAGAAGATTCTCCCATTTAAATTCCCATCTCTGCCACAAAAAGTACTCTCTTGTTTAAAAAAGTGTCAGCTAGACAAAAAGATGTTTATGTACCTTTGTCTAGATTTATAGATCAGGTTTTAAAAATCATGCCACAAAAAGAAGAAACACAGATAATTATCAAACAATTGACTCCTGACTTGTCAGAACTTAATTTGCCCTTTAAGAAAAACGGGCTCGGGAGTCGGGCTGTAGCGCAGCGGGTTAAGCGCAGGTGGCGCAAAGCACAAGGACCGGCATAAGGATCCCGGTTCGAACTCCGGCTCCCCACCAGCAGGGGAGTCGCTTCACAGGCGGTGAAGCAGGTCTGCAGGTGTCTATCTTTCTCTCCTCCTCTCTGTCTTCCCCTCCTCTCTCCATTTCTCTCTGTCCTATCCAACAACGATGACAACAACAACAATAACTACAACAATAAAACAAGGGCAACAAAAGGGAATAAATAAAATAAATATTTAAAAAAAAAGAAAAAAGAAAAAGAAAAACGGGCTCTTTAAGTGATTATATATGAACCTGTTCAGAGGTTATTCCACCCTTCCTATAAGATATAACTATGGCTGCTGCCCTACAGAGAGAAACTTGTACTTAATTTTTAAATAAACTAAATAAGAAAGCAAATGGTGCCACTAAGAAAATCGACAGATATTTTTCCTATAGACAACAGGTAAATAATAACATATTAGTTATAATTATTTAATAATTAAATTAATGATAAACATTAAATAGTAACAAAAATAATAACAATTACAAAATAATAAAAATAATTATCATTTATATACATGTTTGTATGTGTGTTTTGAGTTTGGCTTTATGGCCTGAGAAACATTAATTTTAAGGTTAAAAGTGTAAATAATCTTAAAGCCACATTCTTAACAGGTCAGGTAAAAAAAAAAAAGGGTTTACACCACAGTTCTTATGTGGTAATCTAAAAATAAAAACTATTTTGCTTAAGTAAATAAATATTTAAAGTAAAAGCCTAAGTATTTAAATTGACTAACTTCTTAAAAGTGTCAACGTGACAATTCTTCATCTCCAAATTAAAATACAAATTATATGTATGGTTTTAAGTAGGTGAGTTTCCGGGGCATTATGGAGGGCCCCCATAATGCCCTGTGAAACTATTTCTGTGGAAATTAGTCCACAACAAAATTTGTTGTTTGTTTGGCACTGTAAATCTTCTGAGAAGCATTGTCACAAATGTGTGTTAACTCTTTTAAGTAACTTGAGTTTGTTTAAAGTTTAAAGTAAAATTAATTAAAAAATCAATATACTTTAGTTAAATTCGGTTTAAAGATCCTGACATTCAGAGATTGGTAGATAAGGTTAAATAAGCTAGACTTTAGATTTACTTCCTTTAAAATTCAAACAGAGCCTTTTAAAATAGGTATCACACACTTAGGGTGTGTCTCAATTTTAACTGAGTATGACAAAAGACTAAAAGAAATATTATTGATATATACAAAGTTGTCAAGTACCTTCTCATTTAAAAAGATAAAATAAACCTAGATAAACAAAAAATAACTTGTCAATGGTTATGCTGATAAATTCATGCCTAAAGCTTTTGCTCTGGTACCCCTCTAGATATCTTTCCACATTTAAAAATATCTATTTTATTTCAAGACAGTGTCAAAAGTTTATTCTTTTTTTTTTAAAGTTTATTCTTGATAAGTTTAGTTGATACATATATATGTTTCTGATCTGATAAAAAGTTTAATATTTGAGAAATCCTTATTAAACAAAATTAGTCTAAAGATGTCATTATAAGATGGTGTAAAAGTAAAAGATTATTTTAAATGTATATGACTTTTATAATGAGTAAAATACTATGATCCTAACATTAAACTAAGTTCTAATAATATGCTTAAATTGTTTAAGTGATTTTAAAATCATACTACAAAGATGATAATCATTTCATTGTTAAAAAGGCCTTCTAAAATTATATAAAGATATTTAAACAAATTCTAAGTCATTAGATTATCAATTTTAATATTTTTCCTGGCCTTGTGTATGTCTTGCTGGTCACAAATAAAAGACTACAACCATGACAAGCCTTCACATAAAGAACCAGCCTTTCATATGGTGAAAAGCTTTCTTAAAATAAAAAATCCCCTATATGTAGTCCAATTCCAGTTTATGTGACTTAATAATGTTTTTATGTTTTTCCAAAGATAACAAAATCTCAGCTGATTCCAACAGCCTTAGTAGTCTTTACTGATGGGTCCTCCTCAAAGACAGGCCATTGTTAAACATGCTAATAAAACACTAAAACAGACAATTCATGTGTTTTGAAAAATAAAAAGGGGGAGACAGGACCACAGACTCCACACAACATTCTTAATAGAGCACTCTTTATCACTAATATTTTAAATTTGGATGCACAAGGAAAATCTGCCGGTGACAGGTTCTGGAAAAGTACAACTAACAGTAGATATGCACTGGTTAAATGGATCCCGTCCTCATATGAGGACGAGGGCATGTTTGTGTTTTCTCCTGTACAGATAATGAAGCCCGCTGGCTACCACAGAGGTCCGTCCAACAAACGGAAGGGAAGGAGACAAAATGCCTGCAGATGCCGAGACCTATGAAAATTGACAGAGGATGGAGAGGCTGAGGCTTGAGATCACACCGGGTGTTATTGATAATGATTATACAGGAGAAATTAAGCTCATGATCTCCTCCCCATATGAGGTCGCTGCCATTACTAAAGGTCAACGGGTGGCTCAGCTACTCCTCTTACCCTTGACATCCACAGACAACCTCAGCTGTAAGACAACCCAGGGAGATAAAGGTCTTGGCTCCTCTGATACATATTGGGTACAAACTGTCTCTAACAATAAACCCATGTTAAAACTTTGGCTAGATGGAAAAAAAATTGAAGGACTCATAGACACAGGTGCTGATGTAACCATTATCAAAAAGATTCCTGGCCCTCAACCTGGCTGCCCTCAGTTGTGGGACCCTTGCTTGTTTTACTTCTTCTGCTCACAGTAGGTCCTATAATTCTTAACAAGCTCATGGCCTTTCTGCGGCAACAGATTGATGCCATGAAAATGCAATCTATACAAGTTCACTATCATAGACTGGACATGGCAGAAAATGGAGTTGCTGTGGAGGATTTGCCCCCCTCTGTCAGGACGTCCACCATGAAGAGGGCTGGCTGGCTAGCCAATGACAGGTAAAGGGGAAACTAGCGCTGTCCAGTCAACCTAAGACAGGGCACCTGGTACTACTGGGCAAAAATGACCAGGTGTTCCAATGACGGATAAGACGGAAGGCTGATCCCCAACCTAAGACAGGCACAGTCAACTCTGCCACAAAATGAAGTCCGCCAAACATCAAGACATGTCTCCTTATATATAGATATAAGGAAGGGGGACATGTGGGGAGCCACATGTGCCCTGAAGGTTGCTATTGGCATGGCCACATAGCCATTGTTCACAGAAGGCCTTGCTTACAAGATAAGTTTGTTTCCTAACTAGAGTCTTGACAAAGAAAAGTTTCTGTTTGTCACCACTGTATAGTTTCTCCTAAGTCAGGTAACTCACCCTCCTCCCTATGAATCACCCAGGACCATCTAGATAACGGCTGATCACCACGACAACATGCCACGTCAACCAACTGCCCCCAGCTGCTAACCTCCCCCTTACCCCAGCCTTAAAAACAGCACCTTTGGTGCTAATAAACAGACTTGATCAGAATCCTGTCTTGTCTCATTTCTCTCTTGCGTCTCTTGTCCCCATTCCCTCTCCCTTGTCCTCACTCCCTCTTCTAGGTTTACCCACATTGAAGGTCCCACGGGACGAGACAGGTGAGGGTAAAAGAAAACAAGAAAAGAAAATGAAATAGCATACTTAATACTTGAAAGTATTAACTTTCAAGGAATTGGACTTGTTTTCTCAGCTTTACTCAGGAGAAATGGGATGTCTCAGATATTGTCTTATAGATACTATCTGACAGAGGTAGAGAGAGAGAAAGAGAGAGAGAGAGAGAAGCTTGTCTATGGGCAGTTAGTAAGCACACACACATCTATAGCCATAGCACCCTGAACATGCCCAATCTCATCTGATCTCAGAAGCTAAGTAGGATCAGGACTGATTAGTTCTTGAATGGGAGAAAACACAGACACACATACACATGGGAATTTCTTTTTATTTATTTATTTATTTGTAATAGTCAAAGCCTGGAAGCAACCCAGGTGTCCAACAACAAATGAGTGGCTGAGCAAGTTGTGGTATATATATATATATATATATGAATACTACTCGGCTATAAAAATGATGACTTTATCATTTTCAGCTGATCTTGGATGGACCTTGAAAAATTCATGTTAAGTTAGAAACAGAAGTATGAATATGGGATGATCTCACTCTCAGGCAGAAGTTGAAAAACATGATCAGAAAAAACACAAGTAGAACCTGAACTGGAATTGGCATAGTGCACCAAAGTAAAAGACTATGGGGTGGATGGGGAGAATACAGATCCAAGAAGGATGACAGAGGACCTAGTGGGGGCTGTATTGTTATATAGGAAACTGGGGAATGTTATGCATGTACAAACTACTGTATTTACTGTTGAATGTAAAACATTAATTTCCCAATAAAGATACGTAAAAAAAAAAAAAGTGTCTCTGTATGTCTACTTCCCTGATACAGGCTTAGGGCCTCAGGGATGTATCAGGCAGGATGTTGAGCCCAGAGAGAAATGGTGGGGAGGGAGTCTGGTGGTAGCTCAGCAGGTTAAGTGCATGAGGCGCAAAGTGCAAGGACTGAAATAAGGATCCCAATTCCAGCCCCCGGCTCCCCACAAGCAGGTCTGCAGGTGTCCTGTTTCCCCCCTCCCTTTTTCTGTCCCCTCTTCTGTCCATTTCTCTCTATCCATTCTTCCCCTCTTCTGTCCATTTCTCTCTATCCTATCCAACAATGACGACATCAAAAACAATAACTACAACAACAACAAAAGGTAAAATTAAATTAAATTTTAAAAAAGCAATAATGGGGAGCTCTTAGATAGAGAAATAAATATGAAGGGCAGAGGGTAGATAGCATAATGTTTATGCAGACTCTCATCCCTGAGTCTCCAAAGTCCCAGGTTCAATCCCCCACACCACCATAAGACAGAGCTGAACAGTGTCTGGTAAAACAGAAAGAGAGAGGGAGAGAGTAATGTACATGAAGTTTCTTTTCTTTAGATGGTCTTCACTTCGTGGCCTTCTGTATTTAATTCTATCTGACATTTGTGAGAACTGTTACCAATAACAAGTCAGAGGAGGCAACTGTTGGCTAAGCTGGGAAGGGAAAGGACTCTGATGCTGGATCTGTGCGTCAGTGCAGGCCCAGTGGGAAGCAGTGTGGAGGATCTGTAAAAGGGAATAGTGGGAGTCTGGCGGTAGAGCAGCGGGTTAAGCGCACGTGGAGCAAAGTGCAAGGACCAATTTAGGATCCGGGTTTGAGCCCCAGCTCCCCACCTGCAGGCGATTCGCTTCACACGCAGGTCTGCAAGGGTCTTTCTCTCCCAATCTCTGTCTTCTCCTCTCTCCATTTCTCTCTGTCCTATCCAACAATGACATCAATAACAACAACAATAAAACAACAAGGGGGCAACAAAAGGGAATAAATAAATAAATAAATATATTTGGGGGAAGAGGGAGCATATTACTTAATCTACCAATACCAATCAGGCATTTGTCCAGTGAACATAAGACCACTAATCCAACATGTGCCTTTATGTTCATCAATTTACAACTGGCAAGGAGTTGAATCACCTAAATGTTCACTGGTAGATGACTAGGTAAATAATTAGTGGAAGTGGGGGTTGGGTGCTAGCACAGTAGGTTAAGCGCAGGTGGCACAAAGCACAAGGACGGGCATAAGGATCCCAGTTGGAGGCCCCAGCTCCCCACCTGCAGAGGATTCACATCACAGGCAGTGAAAGCAGGTCTGTAGGTGTCCATATTTCTCTCCCCCTGTCTTCTCCTCTCTCCATTTCTCTGTCCTATCCAACAATGATGACATCAATCACAGTAAAACAAGGACAACAAAAGGGAAAGTAAAAATAATTTTTAAAAAAGAATTAGTGAAGGATCAGCATAAAGATCCCGGTTCGAACCCCGGCTCCCCACCTGCAGGGGAGTCGCTTCACAGGCGGTGAAGCAGGTCTGCAGGTGTCTATCTTTCTCTCCTCCTGTCTTCCCCTTCTCTCTCCATTTCTCTCTGTCCTATCCAACAATGACAACAACAATAATAACTACAACAATAAAACAACAAGGGCAACAAAAGGGAATAAATAAAATATTTAAAAAAAAAATTAGTGGAATATATATTCTTTAAAAAATTTTTATTATTTTTACATTTATTTATTTTCCCTTTTGTTGCCCTTGTTTTTCATTGTTGTTGTAGTTATTATTGATGTCATTGTTGTTAGACAGGATAGAGAGAAATGGTGTGAGGAGGGAAAGACAGAGAGGAGGAAAGATAGACACCTGCAGACTTGCTTCTCCGCCTGTGAAGCGACTCCCCTGCAGGTGGGAAGCCGGGGGCTCGAACCGGGATCCTTAGGCTGGTCCTTGCTCTTCGCGCCACATGCGCCTAACCCACTGGGCTACCGCCGGACTCCCAGTGCAATAAAAAAAAGATTATGTCCTTTGGGAACAAATGGAGGCAATTGTAGGTAATGAGTTTAATAAAATATGTAAAGAAGGGGGTCAGGCCATATTGCAGCGGGTTAAGCGCATGTGGCAGGAAGCGCAGACTAGAGAAGGATCCTGTTTCAAGCCCCCGGCTCCCTGCCTGCTGGGGAGTCGCTTCACAAGCAGTGAAGCAGGTCTGCAGGTGTCTTTCTCTACCCCACCCCCATCTTCCCCTCCTCTCTCCATTTCTCTCTGTCCTATCCAACAGTGACATCAATAACAACAATAATAACTACAATAATAAAACAAGGACAGCATTTCCTTTGGAAATGGTGTAGAAAAAGAAATTGTCATGGTGGCCTGTAATATAGTGGGAGGTGTAGTGTCTCAACCCTGGAGGGAGTTGTGCAGGGGAGATAAAAGTAGGCATGTGGGAGTCAGGCAGTAGTGCAGCAGGTTAAGCGAACGTGCTGCAAATCAAGGACTGACATATGGATCCTGGTTTGAGCCCTTGGCTACCCACCTACAGGGAAGAAGGGGAGTCACTTCACAGGCGGTGAAGCAGGTCTGCAGGTGTCTATCTTTCTCTCCCTCTCTCTGTCTTCCCTTCCTCTCTCCATTTCTTTCTGTCCTATCCAACAATGACATCAATACAACAATAAAACAAGGACAACAAAAGGGAATAAGTAAAAAAAAAAAATTTTTTTTTTAAAAAGCAGGCATGTGAGAGACTCCTGAGGGTCCCCAAAGGTCCCCCCCCCAGGCTAAATGAGAAAGACAGACCTGGGGCCTAGCAGGTTGATTCCCCTCTACTGGACCCCATTTTTCCCTAGCTCTCTTTCAACAGGTGTCTGCCTTGTGACAAACACTCCTTAAGGGAATCGTCTATATGCTCCCAGGTGTGTTTTCTCCTCAGAGGCTTCTGTGCCTGCAGCCAGAAGACAGCCTTAGATGCTGCCCACCAATTGAAAGGATGGTACTGGCCTGCTGGGTCTGAGTTACTCTCTAGTTCTCATTTATACTGGGGGTTAAGGCTCTGAGAGTGGCTGTGAGCATTTGGCTGGGTGGGCGTCCCTTCCCCTATGATTGTTCAGTGTGAGTTGGCATGTCTTCAAGAAACATTTGAGAACCTTACATTGAAACAGATAAATACTACTTCTAGAGAAATTTCCCTTGCATTATCTACAACTAAATTATATCACTGCTACCTAAAAAGGATGCCAAGAGGGGCCAGGTTCGAGTCCCCGGTCCCCCACCTGCAGGGGGAAAGCTTTGTGATTGGTGACGCAGGGCTGCAGGTGTCCCTCTCCCCTATCTCCTCCTTTCTCTCAACTTCTGGCTGTCTCCATACAATAAATAAAATAATAACAACAAAAAATTTTTTTAAAAAAGACTTTTTTTTTTTCCTGTAGAAAGTTGACTGTTGTTTTTACCAGGAATCTATGTGGGGTTTGATTCACCTCCTATCCATTGGCTGGAACATGGATTGGGGATTTGGTAGAAAAATAAACTGCTTTTGATTCAAAAAAAAAAAATTTCAATTTTTCTATAACTTTTAGTTTATATATGCAGTTATGTAGTAAATAAATGAGTTTATTTTAATAGTAATGGGAGTAATTAGCATAATGGTCTTGTAAAGAGATTCTCATGCTTGAGGCTCCAAAGTTCCAGGTTCAATACTCCATACCCCCTTAACTAACCTGATCAGTGTTCTGGTAAAAAAATAAAAATAAAAAAGGGAGCAGGTGGTCATATAGTTGGTTGAGCATACATGTTACAGTGTGCAAGGTCCTGGGTTTGAGAACCCTGTATTTATTTAAAAAAGGAGACATTAACAAAACCATAGGGTAGGAGGGGTACAACTCCACACAATTCCCACCACCAGATTTCCATATTCCATCCCCTCCCCTGATAGCTTTCCTACTCTTTATCCCTCTGGGAGTATGGACCCAAGGTAATTGTGGGATGCAGAAGGTGGAAGGTCTGGCTTCTGTAATTGCTTCCTCGCTGAACATGGGCGTTGACTAGTCGATCCATACTCCCAAGCCTGCCTCTCCCTTTCCCTAGTAGTGTGGGGCTGTGGAGCTCCAGGACACATTGGTGAAGGAAGTCTGTTGGCATCATGTAGCATTTGGAATCTGGTGGCTGAAAAGAGAGTTAACATACAAAGCCAAATTGTTGACCAATCATGGACCTAAAAGCTGAAATAGTACAGATGAAGTGTTGGATGGTACTCACTGCAGACTACTATGAACTTTTGCTTTCAGATATATATTTTGCCCTAGTTTATGGATGCGTGTGAACACATGCTCTATCTCACGGGAACTTGTCTATATCTAGGTTTTGGCACTTTGTTAGAAAGTGAACCAGCTGGAATGGAATTAGAGAATCCTATGAAAGGAAAGGTCTCACCCGAGTAACGAAGCTGAAGGGTTGTCATTCCACAACTGAAGTCTCTGGACAGTCTGAAGTGAAGTATGCTGAGGTGGTTCTCGTTGTGTTGGGATTGCTGTACTTTAAAGTAGGCCCATTTCTAATGTCCTGATGATTCTATAGAATATTGTCCATAAGGTTTACACCTGTTTTTACACCCACCTGCAATGTAAGAGTGCCTCCCAGTCTCTTGAACAGTTGGTGTTCTGTCTTTTTAAATGCATGACATTCATTCACTCAGGGGCATTTTCTTTTTTTTTGAGAGAATCAGAGATTATGGAATGATACATGACTACCATATTTTATTTTTATTTATTAACAAGAAAGATAGGAGACAGAGAGGAAGAACCAGACATCACTTTGGTACATATGCTGCTGGCGACTGAACTTGGGACCTCATGCTTGAGGATTTGATGCATTGTCCACTGCGCCACTTCCCAGACAACTAAAGTATTTTCTCATTGTTGCTTTTACTGGCATTTCCCTGATGATCAGTGATTTGAGCATTGTTTGAGCATTGTTTTAAGTCTGTTGATCCCTTGGATCTCTTTGAAGATTATGTATAGTGTCTCTTAGTTCTCTGTATGTATAAGGGTTTTTTTTAATTATTTAATTTTTTTAAAGACTTATTTTTTAAGTATTTTATTTTTTTATATTATTTTTGAGAGAAATATAGAGATACACACACACAAACACCAGAGCACTGGGAGCATAGTGGGTTAAGCGCTTGTGGCGCAAAGCACAACAACCAGCTTAAGGATCCTGGTTCGAGCCCCTGGCTCCTCACCTGCAGGGGAGTCACTTCACAAGTGGTGAAGCAGGTCTGCAGGTGTCTTTCTCTTTCTGCTGTCTTACCCTCCTCTCTCCATTTCTCTGTCCTATCCAACAGTAATGACATCAATAACAACAGTAACTATAATAATAGTAAAAAAACAACAGTAAATACAACAAAAGGGAAAATAAATATAATTAAAAAAAGAAACACCAGAGCATTGCTCATCTCTGGCTTATGGTGGTGTGGGGAATCCTGGGACTTAAGAGCTTCAGAAGGGCTTTTTATGTTATGGTGATTCCCCTTTGTGTGCAGAAACCTCATTTTGATGTATTCCCATTTGTTTACTTTTGCTTGTTTTCCTTGCCATTAACATTTAAAACAGTAAAAACTGTTGCAAAAATATAAAGGAGAGTTCTGCCTATCCATTTTCTCTTAAGTTTTTTGGTGGTTTCTAGCCTATTAAATATTTGATCTATGTGGGTTACTATTTTTAACTTTATTTCCCCCAGAACATACAATTCTATACAAAGCCTAAAGTTCACACACAGCAGTACCCACTATTATTCCCTTCTTTTACATTCCTTGGGTTTCCCTTCAGCATGTGTTCTCTAGTAGGTTTATATATTTCCACAAATGTCAACACCTATAAAGCCTTGTTCCAAATACCAGTCCTTTCAGGTGTGGAAGCTGCTATATATTTATGCACTGTTCACATCCCTAAAATGTCAGTACCAAGTGAGCTTTTTCATATACTAGAACTGATGTGCTTACTCATACTCCACATTTACTTAGGACTCACACATGTGAATTCACATGTGTGTTATGGAACTATGATCTCTATAATCATTACAAATATTTACTCATTGATTAATATGGAAGAAAGATTAAAAAAAAAAAGACCATAACTTAGACATGCAGTGTTGGGTCTCAAGCCTGGGACCTGTTACATTCAAGGTTAAACCACTAACTACTCTATCAATGTCTCAGGTTACATCTCTATTTAGTCTTTACTCATGTGTATACATTTATGTCCAATGTGCATATTTCCATATGTTCAAATAGTAGTGGAACAACTGAAGACTTTACTGCCTCCAAGGTTATTGCTGGGGCTTGGTGCTTGCACTATGAACCCACTGCTCCTGGAGTCCATTTTCCCCTTTGCTGTCCATGCTGTTTTTTTTTAATTGGGGAATTAATGTTTTACATTCAACAGTAAGTACAATAGTTTTTACATGCATAACATTCCCCAGTTTCCCATATAACAATTCAACCCCCACTTGGTCCTCTGAATCCTTCTTGGACCTGTATTCTCCCCACCCATCCACCACAGGCCCATGCTGTTTTATCCTCGTCATTGTTGTTGGATAGGACAGACAGAAATTGAGAGAGGAGGGGAAGACAAAGAAGGGGAGAGAAAAAACACCTGCAGACCTGCTTCACTGCCTGTGAAGTGACCTCCCTGCAGGTGGGGGCTGGGGGGCTCAAACCGGGATCCCTGAGCAGGTCCTTGAGCTTTGCGCCATGTACACTTAAACCACTGAACTACTGCCCCCCATTATTTTAAGGTTTCTCTTTACTGGGGCTTTTCTCATGTTTTTGAAGAGAACTGGAAAAAGTGAATGCTTTACCGCACCATTTACATTCATAGGGTTTTTCCCCATTGTGAGTTGTTTCATGTATGCAAAGAGAATTGGAAAGACTGAATGCTTTCCCACATTGTTTACATTCATAGTTATTCCTCACTGTGAGTTCTTTCATGTGACCAAAGAGAGCTGGAATGACTGAATGTTTTACTACAGTTTACATTCACAGGGTTTCTCTTTAGTGTGAATTCTTTCATGTGTCCGCAGAGAGCTGGAATAACTGAATATTTTACTACACTGTTTACATTCATAGGGTTTCTCTCCAGTGTGAAATCTTTCATGTGTCCGCAGAGAGCTGGAACAACTGAATGTTCTACTACACTGTTTACATTCATAGGGTTTCTCTCCAGTGTGAATTCTTTCATGTATCCGCAGAGAACCGGATTGACTGAATGTTTTACTACACTGTTTACATTTATAGGGTTTCTCTCCACTGTGAGTTCTTTCATGTACCCGCAGAGAACTGGATTGATTGAATGTTCTACTACACTGTTTACATTCATAGGGTTTCTCTCCACTGTGAATTCTTTCATGCGTGTGAAGATTATCAGAAGTATAGAAAGCTTTACTACACTGTTTACACACATAGGGTTTCTCTCCTTTGTGATGTCTTTCATGTATCCGAAGATGACTGGATTGACTGAATGTTTTACTACATTGTTTACATTCATAGGGTTTCACTCCATTGTGGTATCTTTCATGGGTTCGAAGATGAGTAGATTGCCTAAATGTTTTACTGCAAAATTTACACTTAAAGGGTTTCTCTCCCTTGTGATTTCTTTCATGTGTCCGAAGAGAACAGGAAAAAGCAAATCTTTGGCCACACTGTTTACATTCATAGGGTTTCTCTCCAGTGTGAATTCTTGTATGTATCTGAAGAGAACTGGAATAAGTAAATGTTTTACTGCACTCTTTACATTCATAAGGTTTTTCTCCAGTGTGAATTCTTTCATGACATATAAGATAACTGGATGTACTGAATGTTTTACTGCATTGCTTACATTCATAGGGTTTCTCTCCATTGTGACTTCTTTCATGTTGCTGAAGAACACTGCAAGTACTGAATGTTTTATGACATTGTTTACATTTATAGGGTTTCTCTCCATTGTGGCTTCTTTCATGTGCCCAAAGATGACTGAAAAAAATGAATGTTTTCCCACACACTTCACATTTATAGTATTTCTCTCCACTGTGAGTTCCTTGGTGTTTTTGAAGATGACTAAAGTAAGTTAAATGTTTCTTGCATACTCCACTTTCTTGAGGTTCCTCTTGATATTTACTTTGTTCCTTTCCCTCTTGATTTATACTTTGTTCCTTGCCCTGAGATTTTTTCACTACTATATTACTGTAAAAAATGAGAAGTTATTTACCACACAATGCTAAACCTTTTCAACAGATCGAACAAAACAATAATTCTATACTTAAAAAATGACGAGTTTTAAAATTATAAAATAGCTCTCACAAATTAGCAAAGTTCAAGTAAAAATAGTAAATACTAAACAATTTTTAAAAGTACAGAAATATTTATCTAAAAAATATACTTACAGAGTCAGGCAATAGTGCAGTGGGTTAAGTGCAAGGACTGACATAAGGTTCCTGGTTTGAGCCGCCAGCTCCCCACCCGCAGGGGAGTCGCTTCATAGGCGTTGAAGCAGGTATGCAAGTATCTATATTTCTCTCCCCCTCTCTGTCTTCCCCTCCTCTCTACATTTCTCTCTGTCCTCTTCAACAACAACAACAAAAATAAAACAACAAGGATAACAAAAAGGAATAAATATTTTTTTAAAAGATACACACACACACACACATATATATATATACTGTTTCTAAGTGTACTATTTTGTAAAGACTGAACATGTGTCCTATTGTTAAAAGTTTTCATTTATTATATATGCAAGAAATATTTTCATGAACTGGAGAAAAGATGGATAATACAGAGCACCATTATGTATTGCCGGTAATTCAAACGGGAGCCTCAGACATGTACCACATGCATCACTACTTCAACCACTCCTAACACTATTTATGGAGCCATTTTAGGCGAAATGTTCTAAGGGGACAAAAAAAACCTCAAAATACAGTAGCTTTCTGGGTGGGACAAGATGTTCTGTTTTGAATGTGACTCACCTTTCTTTATTCCCTTGAGGTTTATGCTGCTTTTTGGTGGAACAGTTCTTCTGTAATATTCCTAAAATACAACATATATATGAAAGTATACTAACGTTAGATTTTTTGATCCATCATGCGTCATGATCATGACCTGTTTACTTAATAGTGCCCACTTTTTTCACATGGGTGGACAAAAAACATTTGCCTTCTAATTGACTAATGAAGAAATATTTCCCTAGTGTTTGCTTTGGCAGCACATATACTAAAAGTGGAACAACACTGAGAAGATTAGCATGGCCCCCACACAAGGATGACACAAAGATTTGTGAAGTGTTCCATATTCTTTTTTTTTTAATGAATGTGTTTATTTTTTATTTTTTTTTAATATTTATTTCCTTTTGTTGCCCTAGTTTTTTTTAAAATATTTATTTTATTTATTTATTCCCTTTTGTTGCCCTTGTTGTTTTATTGTTGTAGTTATTATTGTTATCGTTGTTGGATAGGACAGAGAGAAATGGAGAGAGGAGGGGAAGACAGAGAGGAGGAGAGAAAGACAGACACCTGCAGAACTGCTTCACCGCCTGTGAAGCTACTCTCCTTGCAGGTGGGGAGCCGGGGTTCGAACCTGGATCCTTATGCCGGTCCTTGTGCTTTGCGCCACCTGCGCTTAACCCACTGCGCTACAGCCTGACTCCTGTGTTCCATATTCTTAAAGAAAAATAAAAGAAATATTTACCTACTGAGAATAGGTGGCTAAAGGTTTCCCACATCACACCTCTGTACAGTTTCTTCTCTGAAGGATTTAGTAGTGCCCACTCCTCCTGAGTGAAGGTCACAGCGACATCTTTGCAGGTTACTGAGTCCTGAAATATATGTAGTATGTCTATGTATAAACAAAATATTTTATACTGACAGCAGATTAGATATACAGTCTCTACTTTATGAATGCTGTGATTTAGTGTTGATTTCTACATATATGGAGATGTGATCTTCAAAACCCTAACTCATACGCTAGGTGATTTCATCACTGTATGCACAAGTATGAGGTCCTGTCTATCCCCTGATATCTCATGAGATGAAGTAATGTTGTTATTCTCATTATCCCCCTCTATAGCTTTGTAAACACTAAATGCTAAAACTTTAGTCACTGTGTGGTGGTACATCTTGTGGGGCAGGCATATGTAATCATGTTCAAGGAACTAGTTTGAGTCCCATAGTTGTCACCTGCAAAAGGGAATCATTGGAGCAGTGATGTAGGTTTCTTTCTTTCTCCTTCTCTCTCCCTTGACCACATTATCAAATTTCCTTCATGTGAGTAAAAATTTCAAATATGGAAAGAAAAAAAAAAGTCCACTGAGAGTGGTGGATTCCTAATGCAGCCACCAACTGATAATGTAATAATAAATCTGGTGGAAAAAATATGATGGTGATAACTTGGCTATAATAATTATCTATTGCCAGTTTAAACTCTAACCTAACAAGGAACCTTCCTCACTTTCTTCCTGATCTCCTCTGCTGTGATACTGCCTTTGCTGACCTGAACTAAACCAATGTGACCAGTACCTCCACACCATGTTTTTCTTTGGAATGTATCCAGAGATGCTGAGCCTGAGATGTCAACCCTCCAAGTCCTATCTGGTGAGACTTTTCCTAATTCATGGGACTTCCCAGTTCCATTTTCTTTTCTTTCTTTTCTTAATTAGTGATTTAACACTGATTAAAATGTGATTTAGGGAGTCGGGCTGTAGCGCAGCGGGTTAAGCACAGGTGGCGCAAAGCACAAGGACCGGCATTAAGGATCCCGGTTCGAGCCCCGGCTCCCCACCTGCAGGGGAGTCACTTCACAGGCGGTGAAGCAGGTCTGCAGGTGTCTATCTTTCTCTCCCCCTCTGTCTTCCCCTCCTTTCTCCGTTTCTCTCTGTCCTATGCAACAACGACAACAATAATAACTACAACAATAAAAACAACAAGGGCAACAAAGGAAATAAATAAAAAAATTAAAAAAAAAAAAAAAATGTGATTTAACACTGATTTTTAAAAGATAACATGAGTACAATTCCATACCATTTTCCCATCAGAATTCTGAATCCATAAGCTCTCCATCGGCAGCCACAGCATTTTTAAAAAGAAGTATTTATTTATTTCTTTTTGATGCCCTTGTTTTACTGTCGTAGTTATTATTGCTGTTACTGATGTCATCATTGTTGGATAGGACAGAGAGAAATGGAGAGAGGAGGGGAAGACAGAGAGGAGGAGAGAAAGACAGACACCTGCAGACCTGCTTCACCGCCTGTGAAGTGATTCCCCTTCAGGTGGGAAGCCAGGGTTCGAACTGGGATCCTTATTCCAGTCCTTGCGTTTTGTGCCACGTGGGCTTAACCCGCTGTACTACTGCATGACTCCCGGAAACTACAGCATATATCCCAAGGTTGCAGATACAGATTAACTAGTATTTCTACAGCCATCCGACTATATTTGCCCTTTTTTCCCCTTTGGTCCCATCTTCTTTTCCAAGTCACACATACACCTGTAAATACTTCTGAATGTCCCTCATTTTTTTCCAGTTCTCTTTCCTGGTTGGAGTTCAGAGCCCTGTGGTCATCCTTCCCCTACCATTTCTCTGCCACTGGAATCATGGATCAAAATTCTTTATGGGGTGCAGAAGGTGGGAGTTCTTGCTTCTATAATTGCTTCTCCACTGGACATAGGCTTTGGCAGGTGGGTACATATCTCCAGCCTATTACTAAATTTCTATTGGCTTAAAGTGTGCTTTGGTAGAACTGTTTGCTTTTTTTCAAAAGCAATGTCTACAGCTGTACTGAATAGTTTTATTTCTTTCTAAAAGTGCCAAGACGTTCCCTTGAGTTTCTGATACCAATATAGTGATGCTTATTACTTCATTAACTTTTGTACTTTTATTTTTCCTGATTTTTGCCACCTGTTCATATGATGTGAAGCTACTTTAAACAAGCAAAGTGATGGCTTTTAAAAAATTTATTTATTTTTCCTTTTGTTGCCCTTGTTGTTTTAGTTATTATTATTGTTGTTACTGATGTCGTCATTGTTAGATAGGATAGAGAGAAATGGAGAGGAGGTGAAGACAGAGAGGGGAAGAGAAAGACAGACACCTGCAGACCTACTTCACTGCCTTTGAAGCGACTCCCCTGCAGGTGGGGAGCCAGGGGCTCGAACCAGGATCCTTAATGCTGGACCTTGTGCTTTGCGCCACATGTGTTTAACCCGCTGCGCTACCGCCTGACTCCCTCAAAGAGATGATTTTTAAGGTGAGTTAGTTCTTCATTCTTCAATGAGTGTGAAAAATCTCACCTTGAGAGGGAGAGATTCGCTTCTTGTCATCACCTGTGGCTTGGTGGATTCCTAGACCCTAGTCTTTATCCTGTTGCATTCTCAGATGCTCCTCTTGGTCATTTCCAGTTGATTGGGGAAAGCAAAATACAGCTGCTGCTACTCTTTAGTTACTCTTTAGAGACTCTGGAAGTCTCTCCCCAGTTCCATTTTCAAATGGCACATTCCCTAACAAAGTTAGACTCTAGATATGGAACAAGGCCTAAGGGACAGGGTGCATGTGCACAAGTTAGAGGGAAATATATACCTCAGAGTAAAAGTACTCAGTAATTTGCTGTAACTAGGCACAGACTAGATAAATTCAGCAAGCAAGTAGAAAGACCTAAAGAAGACACCATATAGTACCTAATCAAATATTTACTACCTAGGCCTAGAAACCTTCTTCTCCTACCCTCTGCTTTACTTCCTTCAGTCTAACCATGTCAAACAAAGTAAGGACTACAAAAGCTAGATAACGGCAAGAGATTGGCACAGGTTAACATTGGCCTTTTCAGTCAATTTCAAGCTACCCTATCATTTGTGGCCCTCGTCTGGGAATCCTTGGGTTCTCACATTGACATGATGGGCCCAGACCTCTAATAGATCCCTCTCTTAACCATCACTGGCCACTTCCATCAAGAATGTCATCATAAGTCCTCTTGTAGGCCTCTCTAGGACCATGCCCTCACTGTAGAACAGAAACTGTAGGAAGTGGCCCACTCTGCAAAGGGAGACTGGGTCAGCATACTGTGCCATTCAAAGACTGTCCTGAAATGAGTGCATCTTAGAATGTTCCTAGTCGTGACCATGGACTGTGAGCCTACACACTGAAAAGGACTTAGAGAATCCACAGGCTCCTGTGTATCTGAATAGACTTGGACCCTAGGTCAGATCGATGGAGTTTATAATTAATTCTTCTTCTAATGTTTGCCCTTCTTCCGTAGCCAGTCAACAGCATCAGGTTGAGCCTGATGTAAAGTTTCGACACCTCCTTTGAATCTGGAGAGGTGGCAGTCGTTGACTATGTGGGTCATAATTAATGCTATTAATATACTCTTCTCGGGAGTCGGGCTGTAGCGTAGCGGGTTAAGCGCAGGTGGCGCTAAGCACAAGGACCCGCATAAGGATCCTGGTTCAAGCCCTGGCTCCCCACCTGCAGGGGAAACAGGTCTGCAGGTGTCTATCTTTCTCTCCCTCTCTCTGTCTTCCCCTCCCCTCTCCATTTCTCTCTGTCCTATCCAACAACAATGCCAACAATAATAACTACAACAATAAAACAACAAGGGCAACAAAAGGGAATAAATAAATAAAAATAAAT
Organism: Erinaceus europaeus; assembly: GCF_950295315.1. Taxonomy (NCBI): domain Eukaryota; kingdom Metazoa; phylum Chordata; class Mammalia; order Eulipotyphla; family Erinaceidae; genus Erinaceus; species Erinaceus europaeus. Next base: position 7,318,145 of record NC_080184.1, on the reverse strand, counting down.
ATTTAAAAAAAAAAAATAAAAAAAAATAAAAAAAAAAAAATATATACTCTTCTCACACCCAGGAGCTATTTTCTGCCCTAATCTAGCTTTCTAGTCCTGTTCTCAACTCTGCCACCATCTTCCCAGACAATACTTTTAGCCCACATGCATGCAAACTATCAGGCTCAGGCAAAAAAAAATAGTAAAGTCATGGGTCACATGGAACATACCATAAAAATCCTTCCAAGAATCAGAAAAGAAGACACAAGTAGAACCTGAACTGGAATTGGCGTATTGCACCAAAGTAAAAGACTCTGGGGTGGGTGGGGAGAATACAGATCCAAGAAGGATGACAGAGGACCTAGTGGGGGTTGTATTGTTATATGGGAAACTGGAAAATGTCATGCATGTACAAACTATTGTATTTACTGTTGAGTGTAAAACATTAATCCCCCAATAAAGAAATAAAAAAAAAAATCCATCCAAGCTTAAAGATCCCCAGTTTTATTTGCTCTATTCTCACCTTTGGGTGACTGGTTGTTGAACAATTTGTTTTATATCTGACTACCTTTCAGCCACAAATTTGCAGAAGCTACCATAAAGCTATCCTGATGCTCCTGGACAGACAACTTCACCTATGGGTCCCAGAAGCACACAGCTCCACAGTCCTACTCAACTAGGGAAAGACAGAAACAGGCTTTGGGAATGTTCAGTAGAGAAGCAATTACAGAAGTCAGACCCTCCATCTTCAGCATTTCAAAAAAAGATTTTGGATCCATACTCCCATAAAGGGATCCTGCTTTCCAGTCCTATTTTCAACCCTGACACCACCCCCCCAAATAATACCTTTGGCTCACTGGCACATTAGCTATGAGGCTAAGGCAAAAATTAGTAAAGTCATGGTACCCTTGGAATATACCCAAAATAGACCTATTAACTTTTTCCAAAATGGAGGCGCCAAATCTCATCTGCTATATTCTTGACAGAGAGGGGGAGAAAAAGATAGACACCTGCAGACCTGCTTCAAAGCCTGTGAAGTGATTCCCCTGCAGGTGGGGAGCCGGGGGCTTGAACTGGGATCCTTACGCCGGTCCTTGCGCTTTGCGCCACATGCACTTAACCTGTCATGCTACCGCCTGACTCCCCAAAACTATAACTTTCACATCTGTAAGTGAACTGTTAATTGTGTTAAACAACCATGTTCATCACTGGAAATAAGATTTTAATGAATAAGAGCAAACAGTGAGGGCAGGGTAGAAGTAGAATAATGGTTATGCAAAGAGAATTTCATTTTTGAATCCCCAAAGTCTCAGGTTCAATCCCTCACACCAACATAAGCCAAAATCAAGCAGTATGTAGGTAAATAAATAAATAAAGCCTATACCTATCTATCTATACAGAATGGAAAAAGGAGAAAAGCAAAAAGCTTTTGTTCTATTTCAATCACCAAATATAAGATAAACAGACTTACAGAAATGAATATTGAGTAAGTCAACTGATATATTACATAAAAGGACTACAGGATATTATAACTAAGGAGAGTGGCTCTTGTGGATGAACATATTCTTAGGGTGAGTGAATTAATTAATTAATTAATTTATTTATTTTACCAAAGTAATGCACAGCTCTGGCTTATGATGAGACAGGTGAACTTGGCATGTTGTACTCTAAGGCCTGGAACTACTATTTTTTAACTTCTAAAATATTTATTAGTACAATCAAGTTTAGTTATAGCTCATCTTCTTTTTTTCTTTTTTTAAAGATTTTATTTATTTATGAGAAAGATAGGAGGAGAGAAAATGAACCAGACATCACTCTGGCACATGTGCGGCCAGGGATTGAACTCAGGACCTCATGCTTGACAATCCAAAGCTTTACCACTGCGCCACCTCCTGGACCACAGCTCATCTTCTTCTTCATACTGAACTTTTGAGCAGTTGGAGGAATGTACGTAAAACTGGACCATGAGTTTCTCTAATTTCTCTCCTCGGGGATACCGACTATTTCTCACATATATGTGCACATGTGTGTAAATAAGCTATAATTATATGCCTTTCTTTTCAATATGTACTAGTCCACATGCTATAAATAAAAGAAAAACTGACCTAGGAGACTGTAATGGCTAGAGACTTAAAATGGCAATTAGAGAGAGAAGGGGCGAGAGCAGAAGCAGGACTCTAGCACATGTGATGCTGGTGACTGAACTCAGGAACTCATGCTTGAGAGTTCAGTTTTTACACACTGTGCTACCTCCCAGGTTATAACACAAGTCGAGGCTGTTAACACAAGTGTCAGATTGTTCCATAGTACCCAGACCTCATCACTCCTGGTGAACATGCTGAGAACTAGAATTGCAGGAGTCACTGAATTTCATTCTGGCTGAAGGAACTGTATGTATGCATGTGTACAGAACACATCAATTACTAGAAATGCCCCATATTCCCCTTTCAAGACTGATCCCTGATTGGATAAGCAGCATGTAAACATACAACTCAGAAGTAAACCCCACAGTCAAAGAACTGAATAAATTCCTGATTCAGAGTCAAGGCACCCCTCATGGTTATAGCAGAGGCTTGAACCTAGATACCTGCTATGGTATGCATGCACTCAATCACGTGTACCACACCAAGTCTTTATTTATTTGTACATATTTCACAGTTATAATCAAACTCTTGTATATGAAGTTTCAGATTCAATCCCTGACACCACATGTGGTAGATTTGATGCTTCAGTTCTCTCTCTCTCTCAGACATAACATCAAAATGGATTCTAAAATTTTAGTCAAGGAGACAGAAAGACTGATCTACACAGATGTATTTTTCTTGCCATCTTTTTTTCCATTCTATGTTTAATTTGATATAACAAAGAAATTAAGAGAAAGGGTACTTTTCAGCCACCAAATTGTAGATGCTACTATGATGGTAACCTGGCCTCCCTGGGCATACAATGTCATCCATGAAACCTGGAACACCACCTCCCCAGAGCCCTGCCCCACTAGGGAAAGACTGAAACAGGCTGGGGGTATGGATCAACCTACCAACTCCCATGTCCAGAGAAGAAGCAATTATAAAAGCCAGACCTCCTATCTTCTGTACCCCATAATTATCCTGGGCCCATTCTCCCAGAGGATAAAGAATAGGGAAACTTCCCAACAAAGGCAACAAAAGGAAATAAAAAAAAAATTTAAAAAAAACCTTAAGAAAAAAAGAATAGGGAAACTTCCAATGGAAGGGATGGGATGTGGAACTCTGCTGGTGGGAATTATATAGAATTATACTCCTCTTATCCCACAATCTTGTCAACCATTATTAAATCACTAATAAAAATAAGTAAATAAAAATCACAAAAATGAAGAATCAAGTAGGAAAATAAGCAAGCTACTAGTACTTTTTTTTTTAGTAATTATCTACAGCTTTCTCTTGTCTAATTTTTAATATTTTACACAATTATTTTAATGAGAGAGAATCAGAGAATACAGAGCACTGCTCAGCTGTGGTTTATGGTGGGGTGCTAGAGACTGAACTTGGGAGTTCAGGACCTCGGGCATTTTCTCCGACGTTGCTTTGTTGTCGTTTTGCTCCGTATGTTGTGGGGTAAGCGTCAGAGACCACCTGAGACCAGTGCAGTCAAATTTGAGAGTCTTTATTAAGCTGGATAGGTGACTACCCTCACAGTGCAGTCCCGAGTTCAGTGTAGCACAACCATTTATAGGGCTAAGTGCAGGAAGGGAGCTAGGCTACACAGACCAAACATGCGGTGGTTAAGGCAGTCTGTCAGTGGGGTCAGGACAACCCGGTATGGAAACAATCAATGATTAATCAATAGATTCAGAACACTAAGATCTATCTACTTCTTGTTGGCAAGTAAAGTGGTTGCACAGGTTCAGGTTAAGATGTAGTCAGTTGGGGAGTAGGGTGGTAGTGCAGCGGGTTAAGCGCATGCTATAAGATAATAATAAAAAATAAAAATAGAAAAAGGAAAGAGAAGCTAATAAGTAATCCATTATGTGATACTTTGTGTAATAAATTATGAGCCTGAAAAAAGGTATTTAGCCACACAGATAAAATTTTCAACCTTCAGATCCTAAACTCCTGTTGTAAGTACTGCTGACAGAAAATGAGAGTGAACAAAGTAAATGTACACAGAAACTACTGATACCACTGGCGTAAGTAATAGATATCTCAACAACAACAAAAAAGGCCAAACTCAAGATAAAAAATTAGTTTTTCTCTCCACACCAACAAATCACTATTTATGTCCATTACCACACATTTGAATCATAGGCATACAAAGAAGTTCTTCCAAGATGTAATCTTATTATTATTTTTATTTTATTTTTTTAACCAGAACAGCAGCTCTCGCTTATGGTGGTGCAGGGGGCAAAGAACCTGGGACTTGACTGAGCCTCAGGCATGAGAGTCTGTTTGCATAACCATTATGCTATCTACCCCAGCCCCAAGATGTAATCTTTAAAAACTGGGGAGACAACATGATGGTTATGCAAAAGTCTTTCAAGCCTCAGGCTCTGAGGTCCCAGGTTCAAAAGCAACACCACCACAAGCCAGAACTGAGCAGTGTTCTGGTCTAGAAAAACAAAACAAAACAAAAATAAATAGATAAAAACTATAACTCTGAAAAGAAATTAAAGATGCTAAAGACTGAAAGCATAGTGGTTGTGCAAAAAGACTATTATGCCTGAGGCTCCAAAGATACAGGTGCAGTTACTAGAGTTGAGCACTGCTCTGGAAAATAATAATAATAGTAATAATAAATAAATGGAATGTAAGACATAAGAAATGATATTGGAAGCTCATAGACTGGAAGAATTGTTACCACTAAATGACCATTATTTTATTTTTTTTAACCAGAGCACTGGTCAGCTCTAGCTTATAGAGGTGCAGGGGGATTGAACCTGGGACTTTGGAGCCTCAGGCATCACTGTTTACATAGCCATTATGCTATCTACCCCCACCTTAAATGACCATTTTATACAATGCACTATATAGATTCAAAGCAACCCCTGTCAAAATCCATATTAACATCTTTAAAGTAATAGGGTGCAGACTACAGTAGTATCTGGAATCACAAAGAATGAGAATTGCAACAAAAAGAAAAAAAAGAAAAGAAACAGTCTGGGAGTATGGATCAACCTGTCAGTACCCATGTCCAGCACTGAAGCAATTACAGAAGCCAGCCAGACCCTCCACCTTCTGCACTCCATGATCCTGGGTCCATACTCCAACATGGATAAAGAACACAAAAGCTTCAAATGGAGGGAATAGGATGCAGAACTCTGGTGGTGGGAATTGTGTGAAATTGTACTCTTCTTATCCAAGAGACTTGTCAATCCTAATAAATGTTTATCTTTCTCTCCCCCTCTCTCCATTTCTCTCTGTCCTATCCAACAACAGCAACAATAACAATAACAATAAGGGCAACAAAATGGGGAAAAATGGCCTCCAGGAGCAGTGGATTCATAGTGCAGGCACTGAGTCCTAGCAATAACTCTGGAGGCAAAAAAAAAAAAAATTTTTTTTTTCAATGGCTTCATTCTATTAGCCAAGATAAGAATTCTTCTTTCCACATAGGTCTGGGTAGAGGGAAAGAAAAGTTGTATTATAGAAGACAAAAGTGTGTCCTAACAAACTTCATGTTCATACAATTCCACCTCTATTGATGAACTGTTTGTTTTTGGTTTTGTTTTTGTAAATTTTTATATAGTTATTTATTTTCCCTTTTGTTGCCCTTGTTTTTTATTATTGTTGTAGTCATCATTGATGTCATCCTACTTAGACAGGCCAGAGAGAAATGGAGAGGGGAGGGGGAAAACAGAGGGGGAGAGAAAGCTAGACACCTGCAGACCTGCTTACTGCTTGTGAAGTGACTCCCCTGCAGGTGGGGAGTCTGGGGGTCGAACATGGATCCTTATGATGGTTCTTGTGCTTTGCACCACCTGCGCTTAACCCGCTGCACTAAAGTTCGATTCCCTTGTTTCTTTTCTTTATGTAGAATGAGAAAAAGAGGAAGGACACCAGACTAACACTCAAAGTTTTCCCTTTTGATGTCCACATCTGGTGTTGGGAGCTTGATACTGAGTCTCGAGGTTAATTGCTCTCTGCCCATCGTTTTTTGGTTTTTTTTTTTTTTTCTTTTTTCGTTACAGAGCAAGGCTCAGCTCTGGTTTCTAGGACTTTGGGGCTTCAGGCATGAAAGTCTGTTTGCATAACCATCATGCTATCTTCCCCTATTCTTTTTTTTTTTCTTTTTTACAGCACCTGCATGGTGACGTGTCCAATGAGAACACATATTTTCATGTGCAAGGTCTGAGGTTCACGTTTCCTAACTCCTGACCTGCAGAATGAAGCTGTGGAGGATCAGTACTTCAGATGTTTATTACCATCCAATCTCTTGACAAACAAGAATAGTGACAATGTGGGAGTCGGGTGGTAGCAAAGTGGGTTAAGCGCACGTGGTGAAAAGCACAAGGACCAGCATAAGGATTCCGGTTCGAGCCGCCGCTCCCCACCTGCAGGGGAGTCGCTTCACAGGCGGTGAAGCAGGTCTGCAGGTGTCTGTCTTTCTATCCCCCCTCTCTGTCTTTCCCTCCTCTCTCCATTTTCTCTGTCCTATCCAAAAAAGAAAAAAAAAGTAGTGAAATAAACATTTGCTATTTGAAATACAATTCACGCAGGAAAAAAAAGGGACAGTATACGATCAGGAACAGGTCACTTACCCGAGAAACTGCCATCTTTTCTTCTTTCTCTGACTTCCCTTTCAGGCCAGAAGATGGACAGATAGCACACAACAGTAGCTTGAGACTCTGCTTTACGTCCGGCAGCACAGCCTTTTCACTTGATAACACTGCACCTGTAGGGAAGACATTCTGACTCATAAAAGGTCCAATGTCCTAGGCCATGGGGCCCACATAGTGAGTTTCTTATTTTCAGGGGCCCTTCCTACCCTCAAATTCTTCTGCAACTGGGAATTTGAGCTGGTGACCCAGAAGGTGGCACAGTGTAAATAGCATTGGTCTTTCAAGCGTGAGGTCCTGAGTTCCATCACCTGGCATCCCATGTGCCAGTGGTTCTCTCTTCTATCTTCTCTCATAAATACAATAAGAAGAACATAAGAGGGAGTCCAGTGGTAGTGCAGCGGGTTAAGTGCAGGTGGTGCAAAGCAGAAGGACCTTCGAAAGGATCCCGGTTCCAGTCTCCAGCTCCCCACCGGCAGGGACGTCGCTTCACAAGCAGTGAAACAGGTCTGCAGGTGTCTTTCTCTCCCCCTCTCTGTCTTCCCCTCCTATCTCCATTTCTTTCTGTCCTATCCAACAATGATAACACTAAGAATAACTACAACAATATAACAATAAGGGCAACAAAAAGGAATAAATAAATAAATATTTTTTAAAAAGTGGGGCCAGGTGGTGACGCATCTGGTTGAATGCACATGTTTCAGTGCACAAGGACCTAGGTTCAAGTCCCCGGTACCCAACTGCAGAGGGAAAGCTTTACAAGTGGTGAAGCAGTTCTGCAGGTGTCTCTCTCGTTCAACCTCTCCCTCTCAATTTCTGGCTGTCTCTATTCAATAAATAAATAAAGATAATAGAAAAAAATTTTTTAAAAAAATAAGAAAAGAAGAACATAAGAAACAAACAGAAGTTATCTTCATAGACCTGATCCATCCAGACTCATGGAGAGAGAGAGAGAGAGAGAGAGAGAATGACTCTTAGTCTGAAGCCAACTCTAGCAAAATACCAGACTGTCCTTAACATTGCCTAGAGCACTGAATCAAAACAGTAATAGTCACATTGAAACTAAACAGGAAGCAGGACGAGTACAAATGCTATTTCCTAAAATTCCACTAATAGAGATAGAGATAGAGATATATACACACACGCAGAGAGAAAAAGTATAACAGAGGTAACGGCAATGAAGTGGGCAGAGTATATTGAAATCAATGGCAACAGTACCAGGCTCCTCCACGCTATCCATACATTTTAAACCAAACCCCCTCTTTTTCTTAGTGTCTGTAGACCATCTCTTAATACTTGTATGCAGAATAATTCATCGTTTTGGGGTCAACTTTTCTTTATCTATAAAAGGAAAAATAATTTTTTAATATTTATTCCCTTTTGTTGCCCTTGTTTTTTTTATTGTTGTAGTTCTTATTGTTGTTGTTATTGATGTTGTTGTTGGATAGGACAGAGAGAAATGGAGATAAGAGGGGAAGACAGAGGGGGGAGAGAAAGAGAGTCACCTGCAGACCTGCTTCACCGCTTGTGAAGCGATTCCTTTTGAACTTGGATCCTTATGCTGGTCCTTGTGTTTTGTGCCCCCCGCGTGCTTAACTCCCTGCTTAACTACTGCCTGACTCCCAAAAGAGAAATCTCACAGCACATGAGGCCCAAGAGCATTTGGCATTAGCCAAATCTGGGTCTGGAGCACCAAAAGTAAAAACTCTGTTTTCCAATAACCCCTAGTTGTTGTGTGAGTTTGTTTACCAATTCCCAGTTTTACAATGCACTCTACCATGTGCACCAAAACCAAGTTCCTCCTGTCTCAGAGCCCGTAACTCAACTGTGCTTCTATAATGCTCTTCCCTAAAGATCATGCTCAGAGGACTGTAGGTTTGTTATTTCTCTATTGGATAGAGACACACCTGCAGCCCTGATTCACCACTCCTGAAGTATCCCCCTGTAGGTGGGTACCAGAGGGTTGAAACATGTTCCTTGTGCACTGTAACATGTCCGCTTATTAGATATGTCACCACCTACCCCCACAAGAAATTATGTATCCATTAGAAATAACTGGCAGTGGAGATTAGCTATTTATATATTGCCAGACCAACAATATTAGCTTAGTTTGTTTCAATATACTATGCTTGGTGGTGCTATTTTTATACGCTGGAAAATAAGGCCAGGTTAAAAATAAATCATTAGTAAAGACAACAATGAGATACCACCTCACCCAGGTGAGAATGTCATACTTTAAAAATGGCAGTAGCAACAAATGCTGGAGAGGCTGTGGGGACAAAGAAGCCCTCTTGCACTGTTGGTGGGAATGTAAAGTGGTCCAACCCCTGTGGATATCAGTCTGGAGAACCCTCATTAGAGAGTCTGGTTATACAAACAGACACTCATGTCATGCATGCCTGAGGATCTGAAGTCTCGGGTTCAAGCCTGCACACCATCATAAACCAGAGCCGATCAGTGTGCACTGGTAAAAAACAAACAAAACCAGATATTCAGCACCACTCATTCTAAAAGAAATATACGTTCTTTTCAAGTGCACATGGGGACACTCACTCTGTAACACTATTTCAACTTTTCTGAATTTTCCCCAGTGCAGGTGAGGACCAGGAGCTTGAACCCAGGTCTTTGTACACTTTAATGTATGCACTCAACCAGGTGTCCCAACTCCAAGCAGTATTCATAAAACATTCTCTAATATTGACCATGTATTCGGACACAATGCCTAAATAAATGAATATGTGAATACTAAGATTAAAAAGAATTTTTTCAGGGGCCAGGGTGGTGGTGCACCTGGTTGAGCAAACACATTACAGTGTGCAAAGACCCGGGTTTGAGCCCCTGGTCCCCACCTACAGGGGGAAAGCTTTGCAAGTGGTGAAGCAGTCTTGCAGGTGTGTCTGCCTCTCTATCTACCTTTCCCTCTTGATTTCTTGCTGTCTCTATTAAATAAAGGTAATAAAAACTTAAAAATAAAGTTAAAAAGAATATTTTCTGACTATGATATTGAAGCGCTAGGATTGGTGTAAGGATCTTGGTTTAAGCCCCCGGCTCCCCACCTGCAGGGGAGTCTCTTCACTGGTAGAGAAGCGTGTCTTTCTCTTCCCCTCCTCTCTCCATTTCTCTCTGTCTTATCTAACAACGACCATATCAATAACAATAACAACAACTACAACAACAACAAGAACAAAAAGAGCAAAAAAAGGGAAAATAAATAAATATTAAAAAATGTTTTAAAAGAAAAGAAAAAAATCACAGGGGAGTCAGGCTGTAGCTCAGCGGGTTAAACACATATGGGGCAAAGCGCAAGAACTGGATTAAGGATTCTCTCTGTCCTAACAATGATGAAATCAATAACAACAATAAAAAAAACAACAAGGGCAACAAAAGGGGGGTAAAAAAGAAAGAAATCACAAGGGAGTCTGGCGGTGAAGCATGTCTGCAAGTATCTATCTTTATTCTTCTCTATCTTCCCCATCTCTCTCAATTTCTCAGTCCTATCCAACAATGACAATGGCAATAAGAATAACATCAATAAGCAACAAGGGCAACAAAAGGAAAAAAATAGCCTCAGGAGCAATGGATTTGTACTGCAGTCACGAGTCCCAGTGATAACCCTGGAGGCAAAAAAAAAAAAAATCAAAGAACAAAAAACCCTGCCCAGCTACATCAAAAATTCAAGAGTCAAGATTGTCCACCTCAGGTATGTACTCCAGACCCTGAAATCTCCTTCTCTTGTGCAGAAACAAATGGAGATCTTATGTAAACCGTAACACTCTCTACCTTGATAATGCCCCACTAACCTGGAGTTTAGCATTTCAGAATCCATCCTATTTGTATGTGCTGTGTCCTTTTCTGTGAGTTAGTTCAGGTACCTGTGTATTCATACCTGGACAAATTTAACTATTTTAGAATTCAAAAGAAAAAAAAAAGAAAGAAAATTGGAGGTATCTGGGAGGTGGTACAATGGATAGCGTTGGACTCTCAAGCATGAGTTTAGTCTCCAGAAACACATGTACCAGAGTGATGTCTGGTTCTTTTTCTCTCTCCTCCTACACCTCTTATTAATAAATAAATCAAATATCTTTTTCAAAAAAGAAAGATGGGAAAGAATTACTTTGTATAGGTTCCAGGTGGTGGCACAGCTGGTCAACTACACACTCTACAGTGTACAAGGCTCTGGGTTCAAGCCCCTGGTCCCCACCAGCAGGGGGAAAGCTTCACAAGTGGTGAAGCAGGGCTGCAGGTATCTCTCTATCTCTTTCCTTGTCTATTTCCCCCACCCCCTCTTAATTTCTGTCTCTATCCAATAATAAGTAAATAAATAAAAATTTTAAAATGCCAGTAAACCACTAAAACATTCAGATAATATTTTTGAAGAAAAAAAAAGAATTTCTTAGTATATATTTGAAGTAGCATATATAGAAATTAATGGCAACTGCTTGTACCAGTCTCCTTTAAGTCACCTGTAAATCCTAACCCTAAGCCCCCTTTCCTCCTGGTGTTTGTAAAAGCGCTGGCAGATTTAAATCTAGTGTGTGTAAAAGCCTTGGCAGTCAGAAACCTCTCCTCATGACTCAGTCCTTCTATGCATAATTGTGAATTTTCTTTTATGGTCAACTTTTCTTTTTGTATAAAAGGCATGCTAGAAATAAAAACTCTGTTTTCCAGTAACCTCAAGGTGTTGTGACTTTGTTGAGCAATTCCCAGTTATACCTATTTATTGAAAGCAGACTGGGTGCCGGTAGCCAACCCCCTCCCGTCTCCCATCCTCCCGTATCTCCAAACTCAGTGGCCAGTCACCTAACTCAAGTTGGACGTGCTAAGATCGACCCAGTCTGGAAAAGAGAAATTTCCCACGAGTGGTCATCCCACTTCCGGTTATCTTGTCCATCTCCAAAACTCTCTCCCTTTACACTGTTTGAACTGGAAGACGCTTTGAAGAGGGTTAAACCGGGAACAGCTGCTGGCTATGATAACATCACCCCAGAACTCATTCTTAACCTGGGTCCCGCGGCAAAGAAGTGGCTCGCTTCATTCCTGTCCCACATCTTGGAATCTGAGTCTATGCCCAAAGTTTGGCGTCGTGCAAAGATTATAGCGGTTTTGAAAACAAAGAAAGACCCAACACTGGCTGCCAGCTATAGACCAATTTCTCTCCTTTCCATGTGTTACAAACTCCTTGAGAGGCTGCTTCTGTTGCATATTTCTCATCTTACAGAGAAATTCCTATCACCCGCCCAAGCTGGTTTCCGCCCAGGAAGATCTACCTGCGAACAAGCCCTGGCCCTCTCAACTTACATTGAAAATGGATTCCAGAAGAATTTAAAGACGGGTGCTGTCTTTGTTGATCTCACAGCAGCCTATGACACGGTCTGGCACCGTGGTCTCCTAGTCAAGATCTCAAGATGCCTGCCTCCATGGGTGGCCAACACTATATCGTTTCTTCTCCAAAACAGAAGATTCCGGGTGCATCTGGGTGACAAGTCTAGCAGATGGAGACTTGTCTCAAGTGGCCTCCCCCAGGGCTCTGTTCTAGCTCCTACGCTATTTAATATTTACATCAATGACCTCCCAGAAACTTCTTCAAGGAAGTTCATCTACGCCGATGACATCTGCTATGCAACTCAGGCATCCAAGTTCGACATCCTTGAGGAAACACGAAAGACATGTCTCTGATATCTGATTACTGTAAAAAATGGCGACTAATCCCTAGCACTGCAAAAACGGTATCATCTGATTTCCATCTACACCATGCCTCGGCCTCGCGTGAGCTTAATGTGCAGCTTGGCGATACGGGAATCCGGCATGAAGCCCCGCCAGTCTATCTTGGCGTTACTCTCGATCGCACTCTGTCATTTCACGAACATCTCATAAAAACTGCAGCAAAGGTGGGCGCGAGGAATCACATCATTGCAAGACTGGCCAGCTCCTCATGGGGCGCGAGTGCTTCCACACTACGATCATCCTCTCTGGCATTATGCTATTCCACTGCAGAATACTGTGCCCCAGGATGGTTCCGTAGCCCCCATGTCCACTTGGTCGATTCCAAATTATATTCCTCCATGAGGATCATTTCTGGAACCACATCCGTTCCACCCCGGTTCCATGGCCGCCAGTTCTTAGCAACATCGCCCCGCCAGATATTCGTCGGGATGCGGCATCATCTAAGTTCATTTCCCATGTCTACACTCGACCGGACCTGCCAATATACGCGGATATCTTCGCCCACCCTGTCCAACGCTTGACGTCTCGTCACCCAATCTGGTCCCCTACGCCTTCACTGAACTTCTCTGTTCCAGACTCTTGGAAACAGAGCTGGCAGTCAGCTGAGGTAAAGAACAAACACCTCACCACAGACCCCTGCAAGCGTCAACCCGGCTTTGATCTAGCACGTTATGACTGGGCCCTGCTCAATCGCCATCGAACAGGCCATGGCCGGTGCGCCGCTATGTTCCATCGCTGGGGAGCCAGAGACGACCTGAACTGCCCCTGCGGCTCCAGACAGACTATGACCCACATAGTCAACGACTGCCACCTCTCCAGATTCAAAGGAGGTCTCGAAACTTGACATCAGGCTCAACCTGACGCTGTTGACTGGCTACGGAAGAAGGGCAAACGCTAGAAGAAGAAGATTGACAGCATAGCCCACAAAGAAAGGAGAGCAATCAGTGCTCTACTGGGCGCAGCCTGAGGCTGCAGCTTGCGCACAGGCTGGCTGAATTCCCACCTAACTATTTGCCCCGGGGTCAGCAAGTACTTCCTTGCTCCTTCAGCCTGGGTTAAGAACATGAGTTTAGATCACAAGACTCTCAGTCAAGTATGGAAGCATATTATGGTACTGCTTAGGGAAATACTCCTCTGGAAGAAGGTCATTATCAACCACTCCCCCTGCACCCTGTAGATAGCCTGCAAGAAAGGCCAGCTATGTAAAGCTGCCTGCATCCTGCCGTAGCATTCATTTCTCTTTCCAGCTGAATGCTAATGCTACTGAGAGAGCAAGAGCTCCCCATATTGAGAGTTCCTCCATCTTAGGGACTTGTTTCTTTTCAAGTAAAAGAGAAAGAAGCTAACCTCTCCCAGGAACAGATGAAGTCCACTGGCTTTTTAAATAACTAGCCAGCAAGAGTGATGATGATGCAAATTAATGTTAATGTGACAGTTTAAATTTGAATGTTCCCATTCATTCTGCTTCTGTTTACCTGCTTAGCTAAGATAAAGACTGGTGCCATAGACAGATTGGAATGTGCTGTTTAGGTAAAGATTAGGGTAGAATGGGAGTCCAGAGGTAGGTAGCACAGCGGGTTAAGCACACATGGGGTCAAGCCCAAGGACCGACTGAAGGATCCTGGTTCGAGCGCCCGGCTTCCCACCTGCAGGAAGTCGCTTCACAGGCAGTGAAGCAGGTCAGTAGGTGTCTTACTATCCCCCCACTCTGTCTTGGCCTCCTCTATTTCTCTCTGTCCTATCCAACAATGATGACATCAATAATAACAACAACAATAAAAAATAAGAGCTACAAAAGGGAAAATGAGTAAATAAATATTTAAAAAAAAGATTAGGGTAGGATGTACCCTTTGCTCAAAGCAAAAATTAGATTAATGGGGGTCGGGCGGTGGCGCAGTGGGTTAAGCGCACATGGCACAAAGCGCAGGGCCCGGCGTAAGGATCCCGGTTCGAGCCCCCGGCTCCCCACCTGCAGGGGAGTCGCTTCACAGGCGGTGAAGCAGGTCTGCAGGCGTCTATCTTTCTCTCCCTCTCTCTCTCTGTCTTCCCCTCCTCTCTCCATTTCTCTCTGTCCTATCCAACAACAAAGCAACGTCAACAATGGCAATAATAATAATAAACACAACGAGGCTGCAACAACTAGGGCAACAAAAAGGGGGAAAAATGACCTCTAGGAGCAGTGGATTCATGGTGCAGGCACCGAGTCCAGCAATAACCCTGGAGGAAAAATAAATAAATTAAATAAATTTTAAAAAGAATGTAATGCACATCTGTTTTCCCTTGAGACATCCTGCTTGTTTAACCCCCACCTCTGAAGAATATAAATGGGGGGGTGGGCTCAGAGTTGCCTAGGGCTCCTAGCTAGGGATCTGTCCCAGCTCGTGAACCCACAGCTCTGTGTTCCCCTGTATGTGTGTCTTGTTAGTCTGAATTAAACATCTTCACCAGTTATCTGTCAGTCTCAGTCTGTAATAGGGCTCAGTCAGCAGGGACATAACACTATAAAATGCAGATGAGGATGGAGGGTAATCACACATTATGCTATCATGCAAAAAGACTCTAATGCCTGAGGCCCCAAAGTCCTCTAGAAATTAAAAAAAAAAAATGGGAGGGTTTTGCGGAACCGGTTAAGTGCACATGGTGCACAACCCAAGAACCTGGGTAAGGATCCCAGTTCCAGCCCCCGGCTCCCCACCTACAGCGGTGAAGCAGGTCTTCAGGTGTCTATCTTTGTCTCCCCCTATCTGTCGTCCCCTCCTGTCTCCATTTCCCGCTGTCCTAACAACGACAACCATAATAGTAACGACAACAAGGGCAACAAAACGGGAAAAATGGCCTCCAGGAACAGTGGATTTATAGAGTGGGCACTGAGCCCCAGCAATAACCCAGGAGGCAAAAAAAAAAAAAAAAGAAAGAAAGAAAGAAAGAAAGAAAGAAAGAAAAAGAATGTCCACACCTGAAGACAATGGCTGAAGTCCATTGACAATGGCTGAACCCCCTTTTGGAATTCCACTTCACCATGCCCTGAACCCACTGCAAAGGTTAGAAGGCCAGGTAATTGAAGACACCCACTCCTATGCTTGGCCAAGAGGGGTCCAGCCCAGGTGCAATGTGGAGATGGCAGGACAGGGGATGGGGAAGCCCTGGCCACGTGGCTGCTTCCCACAGCCTTCTAGCAGGTCTGAAGCACAACTCTTCCAATCTTGGCCCCAAATAACCCACACTCACCATGGGCTTTCCAGACTCTGGGCTTACTGAAGATTTTTCTCTAAATCCAAACCACAGGAAGGTGAGAGCTACACCAAGAAATAAAGTGATGATCTCAGAAGCAGAAATACGAGTGGGACTTCCTCCTTTCACCATCAGCAGCCCAGATTGGACAGAGAGCTGAAGACTTCAATATCTTAAAACATAATTGGATGTCGAGTCAGGCGGTAGTGCAGCAGGTTAAGCACGCCGGCAAAGCTCAAGAATCAGCATAAGGATCCCAGTTCCAGCCTTAGGCTCCCCACCTGCTGGGGACTCGCTTCACAAGTAGTCTGCCCCTCCTCACTCCAATTCTCTGTCCTACCCAACAGCTACGACAATAATAAAACAATAAGGACAACAAAAGGGAATTAATAAATATTTTTTAAAAAATTTATATAGGGAGTCAGGCGATAGCGCAGCGGGTTAAGCGCATGTGGCACAAGTGCAAGGACAAAGTAAGGAACCCAGATGGAGTCCCTGGCTCCCCACCTGCAGGGGAGTCACTTCAAAGGCGGTGAAGCAGGTCTGCAGGTTTCTATCTTTCTCTCCCTCTCTGTCTTCCCCTCCTCTCTCCATTTCTCTCTGTCCTATCCAACGACAACACCAGTAACAACAGCAATAAAAAAAAAGGCGACAAGAGAATAAATAATAAAAATTACAAAAAAAATTTATATAAAAAAATACAGTGTTCCGGGAGTGGCGGAGTGGCTAAGGCACTAGACTCTCAAGCATGAGGTTCTGAGTTCAATCCCCAGCAGCACATGTATCAAAGTTCTTTCTCTATCCTCCTATCTTTCTCATTAATAAATTAATAAAAACTTTTTTAAAAATGCATAATTGAAGTGCTTGCTACACAGAACTCCCTTCCTGACTGGATAATGCTCAGATCCACCAAACACAAACATGCCTCCAAATCAACAGCCAATCAAAACCACAAAATTGTGAATGGCTTTTGGATAGAATCCATTTATTCAAAAAAGATTCAAGTGCCTGTTGGTTGTTAAGCAGCACACCATGCTCTTGGATTTTTTTTTTTAATTTTAATTTTTGCCTCCAGGGTTATTGCTGGGGCTCAGTTCCTGCACTACAAAGCCACTGCTCCTGGAGGTGATTTTTCCCCCTTTTTGCCCCTGTTGTTTATCATTGTTATTGTTGGATAGGACAGAGAGAAATCAAGAGAGGGAAGACAGAGAGGGAGAAAGATAGATACCTGCAGACCTACTTGACCACTTGTGAAGCACCCCCCCCCCCACACACACACACACACAGAGATGGATAGGGGGTTGTTAAACCCAGATCATTGCGCTGGTGCTTGAAATTTGTGTCATGGGCGCTTAACCCACTGTGCTACCGCCTGGCTCCTGTGGTGGGGATATAAAGCTCTGGCCCAAGCTAGGAACCTAACCCCTCTCCTAAGTAGTGCTGGAGGAACTAACCATATCAGTTTAGCAGGGTCTTAGTTTACCACAAGGCCCAGAGAAACCATTATTGCTCATTCCAGTTTTCCAAAGATTTTGATCTTTCAGGTTTTTTCCAGTTCTCAAATAATTGTTTCTGCTATGATTTCAGTGTAACTTTTTACTCATCCTTCTTTTTTAAAATTACCTTTACAGGGAGTCGGGCTGTAGCTTAGCGGGTTAAGCACAGGTGGCACAAAGCACAAGGTCAGCATAAAGATCCTGGTTCCAGCCCCCAGCTCCCCACCTGCAGGGGAGTCACTTCACAAGCGGTGAAGCAGGTCTGCAGGTGTCTATCTTCTCTCCCCCTCTCTGTCTTCCACTCCTCTCCCCATTTCTCTCTGTCCTATTCAACAACAACATCAATAAAGACAAGGGGCAACAAAAAGGAATAAATAAATATTTAAAAAAGAAAGAATAAAATTACCTTTACATTTATTTATGGATAGAAATAGCCAGAAATCAAGAGGGAGCGTTGGGGGGGGGGCAGGTGTAGATTGCATAATGATTATGCAAAGAGACTCTCAGGCCTGAGGCTCCAGAGTCCTAGGTTCAATCCCTGCATCACCATAAGCCAGAGTTTTGCAGTGCTCTGGTGTTTCTCTCTGCATCTCTCTCCCAAATAAAATACTTAAAAAGTAAATAAAAATGAAAAGTAAAGAGAGATCTGCAACACTGCTTTCCCTCTGCAGGTGAGGACAGGGACTTGAACCCTGGTACTTAAGCACTGTAACAGGTCCGCTCAACCTTGTCCGCCACCACCCAGCCACTACTCACACTTCTTTATGTAAATTACTTCATTGTTTGAAAGGAATAAACTTGATTTTTTTAATTTGTCATAACTATGGGATCCCATTGGGACAACTGTTATAGTACACATTAAGTTGTATGTGAGGCAATAATAAAATTTCTCGTCTGTTTAATATTCTAGCTGGTCTTATTGTCTAAGTAATGAAAATAGGCTTTTAAAACTTAAGTTTTGAATTCTAAAAATAGTTAAATTAGTGGACCAGGAGGCGGTGCAGTGGGGACAGTGTTAGACTCTCAAGCGTGAAGTCCCAAGACCAATCCCTGGCACTACATGTACCAGAGTGATGTCTGTCTCTTTCTTTCTCTTCTTAAATAAATAAAATCTCTAATAAACAAAGAAAAATAGTTAAATATGTCCAGGTACGAACACACAGCTGCCTGAACTAACTCATAGAAAAGGACACAGCACATACAAATCAGTATGGATTCTGAAATGCTAAACTCCATGTTAGTGGGATATTATCAAGGTAGAGAATGTTAAGGTTGCTTCCCCAGAGTCACACCCTACTAGGGAAAGAGAGAGGCAGACTGGGGGTATGGACCGACCAGTCAACGCCCATGTTCAGCGGGAAAGCAATTACAGAAGCCAGACCTTCTACCTTCTGCAACCCTCAACGACCCTGGGTCCATGCTCCCAGAGGGATAGAGAATGGGAAAGCTACCATGGGAGGGGGTGGGTTATGGGGATTGGGTGTTGAGAATTGTGTGGAGTTGTACCCCTTCTACCTTATGCTTTTGTTCACTAATCCTTTCTTAAATAAAAAATTTAAAAAAAAAAATTTTTTTAATGAAAAAAAAAAAAAAAGAATGTTAAGGTTTACATAGGATCTCTTGTTTCTGCACAAGAGAAGGAAATGGCAGGGACTTAAGTACACACCTGAGGTGGACTTTTCCACTCTTGAATTTTTGATGTAACTGGGCAGTGTTTTTTTAAGATGGTTCCTTTCTTTCTTTTTTAAATTTGTGTACTTTAATGAGAAGGGTAGGAGGAAAGAAGGAAAGAACCAGACACCACTTTGCTACATGTGTTGCCAGAGATTAAACTCAGGACCTCATTCTTGAGAGTCCAATGGTTTATCCAGTGCACTGCCTCCCCAACCACAAGCAGGTTTTTTTAAAAAAAGACAATGGTAATCATCCGATATAATGTGAATTTTAAATGGTTAACAAAAGGTTTACTTTTTTTTTTTTTTTAAGGGAGGGTAATTTTAGAAATAAACATACATCTGTGGTTCAGGGTGGCGCAGTGGATAAGGCTTTGGACTCTCAAGCATGAGGTCCTGAATTCAGTCTCTGTCAGCACTTGTACAGGAGTGAAGTCTAGTTCTCTCTCCTATCACTTCTCATGAATAAAATCTTTAAAACATATATATACATCTATAACAGCCTTAAAGATCAAAATCCTTGTTGAAGTGAGCAAATATCACTAAAATTGCAGTCATTTTTTTTGCCTCGAGGGTTATTGCCGTGGCTTAGTGCCTGCACCACAAATACACTGCTCCTGGAAGGTTTTCTTTTCCCTTTTTGTTGCTTACCCTCGTTTTTGTTATTCTTGTCATTGTTGTTGGATAGGACAGATAGAAATCGAGTGAGGAAGGGAAGACAGAGAGGGAGAGAGAAAGACACCTGCAGACCTGCTTCACTGCTTGTGATGCAACCCCCTTGCAGGCTAGGAGGGGGCTGTTGAATCAGAATCCTTGCCTGCTTCTTGCGTTTTGCGCCATGTGTGCTTAATCTGCTTTGCTACCACCTGGCCCCTTAAATAGCACAATCTTAAAACATTGACATGTTTGTGGAAGAATTTAGCAGAAGTGTGTAGTCTAATTGGAGGGGATATTTCCAGTTAGGAATTCTAGGCTCTTTTAACTGAGTCACACTGCATAGCAATTCCGGACTTACCAGGGCACTAGAACTTTGGCCACCATTGCACATTTTGTGAGGCACGTTGAATTCCCACTTCCACATGTTCATCCCATTTGACTTTTTTTTCTTCTAACCATTGTTTCTGTGTGTACAGACTTATTTTTATTTTGTAGGCAACAAAACCGTAATTTCCATTTGTCGAATCTTGTAATGTATTACTGATTAGATATTTACCTATTTACATATATTTATTCCCTTTTGTTTCCCTTGTTTTATTGCTGTAGTTATTGTTGTACTTATTGATGTTGTCTTTGTTGGATAGGATGGAGAGAAATGGAGAGGAGGGGAAGACAGAGAGGGGGAGAGAAAGACAGACACCTGCAAACCGGCTTCACCACCTCTGAAGCAACTCCCCTGAAGACGGGGAGCCAGAGACTAGAATAGGATCCTTACGCTGGTCCTTGTGCTTTGTGCCACGTATGCTTAAGTCCTGTCCTATCACCCAACTCCCAGATATTGATATATATTTTTAAATATTTATTTATTCCCTTTTGTTGCCCTTCTTATTTTATTGTTGTAGTTATTGATGTGGTCGTTATTGGATAGAACAGAGAGAAATGGACAGAGGAGGCGGAGACAGAGGGGGGGAGAGAAAGATAAGACACCTGCAGACCTGCTTCACTTGTGAAGTGATGCCTCATGAAGTGGGTAGCCGGAACTCGAACCGGGATCCTTATGCAGAATGATTTTATGCAAAAGTTTCCAAACTCTGCATAAAGCTGGTCATATATATAGTAGTATTCCTTATAAAATCTCCTCACCTAAGAAGAGCAGGTCCCCATAGTTTTTTTAACATCCTATGGGTGTAACCTCTTTCTTGCCTGGTCCAGATACTATCAATCGTCCTGTGACATTTCTTTTTTTTCTTTATATTATTTATTTTCCATTTTGTTGTCCTTGTTATTGTTGTATTTATTATTATTGTTGTTGATGTCATCATTGTTAGATAGGACACAGAGAAATAGAGGAGTGGAAGACAGAGAGGAGAAAAAGATAAGACACCTGCAGATCTGCTTCACAGCTTGTGAAGCAACTCCTGTGCAGGTGGGGAGCTAAGGTCTGGAACCAGAATACTTAAGCTGGTCCTTGCTTAACCCACTGAGCTAACACCTGACTCCCTCCTGAGACAATTCTAAAGCCACATCCTTGAGCCAATGGTCTCAAGTTGTAACTCCCTTGATTATGTTCTGTACATTGCTTCAGATAGAGGGAACAGTAGCCAGTTCCTTTCTATTTCCCCACCATTTGTCAACTTGGAGCTGCTTCTTTATTTCTGAGGAGAATGAGCTCTACATAGATGTGGTTTAAGTCCCTCCACAGGAAGCCTCTGAGGCTCTTCAAGGTGACTATGAGGCCCTTCAGAGAGATGTTGACATTCTCTGGAATGTCAACAGTCTGGCTGCTGAGAATGGTCTTCGTAGCAAAGAAGAAACTTTTTTCATCCAGGTCAACTCTTTTTACTACAGTAACAGGAATAAACCTAACCAAAGAAGGAGACTTGTATAGTGAAAATTATGAGTCCCTCTCCCTACCCAGGGTTCACTGTGTTCAGGTTGATGAGTGTGGCTTCCAACTCCCTGGTCTAAAGGAACCAAATAGCCTCTCCCTCACAGTCTTCACTGTATTAGGGCAGAGTAGTGCAATCAACAACTCCCTGTGCTTCCAAGGGAATTAGACAAGCCTCTCGCACACAGGATTCACTTTGTTGGTACTCAAATGTTATCATATACATGTAAATTTCTCACATGCTTATTAAAAATTCTCCCACTTCCTGAATGTTTTTATGTGCAGAAGGTAAAAAAGGTGTTAGACCAGCCTGAGAAACAGAATATCAATGTATAGTTTGCAAAATCAGATCTTTGTACTGCATTTTAAAACATTCATGAGATCATCTGAACATAAACATATGCTAGAGAAGATAAATAAAATGTTGTTCCTCTGATCCAGGAGGTGGCACTGTGGATAAAGCATAGAACTCTCAAGCATGAGGTCCTGAGTTCAATCCCCGGCAGCACATGTACCAGTGTGATGTCTGGTTCTTTCACTATCTTTTCTCTTTCTCATAAATAAATAAATTCTTTTAAAAAATGTTGTTCCTTCATAAAACAATGAAGACTATTGATATAAAGATGAGAACTCTACACTTCCAAGTTAAAAAAGGCCATCAATCACAATCTTGGAAGCTAAAACAGCTGATGACAAGAAAAATATGCATTAAGAGATAAGATAGGATAAAAGGGGTACAATTCCACACAAGTACCACCAGACTCCCACATCCAATCCCCTCCATTGATAGCATTCCTATCTTTATCCCTCTGGGAGTATGGACCCAGGATCATTATGGGGTGCAGAAGGTAGGAGGTCTGATTTATATTCAATGGTTGTCTCTCATGTACAAATTCTTTAGTAGTCAAGTATTTCCACAGTATCTACACAGATACAGTCTTGTTTCTTTATTTTTTCTTAACTTCTTTTTATTTGATAGAGACAACCAGAAATGGAGAGGAAGAGGGACATAGAGAGGAAGAGAGACAGAGAGACACCTACAGCCCTACTTCACCACTCATAAACTATCCCATAGCAGGTGGGAATCAGGGGCTTGAACCTGGATCCTTACACATTGTAACATATGGACTCAACCAGGTGCACCACCACCCAGCCCCAAGGCCTTGTTTCTAATGCTAGTGCATTCCTATGTGTGAACAATGTCACTCTATTTAAATATTTAATCATTTTCACATTAATAGACTAACAGTACCTAGTGGGCTTTTTCTATGTATTAGAATTGAAGATAAAGATAGTCCAGGAGGTGGTGCAGTAATATAGTTTTAGACTCTCAAGCAGGAAGTCCCAAGTTCAATCCCCAGAAGCACAGACATGTAGCAGAGTGAAATCTGATTCTCTGTATCTCTCCCTATCATTCTACACAAATAAATACACATTTAGAAAGATTTAAAAAATAAAATTAAAGATGAAGAATTGAAATACTTATACATATTCCTTACAAGCACATAGGTATCGGTTCACTATTAAGAAAATATGGTGGTCCGGGAGGTGGCGCAGTGGATAAAACAGCGGACAATCAAGCAGGAGGTCCTGAGTTCAATCCCCGGCAGCACATGTACGAGAGTGATGTCTGGCTCTTTCTCTCTCCTCCTATGTTTCTCATAAATAAATAAATAAAACCTTAAAAAATATAAAAAAAAAAGAAAATATGATCTTGGGAATCGGGCAGTAGAGCAGTGGATTAAGTACATGTGGTGCAAAGTGCCAGGATCTGTGTAAGGATCCCAGTTTGAGTCCCTGGCTCCCCACCTGCAGGGCTGACACTTCACAGGTGGTCAAGCAGGTCTGCAGGTATCTATCTTACTCTCTCTCTCTCTGTCTTCCCCTCCTCTCTCCATTTCTGTCTTATCCAACAACATTAATAATAATTACAACAGTAAACCAACAAGGGCAACAAAAGGGAATAAGTAATAAAAATAAATAAAAAAGAAAATATGATATCTATTTTTTAAATTTTACTTAATGTTTTCTATGCACTGTGAGCACTTTCATATGACTGAAGATTACCAAACTCACTGTTTAAGTAACACTGTGCTTATTTTCATATGCTCTATGAGTAGTGGAAGAACTGAAAGGTTTTCTGTATTATCTATAATAGTAGGGTTTCTCTCCACTGTGCATTATTTCTTGTGATTAAAGATGACTGAATTGACTGAATGTTCCACTGCATCATCTATATTCATAGGCTTGCTCTCCACTGTGAGTTCTTTTAAGTACCTGATGAGTAGAGGAATCACCAAAGGCTTTACTACACTGTTTCCATTCCTAGACTTTCTCTCCACTGTGAGATCTTTCATGTCTCAGAAGATGACTGGATTGTCTGAATGTTTTACTACATTGTTGACATTCATAGGGCTTCTCTCCACTTTGAGTTCTTTCATGTATCCTAAGATACCTGCATCGACTGAATGTTTTACAACATTGTTTACATTCATAGTTTCTCTCCACTGTGCATTCTTTCATGTTTCTGAAGAGTACCGCTTTCACTGAATGTTTTCCTACACTGTTTACATTCATAGGGCTTCTCTACTGTGTGTTCCTTCATGTGTCTGAAGTTTACTGCGAAAACTGAATGTTTTCCTACATTGTTTACATTCATGTCTGTGAAGATCACCGGTTTGACTGAATGTTTTACTACAATGTTTATGTTGATGAGGTTTCCTTCCAATGGGAATTCTTTTCTGTCTTTTAAGCTGACTGGAATAAGTGAATACTTTGTTGTATACTTCACATTCTTGAGATTTCCCACCATTTTGTGTTTGTTCTTTGGCCTCAGAGATTTTCACTATATTACTGGAATAAAGTGAGAATTTACTTAATGATATCGTAATGAAAAAATGAAACTTTATAAAGAAAATGCAGGTCATTATTATACATAAATGACAAAAACTCATAGACATTATCAATACATTTGACTAAAAATGTTTGTACTGACAAAATAATAATAATAAATTTAAATTATATAAAGGCACTTATAGTTAAAAAGAAAAAAAACTCAATGAAAATCTGTTAAATACTAAATAGTATAATACATAAGTGAGCTAAACCATAACCAATAATATACTGACAGCAATATTGGATTTATGTATTTTTAAAATATTTTATTTATTTATTTATTCCCTTTTGTTCTCCTTGTTGGTTTTATTGTTGGAGTTATTTTTGTTGTTGTTGTTGCATAGGACAGAGACAAATGGAGAGAGGAGGGGAAGACAGAGAGGAGGGGGAGAGAAAGATAGACACTTGCAGACCTGCTTCACCGCCTGTGAAGCGACGCCCTATAGGAAGGGAGCCGGGGGCTCAAACCAGGATACTCAGACCAATCCTTTCACTTTGCGCCATGTGAGCTCTTCACCCACTGCACTACCACAAGACTTCCCCCTGCCTTATTTCTAAAAACTTCCATTTCTTTCTTATCTTGTCAGAGAATCTGTCATGAAGCGGAAAGAAATGATAATCCAGAACACCAATTTCTTACATGTATGCCAGTGATTGAAATGAGAACCTCAGGCTTATACATTGCACCCATCATTATTTGAGTCAATTACTAATATTGAAGAAGCTATTCATTTTTTATGAAATACTTTAAGAATTATCTATTTATATCAGTCATAATAAATTCTCTTTCCTTTAAAAAGATTGTATTATAGGGAGTTGGACAGTAGTGCAGTGGGTTAAGCATACATGGTGCAAAGTTCAAAGACCAGTGTAAGGATCCAGGTTAGAGCCCCTGGGTCCCCACCTGCAGGGGAGTTGTTTCACAGATGGTGAAGCAGGTCTGCAGGTGTCTATCTTTCAACCCCCTCTCTGTCTTCCCCTCCTCTCTCCATTTATCTCTGTCCTATGCAACAACGATGACATCAATAACAACAACAACAAGGACAACAAAAGGGAATAATTAAATAAATATAAAAAATAAGTTATAAAAAAAAGATTGTGTTATAGTAGGTGCTAAGCAATAGCTCAAAAATAGACAGCACACACTTAGGAACACAAGGGTCATTCATTTAGGGAAATCATGAAGGTAAAAGAATCACAGACAAGTTCATAGTAGCTTTCTGGGTAGGACGGTATAATTATGAATGAGATTCAAACCTTTTACTTCCTTGGTAGTTATACTGCTCTTTGATGGAATGATCCCCTTGTAACTGTTCTAAAATTACAAAAGATATTAGTGAGGAAACAAATATATTGAATTTTTGATCCATCATGAGTCACAATCACAGTCATGCACCTTTCACTTAACAATGTCTCGGCATACATTGTTGAGCAATGGAAAAAATGTGTCTTTTCATTGAGAAATGAATGAATATCATAATTACCTATCAACAGAACGTTTCTAAAGTTTTCACACATCACTTTTCTGTAGAGTTTCTTCTCTGGAGAATTTAATAGTGTCTACTCCTCTTGAGTGAATATCACTGTTACATCTTCATAGGTCACTGAACACTAAAACAGTGTATTTAATTATATGAGAAAACACTTCATACTGACAGCAGATTAGACATCCAGGATCTACTTTATGAAGTCAGTGATCATCTCATCATTAAACATACCAAATACCTCACCCGCATGGACTAGCATGTGATACAGTAATTGGTCCAATGATTAAAGCTTTATGCTATCATCGGGTCCTGAACACAGTCCCTGGAATCTCATATGATAGAGTGATGTAGCTATGAAATGCACTTGGAAGGGTGGAGAAACAGGTCCAAGCATCACTGAGTCAGGTTTGGGCGAGCATTCAGTGAACAACTTAATTTCTTTACCTTTTTATGTTTTCATCACTGAGGCTTTTATGCTCCATGTTACAGTGTTAGGAAGAAAAAAATAAAGAAGAAAGACACCCCAGCACTGAAGCTCCAGTGTGGTAGAGGCCTGACTTAACTGAGGACCATACACATGGCAAAGAAGCAATAAGTAAATGTAACTTAAAAAAAAAAAAAGGAAAAACTTTTAAAAATGGTTTAAATTGGAGTTCAGTTTGCAGCTTAAAAAAAAAAAAAGGAAGGTATCCATGTTCATCAGGGAAGCAATTACAGAAGCCACAATTTCCACCTTCTGCACCCCATAATGATCCTGGGTCCATCCTCCCTGAGGGATAAAAACATAGGGAAACTATCAAGGGAGGGGGCTGAATATAAAGTTGTGAAGGTGGGAACTGTGTGGAAATGTACCCCTCTTATCCTATAGTTTGGTCAATATTTCCATTTTATGAAAAATTAAAAACAACAACAACAAAAATGAAGACACATGACTGACACTACAGGACAACTTCCAAGTATGTGCACATACTTATTATCTAGAATTGGATCTAAAAATAAGAGCATCTATTCGAGAGAGAGAAAAAAACATACTTTGTTGCTGAGGAGTTATTCTGATGCAGTCTCCGCCCCCAGGTTTTACTACGCCCCGCGAAATCCTAGCAGTGCCCCCTTCAACCAATCCTGGCCCTACACGTCACCCCTGGTTGTCGCCCAATAAAAAGCCCCCTCACCCCCCCCCTCTCTGGGCTTTCAGCTCTCCCTCTCTGAGATCTCGCTCCCTGCTCTCCCCCCATGGTCAGGTAGTGGGGACGGCCATTGCCGGCTGGCTCCACGTGGTCTGAACCACCCCCCCATCCTATAATAAAGATTTGTGTACCCCTTTGCTCTGGACGTCCACTCTCTTCTCCACGGTGCAGCCCGACACCAGACCACCACAACAACAATACTTGCTCCTTAAAATTGAATAAATAAAAGGAGATAAAGGAGAGCACCATTAGTCAGGGCATTCTTGGATTTCCCCATAGACATGATGGGCCAAGACCTCTAATATCTCTCCACCATTACTGGTCATTACTGTGAAGTTTGGGAACTACTCTCGGCCTTAATCCAGTTTCCTAGTTCTTTTCTCTGATGCCATCTTGCCAAATAATATTTTTAGTCCATCTTCATGTTACTATCAAGCTAAAGCAAAAATTATTGAAATCATGGGCCCACAGGAAAATACTTATTAAAGAAGACTACACAGCTTCATTATACTTTAAAATTCCTATTCTAATCTGTTCTAATCTTACTTTCTGTTCCTGTTTACTAAACATTTGGTTCTGCCTTATGTCTTACTGTCTTTCAGTCACCAGATTGCAGATGCTATGATTCCATCTTGAATACTCTGGATAGATGACTTCATCAATGTGCCCTAGAACTGAAACTCTCCTGAACCCTACCTCTGTAAGGAAAGAAACAGGCTGGGGGTATACATCAAAACTGCCACATCAAAACTGCCAATGTCCCCATTCCTGTGGACATCTAATCTTTCACAACGGTGCCCAGATTATTAAATGGGGAAAG
Organism: Erinaceus europaeus; assembly: GCF_950295315.1. NCBI lineage: Eukaryota > Metazoa > Chordata > Mammalia > Eulipotyphla > Erinaceidae > Erinaceus > Erinaceus europaeus. The sequence continues at coordinate 7,290,357 of NC_080184.1, read as the reverse complement.
CAGAGTCTCTTCAACAAATGGTGTTGGAAAAAAATGGGGTAAAACATGCAGAAGAATGAAACCAAACCACTATATTTCATCAAATACAAAAGTAAATTCCAAGTGGGTCAAGGACATGGATGTTAGACTGGAAACTATCAAATACTTAAGAGGAAAATATTGGCAGAACTCTTTTCTGCATAAATTTTAAAGACATCTTCAATGAAAGGAATCCAATTACAAAGAAGACTAAGACAAGCATAAACCTATGGGAATTCATCAAATAAAAAAGCTTCTTCACAGCTAAAGAAACTACTATCCCAACCAAGAGACCCCTCACAGAATGGGAGAAGATCTTTACATGTCATACATCAGAAAAAAGGCTAATAACTAAAATATATAAAGAACTTGCAAATCTCAATAACAAGACAACAAATAACCCCATCCAAAAATGGGGGGAAGACATGGACAGAATATTCACCACAGAAGAGATCCAAAAGGCCGAGAAACACAGGAAAAAATGCTCCAAGTCTCTGATTGTCAGAGAAATGCAAATAAAGATAAAAATGAGATACAACTTCACTCCTGTGAGAATGTCATACATCAGAAACGGTAACAGCAGCAAATGCTGGAGAGGTTCTAAGGTCAGAGGAACCCTCCTTCACTACTGGTGGGAATGTCAATTGGTTCAATCTCTGTGGAGAACAATCTGGAGAACTCTCAGAAGGCTAGAAATGGACCTTCCCTATGACCCTGCAATTCCTCTCCTGGTGGATATATCCTAAGGAACCCAACACACCCATCCAAAAAGATCTATGTACACATATGTTCTTGGCAGCACAATTTGTAATACCCAAAACTTGGAAGCAACCCAGTTGTCCAACAACAGATGTGTGGCTGAGCAGGTTGTGGTATATATATATATATATATATATATATATATATATATACAATGGAATACTACTCAGCTATTAAAAATGGTGACTTCACCGTTTTCAGCCAATCTAGGATGGACCTTTAAAAATTCATGTTGGGGAGTCGGCCTGTAGCGCAGTGGGTTAAGCACAGGTGGCGCAAAGCAAAAGGACCAGCATAAGGATCCCGGTTTGAACCTCGGCTCCCCACCTGCAGGGGAGTCGCTTTACAGGCGGTGGAGCGGGTCTGCAGGTGTCTATCTTTCTCTCCTCCTCTCTGTCTTCCCCTCCTCTCTCCATTTCTCTCTGTCCTATCCAACAGCAACAACAACAATAATAACTACAACAATAAAACAACAAGGGCAACAAAAGGGAATAAATAAATAAATAAAATAAAAAATTCATGTTAAGTGAAATAAGTCAGAAACAGACGGATGAATACGGGATGATCTCACTCTCAAGCAGAAGTTGAAAAACAAGATCAGAAAAGAAAACAGAGGACCTAGTGGGGGTTGTATTGTTATATGGAAAACTGGGAATGGTTATTCATGTACAAACTATTGTATTTACTGTGGAATGTAAAACATTAATTCCCCTATAAATTAAAACAGAAAAAAAATGAAATAAAGGTACTACAAATAGAAAAAAAATTGCCAGTGTCCATTTCCAACAGAGAAACAACAGCAAAAATGAGAACTCCCACCTTCTGCACCACATACACAGTTTTTGTCCACACTCCCTGAGGGGGAGAAATGTTAGGGAAATATGACTGGTTGGCTCTGGAAGCCAATTCTATCAGGACAATGAGAGGTAAGAGAAAAAAAGCAGAAGTAGTTATTGGTTTACGTGATACTTAGAAAGGAAGAAAAGGGCCATAGTAAAATTATATATTTGTGGACATAACATTCAACCCATATCTGGTAAAATCACTGCAGTTACCTGTCAATGGAAGAAGTGAGGACACAAAACTCTGGTGGTGAGAACACTGTGGACTTTTATGCCCTGGATACTTTATACTTTTAATATCAATATTAAATGACCAATAAAATTTAATTAATTAATTAAAAGGAGAGGGCCAAAGAGAGAATTCACCAATTTGAGAGTGTGCCTTGACATGGATAAGACCCAGATTCCAGACCTGGAAACATATGGTACCATAGCAAGAGAGGGAGCTCCAGAGCTGTGCTATCTCTGAATAAACAAGTAGCCCATGAAAAGTAGAATTACATTCGTGCAAGGCAGTACCTTAGGAAAAGAAAAATGTTGATAAAAGAAATGAAGGAATAGAATGGAACAAGTCTTCCTAACAAGTTTTGCATATCACTTTCAATTTTTTAAACCCATGAATACCACACTGAATTAATTTCTTGGGTCAGGGTAGTGAATTATGTGAACAATCTGACATAGCAGAACAGAAACCTTTCTCAGTAGAAATACTGGAAGAATGGCCTTAATTTAAGCTGTGAAAAGAAAGTCTTTCCCATTGTTGCATGCCATAATTAGATAAGAATTTTTCTCCTACCATCAGGGTTATTTCTGGAAATTAGTGCCAACACTACTACCTATGGGTCTAGGCAGAGATTTTTTGTTGTTGTCCTGTTTGTGTTTGTAATTGAATATGACTGATACAAATTGAGAGGGAATGGGGCAGATAGAGAGGTAGAGAGAAAGGCAGACTCCTGAAGACCTGCCTGGCTTCTTGTTAAGTACCCCCCACCCAATTCAGGTGGAGAGCAGAACTTTAAAACTGGCTTGAAAGTGGGTTCTTTCCCATGGTAACTTACATGGCTAACTTGTGTACCCATCAAGATAAGTATTTTCATAGCATATAGAGTGCTTGGGTAGGAAAGAATAAAAGGCTTTGGGTAAACGTAGGTACGTTCTGATGAACTTCATTTCTCTTAGTAGAATAATTTTATTTATTTCCTACAGAGCATGAGGGAAAGAAAAGGGAAAGAAACCAGAGTACCACTAATGAAGTTTTGCTCTTCACGTCTCTGTGTGGTGTGAGGGATGAAACTCAAAAAAATCTGTAACAGGATCTTCATGGTGACACACCAAGTAGAAAGCATACATTCCAGGTTCAATGGAGGAACAGTACTGTGGTGTTTCTTCTTCACTTTCCCTCCCTCCTCTCTTTTTGTCATATCTACCTAATATCTGTATCTATATATCATGGCAGCAAAGACTGGTGACAAAATAAGTTTTTAAGAGAAATATTCAGGCAAATCAGAAGCAGTGAAATGAACATAACATAAAATGCATGTGTAAAAAAATACAACTTTCTCAGGAGGAAAAAAGAATCAGATATGGCATATGTCATTTACCTGAGAAACTGTCAGTTTCTCCCTCTTTCTCTCAATTTCTTTTCAGGCCAGAAAATTAAAAGAAGCAGTATCTTCAGACTGTGATGTAACTCCACAAGCCAGGTCTCTTGGCTTGACAGCAAGCACTACACCTACAGGGAATGTAAAACTGGGAATTGGTAAACAAAGTCAGGACACCTAGGGATTACTGGAAAATAGTTTTTATATCTGGCACACCAGTTCCAGAATTAGTTAATACCAAAAGCTCCAGGTCCCTGATGTGCTGTATGATTTCCCTTTTGGGAGTCGGGTAGTAGTGCAACAGGTTAAGTACATACACATGATGAGACGCTCGAGGACCTCGTAAATATCCCAGTATGAGCCCCTGTCTCCCCACCTGCATGGGAGTCACTTCATAGGAGGTGAAGAGAGTCTACAGTTGTCTATTTTTCTCTCCACTTCTCTGTCTTCCCCTCCTCTCTCCATTTCTGACTGTCCTACCCAACAACTAGGACATCAAGAACAACAATAATAACCAGAACAATAAAACAATAGCAACAAAAGGGAATAAATAAGTAAATAAGTATTTAAAAAAAAAAAAGATGTGGACTTGGGACTTCTGAGAGGTGTGACCTTGAAGTAACAGACACACAGACTGTCCCCCCAAAACAACAAAGATTGACAGCTATTTAACTAAACAAACTTCATCCAACTACAGATGATATATTCACAGAATATTGTAACCTTAGCTACCAAGCTAGAAATACTACAATTCCATTCTAACCTACTTGTGTAGACCACTTCACCAAAATGATCGAGAGCCTCACCTCTCCAGAGTCCTACCCTGCTAACAAAAGATAGAAACAGACTGGAGGTATGCATCGACCTGCTGATATCCATGACATGTAGAGAAGTAATTACAGAAACCAAGGATCCTTCCTCTTACACCCATGACAAGAACTTTGGTTCATGCTCCCATGGCAAGAAAAAGATAGTGGAAGATGCTCTAGACACTCTGGACAAGAAATGCTTCTCACCAGGAATTTCTGTTTTCTGTGCTGTCACTGAAAGTGAAGCAGATCTGGAAAGCACCAGAGAAAGTCAGGCACTGTTGCACTAATCTGAGAGAGAGGAAAACAACAACAACAGAAAAGTACAATATTCTTAAGTAGTAATAGGTGTAAAAACAGTGACTTCTGAAAGAAATGAAGGCAGGTCCATTGAAAAAAAGCGACATACACACACAAAATCAACCCTAATCTGTGACATAATAAGAACTACTATACTTTCCTCAGAAGAGGACAGGGCCGCAGAACAGTGAGGGGAACAGTGTGGAATTATGCCGCTATTGGGTTAAAAAGTTGGGAGTCAGGCGGTAGTTCAACAATTTAAGCATAGGTGGCACAAAATTCCAAGGACCAGTGTTCGAAAACCCCACTCCCCGCCTGTAGAGGAGTCGCTTCATAAGCAGTGAAGCAGGTCTGCAAGTGTCTTTCTCTCAATCTCTGTCTTCCCCGCCTCTCTCCACTTCTCTCGGTCATATCCAAAAAAAAAAAAAAAAACCCAGCAGCAATGGCAACAATAATAGCTACACAAGCGCAATAAAAATGGGAAAAATGGCCTCCAGGAGCAGTGGATTAGTAGTGCAGGCACCTAGCCCCAAGGATAACACTGGTGGAAAAAAAAAAGTTTTAAGTCAATATTAACTCACTAAGGAAAAATAGAAGAAAAAAAAAAAACCTATGGGATCAGAATTCTCCCTGAAATCCTGAATATCTGCACATAATAAAAACAATTGCTATTATTTGTTTATAAATTTATTTTTATTTAAACAGCCTGTATTCTCTGAAGCCTTCTTGAACCAACTCCAGGATGGGAGGATTCTGCTTCCCTAGGAGTCCTTGCTTGATGGACAGCTCTGTCTTCTCCTCACTGACTCCCTGTGCCATGGACTGGCCTGGAAAAGGCAGGGTCTGAGGCAGGGATCCTCATATGTGTCCCTGCCCTGCACGTTCTGGAATAGCCACTTGTGACTCTGCACTGCCAGCTCCCCAGCTTTTCTTTTCTTTTTTTTTTAAATTTATTTTATTTATTTATTCCCTTTTATTGCCCTTGTTGTTTTATTGTTGTAGTTATTATTGTTGTTGTTGGATAGGACAGAGAGAAATGGAGAGAGGGAGGGGAAGACAGAGAGGAGGAGAGAAAGATAGACACCTGCAGACCTGCTTCACCGCCTGTGAAGCGACTCCCCTGCAGGTGGGGAGCCGGGGTTCGAACCGGGATCCTTATGCCGGTCCTTGTGCTTTGCGCCACCTGCGCTTAACCCGCTGCGCTACAGCCCGACTCCCAAATTGTTAGAACCAGTTGTCATAATGTCCATGACAACTGTTTGAGTCCATTTTTCATTTTTTTTTTTATTATTTTTTAACCAGAGCACTATTCAGTTCTGGCTTATGGTGGTGCAGAGGGATTGAACCTGGGACTTTGGAGCCTCAGGCATGAGAGTCTGTTTGCATAACCATTATGCTATCTACACTCTGCTACTCCCCAGCTTTTCATTTTGTTGTACTTCTACAGAAATTCCCTTCCAGAATACCATGCTCTGAGAACTTTCTGTACCATCTCTCTGCTCTGTCACACCAACCAGTTTTTTCAGGGGTTGTCACTGATTCCTGCCACCTGATGCCAGGGCTCACAGCCTCTGCTACACCTCCCTTCCCATGTGCTCTGGATACACCAGGGACCAGTGCACCTACCCTTTACAGCTCTTCCTTCAATCTCGGCAGAGACGAACAGGGTGGGGAAGATGGAAGTAGGAAAAATAATATGAGAAAAGACTGGGGATCCCTGGGTCCCTCTCTCTTTGGGTCTGTGGAGAGTCACACTAATCTTACTTCTGCCTTTTCTGCTATAACTGCATGTTGCTCTGGATCCCCACCTCTCCAGAGCCCTGCCCCACTAAGGAGAGAGAGAGATAGGATGGGAGTATGAATCCACCTGCCAACACCCATGTCCAGCAGAGAAACAATTACCAAAGCCAGACCTTCCACCTTCTGCTCCCCATAATGTCCCTGGGTCCATACTCCCAGAGGGGTAAAGGATAGGGAAGTTTCCAATGGATGGAGAGGATTGGATATAGAACTCTGGTTGTGGAAATTGTGTGGAATTGTACCCTTTATGCTATGGGCTTGTTGATCATTATTAATTAAACAAATAAATAACAAATTCAGAGTCCCAGCTGTCAATAGCTGATGGGCAGTATCCCACACTGTCATATTTCTGCACACCACATTGGAGCCACTATAAATCAGTGAACAATTGTCATCCATCTTTTCATGTTCTTCAGTTTAAGATGTGGAACTAACTGCTTTTGTTTCCCCAACAAGTATATTAGAAAACAGTCCAATCCTGGGACATTTCTCCTGCTAGATTTGTTGCTAAGGATAGAATAAAGGGAATAAAAACAAAATGCAACAGTACTAGAGTTGCTTAACATACTCTAGGAACTTAAAACCTATCAGTAAAGAAAATAAAATTGGGGAGGTCCAGGAGGTGGTGCAGTGGATAAAGCATTGGATTCTCAACCATGAGGTCCTGAGTTCTCTCCATGGCAGCACATGTAAAAGAGGGCTTTCTGGTTCTTTATCCTATCTTTCGCATGGATAAATAAATTCTGAAAAAAAAAATAGAAAGAAAGAAAAAAGAAAGAAAAGAAAATTGGAATGGTCTGGGAGGAGGTACAATGGATAGTGTTGGACTATCAAGCATGAGTTCAGTCTCCAGAAGCACATGTACCAGAGTGATGTCTGGTTCTTTTTCTCTCTCCTCCTATCCCTCTTATTAATAAATAAATAAATAAAAAAGAAAGATGGGAAAGAATTTAGTATAGATTCCTGGCAGTGGCACAGCTGGTCAACTGCACACTCTATAGTGTACAAGGCTCTGGGTTCAAACCCCTGACCCCCACCAGCAGAGGGAAAGCTTCACAAGGGGTAAAGCAGGGCTGCAGGTATCTCTCTATCTCTTTCCTTGTCTATTTCCCCCACCCCCTCTTAATTTCTGTTTCTATCCAATAATAAGTAAATAAATAAAAATTTTAAAATGCCAGTAAACCACTAAAACATTCAGATAACATTTTTGAAGAAAAAAAAGAATTTCCTAGTATATATTTGCAGTAGCATATATAGAAATTAATGGCAACTGCTTGTACCAGTCTCCTTTAAGCCACCTGTAAATCCTAACCCTAACCCACCTCTCCTCCTGGTGTTTGTATAAGCGCTGGCAGATTTAAATCTAGTGTGTGTAAAAGCCTTGGCAGTCAGAAACCTCTGCTCATTGTTAGCGAGCATAAATCAAACCACCATCCACTGTAAGGAAGCAAAGATGTTTATTAACGAATTGCAATCCGGGCCGAGATGGTGACTGGTGTTAGTCTACCAAGCTCGACCCCGAACAGGGCTCAAACCATACAATTTATAGGAATTCAGACTACACTCAGGGAGGGGGAGCACATCACCTTATCAACCTACATCCAATAACAGGCTATAGCAAACACAAGATCCAATCATTTCAAACTTAGCAAAAAGCAGGGTCCATACAAAGCAAAGCGCGGGCTATTTTCAAATATAGTAATATCACACAACCAATAGAATTCAACCAGGCAGGGTCGCCACATCCTCCTGCCATCGGCTATGACCACCCATCCAGTAGACAGCACACCACAAAGTCTGTGCAAAGGTCCTGATAAGGCTTGTCCCCATGCAGGGTCCTTCGAACAACTTACAAGACAATGGGTGGCCTTCACTGATTAGGTCCTGATAAGGCTTGTCCCCAGGCAGGGTCCTTCGAACAATGGGTGGCCTTCACTGATTAGGTCCTGCTTATTCAAGGGGGAAGGGGCAAGGAATTTTACACCTCATACTACAAGCAACTCATACTAAAAGCACTTAACAAACAACTGCATAAAAAGGGAATTTCAAGGCTACTGCCTTTTACACTCATAACTCAGTCCTTCTATGCATAATTGAATTTTTTTTATGGTCAACTTTCATTTTGTATAAAAGGCATGCCAGAAATAAAAACTCTGTTTTCCAGTAATCTCAAGGTGTTGTTACTTTGTTGAGCAATTCCCAGTTTTACCCAGTTTATTGAAAGCTTTGCCCCAAAGGAAGGAGAGCAATTAGTGCTCTACTGGGCGAGGCAGGAGGCTGGGTGCGCACAGAGCGGCTGAATTCTCCACCTAACTATTTGCCCCGGGGTCAGCAAGTACTTCCTTGCTCCTTCAGCCTGGGTGAAGAACATGAGTTTAGATCACAAGACTATCAGTCAAGTATGGAAGCATATTAGGGTACTACTTAGGGAAATACTCCTCTGCAAGAAGGTCATTATCAACCACTCCCCCTGCACCCTGTAGGTAGCCTGCAAGAAAGGCCAGCTATACAAAGCTGCCTGCATCCTACCCTGGCATTCATTTCTCTTTTCAGTCAACCTGACGCTGTTGACTGGCTAAGGAAGAAGGGCAAACGCTAGAAGAAGAAGAAGCTGAATGCTAATGCTACTGAGAACTAGAGCTCCCCATATTGAGAGTTCCTCCATCTTAGGGACTTGTTTCTTTTCAAGTAAAAGAAAGTAAAAGTTAGGAAAGTGTAAAAGGCAGTAGCCTTGAAATTCCCTTTTTATGCAGTTGTTTGTTAAGTGCTTTTAGTATGAGTTGCTTGTAGTATGAGGTGTAAAATTCCTTGCCCCTTCCCCCTTGAATAAGCAGGACCTAATCAGTTAAGGCCACCCATTGTTCAAAGGACCCTGCCTGAGGACAAGCCTTATCAGGACCTTATCAGTGAAGGCCACCCATTGTTCGAAGGACCCTACATGGGGACAAGCCTTATCAGGACCTTTGAACAGACTTTGTGGTGTGCTGTCTACTGGATGGGTGGTCATAGGCGATGGCAGGAGGATGTGCCTGGTTGAATTCTATTGGTTGTGTGATCTTACTATATTTGAAACTAGCCCGCGCTTTGCTTTGAATGGATCATGCTTTTGCTAAGTTTGAAATGATTGGATCTTGTGTTTGCTATAGCCTGTTATTGGATGTAGGTTGATAAGGTGATGTGCTCCCCCTCCCTGAGTGTAGTCTGAATTCCTATAAATTGTATGGTTTGAGCCCTGTTCGGGGCCGAGCTTGGTAGACTAACACCAGTCACCATCTCAGCCCGGATTGCAATTCGTCAATAAACATCTTTGCTTCCTTACAGTGGATGGTGGTTTGATTTATGCTCGCTAACAGAAAGAAGCTAACCTCTCTCTCTCCCAGGAACACCTGAGGTCCACTGGCTTTTTAGATAACTAGCTGGCAAGAGTGATGATGATGCAAATTAATGTTAACGTTGACAGTTTAAATTAGAATGTTCCCATTCATTCTGCTTCTGTTTACCTGCTTTGCTGAGATAAAGACTGGTGCCATAGACAGAGATTGGAATGTGCTGTTTAGGTAAAGATTAGGGTAGAATGGGAGTCAGGCAGTAGGTAGTGGTGCAGCGGTTAAGCACAGGTGGCACGAAGCACAAGGGCCTACGAAGTACCTGTTTGGAAGCCCCGGTTCCCCACCTGCAGGAAGTCGCTTCACAAGCTGTGAAGCAGGTCATTAGGTGTCTTTCTATCCCCCTCTCTGTCTTCACCTCCTCCAGTTCTCTCTGTAAAACAATGACGACATCAATAACTATAACAGAATAAAAAATATGAGCAACAAAAGGGAAAATGAATAAATAAATATTAAAAAAAGATTAGAACAGAATCTACCCTTTGGTCAAGGTAAAGATTAGAATGTAATGTGCATCTGTTTCCCTTGAGGCATCCTGCTTTCCTAACCCCCACCCCTGGAGATTATAAATGGGGAGGGGGGTCGTCTCAGAGTTACATAGGGTTCCTAGCTAGTGATATGTCCCAGCTCTTGTTCCCCTGTATGTGTATTCCCCTGTATGTGTGTCCCCTGTATGTGTGTGTTGTGTGTTAGTGCTATGTTCCCCTGTATGTGTGTCTTGTGTGTTAGTCTGAATAAAACATCGTCACCAGCTATCTGTCAGTCTCAGTCTGTAATCGGGCTCGGTCAGCAGGGACATAACACTATAAAATGCAGTTGAGGTTGGAGGGTAGATCATACATTATGCTATCATGCAAAAAGACTCTAATGCCTGAGGCCCCAATTCCTCTAGAAATAAAAAAATAAGGGGGGGTTTTAGCAGAACCGGTTAAGTGCACATGCCTCAAAACCCAAGAACCTGGGTAAGGATCCCAGTTCAAGCCCCCGGCTCCCCATCTACAGGGGTGGGGGTCACTTCACAGGCGGTGAAGGAGGTCTGCAGGTGTCTTTGACTCCCCCTTTCTGTCTTCCCCTCCTCTCTCCATTTCTCTCTGTCCTATCTAAGAACAACAGTAATGGCAACCAAAACAGTAACGACATCAAGGGAAACAAAATGGGAAAAATGGCCTCTAGGAACAGTGGATTTATAGAGCAGGCACTGAGCCCCAGCAATAACCCAGGAGGAAAAAAAAAAAAGGAATGTCCACACCTGAAGACAATGGCTGAAGTTAACCCCCTTTTGGAATTCCACTTCACCATGCCCTGAACCCACTGCAAAGGTTAGAAGGCCAGGTAACTGAAGACACCCACTCCTATGCTTGGCCAAGAGGGGTCCGGCCCAGGTGCAATGTGGAGACGGTGGCGACAGGGGAGGGGAAGCCCTGGCCACGTGGCTGCTTCCCACAGCCTTCTAGCAGGTCTGAAGCACAACTCTCCCAATCCTGGCCCCAAATAACCCACACTCACCATGGACTGCCCAGGCTCTGGGCTCACTGAAGATTCTTCTCCAAACTCCAAACCACAGGAAGGTGAGAGCTACACCAAGAAATAAAGTGATGATGTCAGGTGCAGAAATACTAGTGGGACTTCCTCCTTTCACCATCAGCAGCCCAGATTGGACAGAAAGCTGAACACTTCAATATCTTAAATCATAATTGGATGAAGAGTCCGGCAGCGGCAGTTCGGCAGGTTAAGCTCAACGAAGGGCATAAGGATCCCAGTTGGAGCCGCCCTCCCCCCACCTGCAGGGGAGTCGCTTCACAAGCAGTGAAGCAGGTCTGCAGGTGTCTGTCTTTCTTTCACACTCTGTCTTCCCCTTCTCTGTCCATTTCTTTCTGTCCTATCCAACAACAACATCAATAACAACAACAATAATAACCACAAAAAACCCACAATGGCAACAAAAGGGAATAAATAAATATTAAAATATAATAAAAAATTAAAGAACTTATATTAAGAAAAAACATAGTGGTCAGGGAGGTGGCATAGTGGCTAAGGCACTGCACTCTCAAGCATGACGTCCTGAGTTCAATGCCCAGCAGCACATCTACCAGAGTGATGTCTGGTTCTTTCTCTCTCTCACTCCTCCTATCTTTCTCATTAATAAATAAATAAAATATTATAAAAAAAGATAATTGGATGAAACGCTTGCTATACAGACCTCCCTTCCTGATTGGATAATAGTCAGATTCACCAAAAACAGAAACATGCCTCCAAATCAACAGCCAATCAAAACCACAATTTTGAATGGCTTTTAGATAGAATCTATTTATTCAACAAAGATTCAAGTGCCTGCTAGTTGTTAAGCACCACACAATGCGCTTGGATTATTTTTTAATTTTTTATTTAATTTTTGTTCCAGGGCTATTGCTGGGGCTCAGTGCCTGCACTACAAAGCCTCTCCTTCTAGAGGCGATTTTTCCCCTTTTTTGCCCCTGTTGTTTATTGTTGTTATTGTGGATAAGACAGAGAGAAATCAAGAGAGGGGAAGACAAAGAGAGAGAGAGAAAGATAGACACCTGCAGACCTACTTCACCGATTGTGAAGCGACCCCCCCCAACAGGTGGAGAGGGGGTTGTTAAACCCGGATCATTGCGCTGGTCCTTGAACTTTGTGCCATGTGTGCTTAACCCAGTGTGCTACCGCCCAGGCCCTGCTATGGGGAGCTTAAGCTCTGGCCCAAGCAAGGATCCTAACCCCTCTCCTAAGCAGTGCTGGAGGAACTGCCCATAGCAGTTTAGAAGGGTCTTAGTTTGCCCCAAGGCCCAGAGAAACCGTCATTGCTCATTCCAGTTTCCAAAGATTTTGACCTTTCAGGATTCTTCCAGTTCTCAAATAACTGTTTTTGCTATGATTTCAGTGTAACTGTTTGCTCAAGCTTCTTCTTTAAAATTGCCTTTATATTTATTTTTTGGATAGAGAGAGACAGCCAGAGATCAAGAGGGAAGGTTAAGATGGAAGGAGGGGGGCAGGGGTAGATAACACAATGGTTATGCAAAGAGACTGATGCCTGAGGCTCCAGAGTCCCAGGTTCAATCCCCTGCATCACAATAAGCCAGTTTTGTAGTGCTCTGTGTTTATCTCTGTGTTTCTCTGTGTCTATCTCTCTCTGCATCTCTCTCAGAATAAAATCCTTAAAAAAATAAATAAAAGAGAGAGAGAGAGACCTGCCACACTACTTTCCCTCTAAGTGAGGACAGGGACTTGAACCCTGGTCCTCATGCACTGTAACATGTGCACTCAAACAGATGGACCACCAGCTGACCCCCTACTCAGGCTTCTTTATATAAATTACTTCATTCTTTTCAAATAATAAACCTGATTTTTTAAAAATTTGGCACAACTATGTGATCCCATTGGGACAACTGTTATAGTACACATTAAGTTGTATGTTAGGCAATGATAAAATTTCCCGTGTGTGTAATATTCTAGCTGGTCTTCTTGTCTAAGTAATGAAAATAGGCTTTTTAAACTCAAGTTTTGAATTCTAAAAATAGTTAAGTTAGTGGACCAGGAGGTGGTGCAGTGGGTACAGTGTTGGACTCTCAAGCGTGAGGTCCCAAGGCCAATCCCTGGCAGTACATGTACCAGTGATGTCTGTCTCTTTCTCTCCTCCTATCTTTCTCACTAATAAATAATTAAAATCTTTAGTAAAGAAAGAAAGAAATATAGTTACATGTGTCCGGGTACAAAACAACAGGTGCCTGAACTAACTCACAGAAAAGGACACAGCACATACAAATCAGGACGGATTCTGAAATGCTAAACTCCAAGTTAGTGGGACATTATCAAGGTAGAGAATGTTAAGGTTTACATAGGATCTCTGTTTCTGCACAAGAGAAGGAAATGGCAGGGACTTAAGTACATACCTGAGGTGGACTTTTCCACTCTTTATTTTTTGATGTAGCTGGGCAGTGTTGTTTTATCTTTTAAGATGGTTGCTTTAATTCGTTCATTTTTTTTTATTAAAAGTTTTTTTAAATATTTATTTTATTTATTTATTCCCTTTTGTTGCCCTTGTTGTTTTTTTATTGTTGTAGTTATTATTGTTGTTGTTGTTGTTGTTGGATAGGACAGAGAGAAATGGAGAGAGGAGGGGAAGACAGAGAGGAGGAAAGAAAGATAGACACCTGTAGACCTGCTTCACCGCCTGTGAAGCGACTCCCCTGCAGGTGGAGAGCCGGGGCTCGAACCGGGATCCTTATGCCGGTCTTTGTGCTTTGCGCCACCTGTGCTTAGCCCGCTGTACTACAGCCCGACTCCCTCTTGCATTTTTTTTTAATATGTGTACTTTAATGAGAAGGATAAGAAGGAAAGAAGGAAAGAACCAGATACCACTTTGGTATATGTGCTGCCAGGGATTAGTACTCAGGGCCTCATTCTTGAGAGTCCAATGCTTTATCCACTGCACTGCCTCCTGGGACCACAAGCAGGGTTTTTCTTTGTGTTTTTTTTAGGGCAGTGGTAATCATCGTATATTATGTGAGTTTTAAATGATTGACAAGAAGTTTACTTTCGTAGAGATTTTTTTTTTTAAGGGAGGGATAATTTTAGGAATTCTGGAGGTGTTGAAGTGGATAAAGCATTGGACTCTCAAGCATGAGGTCCTCAATTTAATCTCTGTCAGCACATGTACCAGAGTGATGTATGGTTCTTTCTCTCTCCTATCATTTCTCATGAATAAATAAATAAATAAAATCTTTTTTTAAAAAAGGAAGGAAATATACATCTATAACACAGCAAAATCCTTGTTAAAGCAAGAAAATATCATGAAATTGCAGTCTTTTTTTTTTGCTTCCAGGATTATTGCTGATGCTCAGTCGCTGCACCACGAATACACTGCTTCTGGAGGCTATTTTTTCCCTTTTTGTTGCTTATCCTCGTTGTTATTCCTGTCATCGTTGTTGTATAAGACAGAGAGAAATCAAAAGAGGAAGGGAAGACAGAGGGGGAGAGAAATACACCTGCAGACCTGCTCCATCGCTTGTGATGCCACCCCCTTCCAGGTGGGGAAGGGGGTGTTTGAATCAGAATCCTCGTCCACTCCTTGTGTTTTGCGCCATGTGTGCTTAATCTGCTTTGTTTGCTACCACCTGGCCCCTTAAATTGCACAGTCTTAAAACATTGACATGATTGTGGAAGAATGTAGCAGAAGTGTGTAGTCTAATTGGAGGGGATATTTCCAGTGAGGAATTCTAGGCTCTTTTAACTGAGTCACACTGCATAGGAATTTAGGACTCACCAGGGCACTAACACTTTGGCCACCATTGCACATTTTGTGAGCCATTTTGAATTGCCACTTGGTGAGTATGGCCTCCAACTCCCTGTGTCTAAAGGAACCAAAGCAGCCTCTCCCTCACAGTCTTCACTGTATTAGGGCAGAGTAGTGCACTCAACAACTCCCCATGCTTCCAGGGGAATTAGACAAGCCTCTCGCCCACAGGATTCACTTCGTTGGTGCTCAAATGTTATCATATACATGTAAATTTCTCACATGCTTATTAAAAATACTACCATTTCCTGATTGTTTTTATGTGCAGCAAATAAAACTGGTGTTACACCACGCGGAGAAACAGAATGTCAATGTATAGTTTGCAAAATCACATCTTTGTACTGCATTTTAAAACATTCATGAGATCATCTGAACATAAACATATGCTAGAGAAGATAAATAAAATGTTGTTCCTCTGATCCAGGAGGTGGCACAGTGGATAAAGCATAGTACTCTCAAGCATGAGGTCCTGAGTTCAATCCCCGACAGCATATGTACTAGTGTGATGTCTGGTCCTTTCACTATCTTTTCTCTTCCTCATAAATAAATAAATTTTTAAAAATGTTGTTCCTTCATAAAACAATGAAGACTATTGATATAAAGATGAGAACTCTACACTTCCAAGTTAAAAAAGGTCATCAATCACAATCTTGGAAGCTAATACAACTGATGACAAGAAAAATATGCATAAGAGATAAGATAGGCTAAGAGGAGTACAATTCCACAAAAGTCCCACCACCAGAACTCCCATATCCAATACCCCCCATTGATAGCTTCCCTGCCTTTATCTCTCTGGAAGTATGCACCCAGGATCATTATGGGGTGCAGAAGGTAAGAGGTCTGATTTATCTTCAATGGTCCTCTTATGTACAGGTTTTTAGTAGTCCAGTATTTCCTTAGTATCTACACCAATACAGTCTTGTTTCTTTATTTTTTATTAACTTCTTTTTATTTGATAGAGACAACCAGAAATGGAGAGGAAGAGGGACATAGAGAGGGAGAGAGACAGAGAGACACCTACAGCCCTACTTCACCACTCATGAAACTATCCCATAGCAGGTGTGGATCAGGGGCTTGAACCTGGATCCTTACACATTTTAACATATGGACTCAACCAGGTGCACCACCACCCAGGCCCAAGGCCTTGTTTCTAATGCTAGTGCATTCCTATGTGTGAAAAATGTCACTGTATTTAAATATTTAATCATTTTCACATTAATAGACTTTCAGTACCTAGTGGGCTTTTCTATGTATTAGACTTAAAGATGAAGATATTCCAGGAGGTGGTGCAATAATATAGTTTTAGACTCTCAAGCAGGAAGTCCCAAGTTCAATCACCAGCAGCACAGACCTGTAGCAAAGTGAAGTCTGAGTCTATCTGTATCTCTTCCTATCATTCTACATGAATAAATACATATTTAGATAGATCATATAATAAAATATGATCTTGAGAGTCATGTAGTAGTGCAGTGGGTTAAGCGCATGTGGCACAAAGCACCAGGACCAGTGTAAGGATCCTGGTTCGAGTCCCCAGCTCCCCATCTGTAGAAGCTTCATTTCACAGGTGGTGAAGCAGGTCTGCAGGTGTCTATCTTTCTCTCACTCTCTCTGTCTTCCCCTCCTTTCTCCATTTCTCTCTGTCATATCCAACAACATCATCAATAATAACTACAACAATAAAACAAGGGCAACAAAAGGGAATAATAAAAATAAAAAAAGAAAATACGATCTCTAATTATTTTGAAAACTACTTAATGTTTTCAATGCCCTGTGAGCACTTTCATGTGACTGAAGATTACCAAACTCACTGTTTAAATAACTCTGTGCTTATTTTCATATGTTCTATGAGTAGTGGAAGAACTGAAAGGATTTCTGTATTGTCTATAATACTAGGGTTTCTCTCCATTGTGCATTATTTCTTGTGATTAAAGATGACTGAATTGACTGAATGTTCCACTGCATCATCTATATTCATAGGCTTTATCTCCAGTGTGAGTACTTTTAAGTACCTGATGAGTAGAGGAATCACCAAAGGCTTTACTACATTGTTTCCATTCCTAGAAGTTCTCTCCACTGTGAGTTCTTTCATGTCTCCGTAGATGACTGGATAGAAGGAATGTTTTACTACACTGTTTACATTCATAGGGCTTCTCTCCCTTGTGTGTTCTTTCATGTTTCCGAAGAGCACTGTTATCACTAAATGTTTTCCTACATTGTTTACATTCATAGGGTTTCTCTCCACTGTGAGTTCTTTCATGTATCCAAAGATAACTGCATCGACTGAATGTTTTACAACATTGTTTACACTCATAGGGTTTCTCCCCACTGTGCATTCTTTCATGTTTCCGAAGAGTACCGATTTGACTGAATGTTTTCCTACACTGTTTACATTCATGTCTGTGAAGATCACCGGTCTGACTGAATGTTTTACTACAATGTTTACGTTGATAAGATTTCTTTCCAATGGGAATTCTTTTCTGTTTTTTAAGCTGACTGGAATAAGTCAATTCTTTGTTGTATACTTCACATTCTTGAGGTTTCCCACCATTTTGACTTTGCTCTTTGGCCTCAGAGATTTCCACTATATTACTGGAAAGCAGTGAGAATTTACTTAATGATATTGTAATGAAAAAAATGAAACTTTATTAAGAAAATGCAGGACATTATTTTACATAAGTGACCAAAAATCATAGACATTATCAATACATTTGACTAAAAATGTTTGTATGGACAAAATAATAATAATAAATAAAAGTATATAAAGGCTCTCAGTTAAAAAGAAAAACAATTAAAAGCTGTTAAATACTAAATAGTATAATACATAAGTGAGTTAAACAACAACCAATAATATATTGACAGTAATATTGTATTTATTTATTCCCTTTTGTTCTCCTTGTTTGTTTTATTTGTTTTATTGTAATATTGGAGATATTTGTTGTTGTTGTATACGACAGAGATAAATGGAGAGAGAAGAGGAAGACAGAGAGGAGGGGGAGAGAAAGATAGACACTTGCAGACCTGCTTCACCACCTGTGATGCGATGCCCTACAGGTGGGGAGCTGGGGGCTCAAACCAGGATACTCAGACCAATCCTTTCACTTTGTGCAATGTGAGCTCAACCCGTTGCACTACCACAAGACTTCCCCCTAAAAATTTCCATTTCTTTCTTATCTGTGTCAGAGAATTTGTCATCAGTGGAAAGAAATGATAATCCAGAACACCATTTTCTTACATGTATGCCAGTGATTGAAATGAGAACCTCAGGCTTATACATTACATCCATCATTATTTGAGTCAATTACCAACTATTGCAGAAGCTATGCATGTCATAATTTTTTATGAAATACTTTAAAAATTATCTATTTATATCAGTCATTATAAATTCTCTTTTAAAAAGATTGTATTATAGGGAGTTAGGCAGTAGTGCAATGGTTTAAGCATACATGGTGCAACGTGCAAAGGCCAGTGTAAAGATCCGAGTTTGAGCCCCTGGCTTTCCACCTGCCGGGGAGTCGTTTCACAGATGATGAAGCAAGTCTGCAAATGTCTTTCTCTCCCCCTCTGTCTTCCTCATCTCTCTCCATTTGTTTCTGTCCTATGCAACAACAAAAACATTAATAACAACAATAATGGCAACAAAAGGAAATAATTAAATAAATATAAAAAATGTTATGAAAAAAAAGATTGTATTATAGCAGTAGCCAAGCAATAGCTTAATACTAAAGAGCACACACTTAGGAACATATAAGGGTCCACTCATTTAGGGAAATCATGAAGACAAAAAAAAATCACATGACTCCAAGGACTCCATAACACCCAACCAAAAAGAGGTGTGTACTCCTATGTTCATAGCAGCACAATTCATTTTTTTTAATTTTCCCTTTTGTTGCCCTTGTTGTTTTACATTATTGTTGTAGTTATTGTTGTTGTTATTGATGTCCTTGTTGTTAGATAGGGCAGAGAGAAATGGAGAGAGGTCGGGAAGATGGAGGGGGAGAGAAAGACACCAGCAGACCTGCTTCACTGAATGTGAAGCGACTCCCCTGCAGGTGGTGAGCCAGCGGCTTGAACTGGGATCCTTAAGCCAGCCCTTGTGCTTTGCGCCACCTGCGCTTAACCCACAATTCATAATAGCTAAAATCTGGAAGCAACCAAGGTGCCCAACAACAGATGAGTGGCTAAGAAAGCTGTGGTATATATACACAATGGAATACCATGCAGATATCAAGAACAATGAACCCACCTCCTCTGACCCATCTTGGACAGAGCTAGAAGGAATTATGTTAAGTAAGCTAAGTCAGAAAGATAAAGATGAGTATGGGATGGTCCTACTCATCAACAGAAGTTGAGTAAGAAGATCTGAAAGGGAAACTAAAAGCAGGACCTGACCAAATTGTAAGTAGGACACCAAAGTAAAAACCCTGTGGTGAGGGGTAGACATGCAGCTTCCTGGGCCAGTGGGAGGGAGGAGTGGGTGGGAGGGATGGGTCAGAGTCCTTTGGTGTTGGGAATGGTGTTTATGTACACTCCGAGTAAAATGTAGTCATATAAATCACCAGATAATTAATATGAAAGGGGGAAAATTAATTGTATATCTCGAAGTTTTTTAAAACTTTGGAAGATAGCTAAAATAACACTACTAGCAATCTGCAAAACGGAGATGCCGACAGTCATGGCGTGATGTTGAAAGCGGTGATGCAGAAGACTCAGAAGAGGGAGAGGGAGATGATGGAGACAGTGGGGAGGCATGAGATCCAGAGAGAGAAAAGAAGATGATGGAGATGGGGGAGACTGAGAAGATGAAGCAGAGGGAGAAGGAGATGATGAAGATGGCGGAAGGTGGAAGTTCCAGAAATTGGAGAAGGTGATGGAGATGACAGAGAGTGAGAAGATGCAGAAGAGGGCGAAGGAGATGATGGAGATGGTGGAGAGTGAGAAGATGCAGACGAAGCAGCAGGAGATGATGGAGATGGTAGAGAGTGAGAAGATGCAGAAGAGGGCAAAGGAGATGACAGAGATGGTGGAGAGTGAGATGATGCAGAAGAAGAAGGAGGAGATGATGGAGATGGTGGTGAGTGAGAAGATGCAGAAGAGGGAGAAGGAGATGATGGAGATGGCGGTGGGTGAGAAGATGCAGAAGAGGGCGAAAAAGTTGACGGAGATGGCGGAGAGTGAGAAGATGCAGAAGAAGAAGAAGGAGATTGTGGTGAGTGAGAAGATGCAGAAGAGGGAGAAGGAGATGATGGAGATGGTGGAGAGTGAGAAGATGCAGACGAGGGCAAAGAAGATGACGAAGATGGTGGAGAGTGTGGTGATGAAGAAGAAGAAAGAGATGATGGAGATGGCGGAGAGTGAGAAGATGAAGAGGAAGCAGCAGGAGATGATGGAAATGGCAGTGGGTGAGAAGATGCAGAAGAGGGAGAAGGAGATGATGGAGAGGGCGGAGAGTGAGAAGATGCAGAATAAGGGGAAGGAGATGATGTAGATGGTGGAGTTTGTGAGGCTGCAGAAGAGAGAGATGGTGATGATGGAGATGGCGGTGGGTGAGAAGATGTGAAGGGGGAGAAGGTGATGATAAAGATGGCGGAATGTGAGAAGATGCAGAAGAGGGAGAAGGAGATGATGGAGATGGCGGGGAGTGAGAGGATGCAGAAGAGGGAGGAGATGATGGAGATGGCGGAGAGTGAGATGATGCAGCTCTCCCTCTTCTGCATCTTCTCCATCCCTGCCATCTCCATCACCTTCTCCCTCCACTTCATCATCTCACTCTTCACCATCTCAATCATCTCCTTCTGTTTCTTCTGCATCTTCTGCCACCCCACCACTCCATCATCTCCTTCACTTCTGCTGCATCTTCAGCCTTCTTATTGTCTGCATCATCTCCTTCTCCCAAATCTGCATCTTCTGCTCCCACACCATCGGCATCATCTACATCTCCCTTTTCTGTGTCTCAAAATGTGAACTTCATTATCAACCACTAGGCCTCATCCTATTGGTCCTTGTTGGTTCCTGCACACCTGGTTGGTTCCTTTGACTGCCTTTTCTTTCTCGAAGCTTCACCAGCTCTGTGCCTTCCAGTGTTGTCTCCTGCATCACTGGCAGGTGACAAGAGACATTTCAATATGTTCATAGATCTATTTGGGTCTTTTTCTTTTTCTTTCTTTTTACTTATTATTATTTTTTTTACTAGAGCGTGACTCAGCTGTGCTTTGTGTTGGTGCTGGGGATTGAATCTGGGAGTTTGTAACCTCAAGCATGAGAGTCCGTTTATATAGTCATGATGCTATCTACCCTAGTCTAACTCTATTTGTTAAAATTCCTTATTACTGGGTAGAGACAGTGTGAAATTGGGAAGGCAAGGGGGAGATCGAAGGGAAGGCCTCGTGGTTGATAATGAGGTTCACATTTCTGCAAGTGTCCGGGCCTTGAGTATGTCCCTAGGAGGAGAGTAGAGGCCGAAAGCTGACTGTGCATGCTTCCTCTGTGACACTATAGACCCACATACCTCACACCAAGGAAGTTTCCCTCTTTCTCATCCAACCTCATTCTCTTTCTCTCTCTCCCTCTCTCTCTCGTTATATTTTTTAAACTGTTTATTTTAAAAATTATTTATTTGAGGTCTCGGCCCATCAAGTCTGTGTGGGAATCTCAGGCCTCCACAGCTAGGGCCCCAGCTGATGGGGTGGCCCGACAGTAACTAAAGAGTCATCATTCATGTTTGCCAGTCTCTTGCCCGTATTCAGCTTTTGCAGTCCTTGCTTTTTAATAAAGTTAGCTGTGGAGTGACTGAGGGAAGTGTAGTAGGAGGCGGTGAGGAGGGTATCTCGGTCTAAATAGAAATTTTCATTTTGTTATAATCATTTAGGCTTATGCCCAAAAGGTTTCTGCCCCATGATAGTCTTTTATAGACTTTGTACATCTTATGCAATTACTAGATAGAAAGATAGAAAAGATGTAGAGATATTGTGAAGAGATGGTTGAGCAGGCTGCGCTTAAACCTATGAGATGAGTCTCTCCAGGTAAGTCTCCTCTCTAAAGAGGGGTTGAGCACAGGAGGATGCATAAATCTCACAAGGTTGGCAGCCATTTAAGCCTTCCCTCCTCCACAGAAAGTCCTACATCTTCCCACCTGAGCATGGCATTCCTCTAAAACATTTAAGCCTGCTCCATTTTTCTTTACTGTGTCCATTTAGATATAAAGGGATAGGAGGAGATGTTGCAGAGGACTTATTCTGATGCAGTCTCCGCCCCCAGGTTTTTCTATGCTCCACTAAATCCTAGAGTGCCCCCTTTCAACCAATCCTGGCTCCGCCCCCAGGTTTTTCTATGCCTCGCTAAATCCTAGAGTGCCCCCTTTCAACCAATCCTGGCTCCGCCCCCAGGTTTTTCTATGCCCCGCTAAATCCTAGAGTGCCCCCTTTCAACCAATCCTGGCCCTACACGTCACCCCTGGTTGTCGCCCAATAAAAAGCCCCCTCACCCCTCCCCTCTCTCTCTCTGGGCTCTCGGCTCTCCCTCTCTGAGGTCTCGCTCCCTGCTCTCCCCCCGTGGTCGGCCATTGCTGGCTGGCTCCACGTGGTCTGAACCAAACCCCCCCCCATCCTATAATAAAGATTTGTGTACCCCTTTGCTCTGGACGTCCGCTCTCTTCTCCGCGGTGCAGCCCGACACCAGACCACCGCAACAACAGCATTGCTTTTGCAGCTTTATAAAAAAAAAAAAACAGCAGCTCCGCGCCTCGCCTCCCGCCCGCTGGCTCTTCCCGCTGGCTGTTCTGAGTTCGCCCGAGCGAGTGGGAACCACAGAGTGGTCCAGAGATAAATGTTCCAGAAACAGCAAAACAGTCTCGTGAAGAAAGAGCAGAGGCCTTTCGAGATCTCTTCACAAGCATAAGAGAAGGCCATAGTGCATAGGTAGCCAAATTGTCTTTACTTATCTGAGAGATGCGCAGGTCAGGTCCACGTGGGCGCCATTTGTTGTTAAAATTCGGTGGCTCTGGCCGGGCTGGCTTGCTTCACGGGCGGGTAACAGAGACGGGGAGACAACGGCTGGGCAGGGAAGCTGTATTTCTTTATTCAGGAACAACGATTCATAAACTAAGACAAACTAATCACCAAACAGAACTCTGCTGTCTCTTTGCGGCGGCGCAAGCACTCTTTCTTTTTCTCTGGAACTCAGGAACCCTCTCCCTTACTCTCGAACTCAGAAACTCTCGCACTCTCGAACTCAGGAACTCAGGAACTCTTGGACTCAGGAACCCTCTCTCAGGGTTTCTTGGGGCGGGGCCAAGCCTTGATACTATAGTCATTTAGTTAAAAAGAAAAGGGGGAATTGTCCTATGCTTTACATTGGTTTTTTCTAGCCCTCCCCCGCCAAGAGAATTGGATCAGTCCTATTAATTTCGCGGGCATGCTTTGCCCTGCCCCAAGGAACCCCGGGAGAGGGTTCCTGAGTTCGAGAGTGACAGAGTTCGTGAGTTCCTGAGTTCGAGAGTTTCAGGGTTACAGAGTAAGAGAGAGTTCCAGTGTGCCAGAGTTTCAGAGGGTTCCCGAGTACTAGAGTTCGAGAGTTCCAGAGTGACAGAGTAAGAGAGGGTTCCTGAGTTCCAGAGTAAAAGAAAGAGTGCTTGCGCCACCGCAAAGAGACAGCACAGTTCTGTTTGGTGATTAGTTTGTCTTAGTTTATGAATCGTTGTTCGTGAATAAAGAAATACAGCTTCCCTGCCCAGCCGTTGTCTCCGCGTCTCTGTTACCCGCCGTGAAGCTAGACCCGCCCGGCAAGAGCCTCCGAAATATTAACAAAAAAGAGACATTTCAGTATGTTCATAGATCTATTTGGGTCTTTTTCTTTCTTTTTACTTATTACTATTTTCTTTACTAGAGCGCGACTCAGCTGTGCTTTGCGGTGGTGCTGGGGATTGAACCTGGGAGTTTGTAACCTCAAGCATGAGAGTCTGTTTATATAGTCATGATGCTATCTACCCTTGTCTAACTCTATTTGTTAAAATTACATATTACTGGGTAGAGACAGTGTGAAATTGGGAAGGCAAGGGGGAGATCGAAGGGAAGGCGTCGTGGTTGATATTGAGGTTCACATTTCTGCAACTGTCCGGGCCTTGAGTATATCCCTAGGAGCAGAGTAGAGGCTGAAAGCTGACTGTGCATGCTTCCTCTGTGACACTATAGACCCACATACCTCACACCAAGGAAGTTGCCCTCTTTCTCATCCAACCTCATTCTCTCTCTCGTTATATTTTTTAAACTGTTTATTTAAAAAATTATTTATTTGAGGTCTCGGCCCATCAAGTCTGTGTGGGAATCTCAGGCCTCCACAGCTAGGGCCCCAGCTGATGGGGTGGCCCGACAGTAACTAAAGAGTCATCATTCATGTTTGCCAGTCTCTTGCCCGTATTCAGCTTTTGCAGTCCTTGCTTTATAATAAAGTTAGCTTTGGAGTGACTGAGGGAAGTGTAGTAGGAAGGCGGTGAGGGTATCTAGGTCTAAATAGAAACTTTCATTAGGCACTTTATGTTGTCTTTTTAGGTCTTTCTACTTGCTTGCTTCAATTATTGACTCACTGCAGACTATTGTGCAATTTTACTTCATGGATATGTTTTGCCCTCATTTATGGACACGTGTTCATATGCCCTATCTCATGGGACCTGTCACTGGTCATCTCCATAAGGAACAACAGAATAGATACTGTGGTGAGCCCACATAGGACCTTGCCCACAATGAGGATCAACAGTTGTAGATGCTAGCATGTTCCATCCTCTGAAGGGAGTTGTACAACGTACTCTATGCTACACCTGCGGAAGATAGGTCCTGATATGGGGCATCTTGGAACGTTCCTACTGATGACCACAGGATGTGAGCTCAGACCTAAAGGGGTGCAATGGTCTCACAGGCTCCTAAGGTGAATATGGGCACCAGGACAAATTGATGGGGTCTACATCAACAATATACACAGCTTTCCCATATTCAGGAGGTAAAAGCTTCCCTGATCCAGCTTTCTGGATACTTTTCCAGGCATGACATTATCTCCCTGACAATCATTGGGTCCACCTGCATATAAAAGGTTAGGATAAAAACTAGTGTCGCAAGATGTCCTTTGGAAGATAGCTAAAATAACACTACTAGCAATCTGCAAAACGGAGATGCCGACAGTCATGGCGTGATGTTGAAAGCGGTGATGCAGAAGACTCAGAAGACGGAGAGGGAGATGATGGAGACAGTGGGGAGGCATGAGATCGAGAGAGAGAAAAGATGATGGAGATGGGGGAGACTGAGAAGATGAAGCAGAGGGAGAAGGAAATGATGAAGATGGCGGAAGGTGGAAGTTACAGAAATTGGAGAAGGTGATGGAGATGACAGAGAGTGAGAAGATGCAGAAAAGGCCGAAGGAGATGATGGAGATGGCGGAGAGTGAGAAGAAGCAGAGGAAGCAACAGGAGATGATGGAGATGGTGGAGAGTGAGAAGATGCAGAAGAGGGCGAAGGAGATGATGGAGATGGCGGTGGGTGAGAAGATGCAGAAGAGGGAAAAGGAGATGATGGAGATGGCGGGGAGTGAGAGGATGTAGAAGAAGAATATGGAGATGATGGAGATGGCGGAGAGTGAGAAGATGCAGAAGAGGGAGAAGGAGATGATGGAGATGGCGGTGGGTGAGAAGATGCAGAAGAGGGAAAAGGAGATGATGGAGATGGCGGAGAGTGAGAAGATGCAGAATAAGGGGAAGGAGATGATGGAGATGGTGGAGTTTGAGAGGATTCAGAAGAGAGAGATGGTGATGATGGAGATGGCGGTGGGTGAGAAGATGTAGAAGGGTTAGAAAGTGATGATAAAGATGGCGGAGTGTGAGAAGATGCAGAAGAGGGAGAAGGAGATGATGGAGATGGCGGGGAGTGAGAGGATGTAGAAGAGGGAGAAGGAGATGATGGAGATGGCGGAGAGTGAGATGATGCAGAAGAGGGAGAAGGAGATGATGGAGATGGCGGAGTGTGAGAAGATGCAGAAGAGGGAGAAGGAGATAATGGAGATGGCGGGGAGTGACAGGATGTAGAAGAGGGAGAAGGAGATGATGGACATGGCGGAGAGTGAGATGATGCAGTTCTCCCTCTTCTGCATCTTTTCCATTCCTGCCATCTCCATCACCTTCTTCTTCTCCCTCCTCTGCATCTTCTCACTCTCCGCCATCTCCATCATCTCCTGTTTCTTCTGCAACTTCTGCCACCCCACCACTCCATCATCTCCTTCTCTTCTGCTGCATCTTCAGCCTTCTTACTGTCTGCATCTTCTCTTTCTCCCTAGTCAGCATCTTCTGCCCCCACACCACCGGCATCATCTACCTCTCCCTTTTCTGTGTCCCAAAATGTGAACTTCATTATCAACCACTAGGCCTCATCCTATGTCCTTGTTGGTTCCTGCAAACCTGGTTGGTTCCTTTGCCTGCCTTTTCTTTCTCGAAGCTTCACCAGCTCTGTGCCTTCCAGTGTTGTCACCTGCCAGTGAGGCAGGAGATAAGAGACATTTCAATATGTTCATAGATCTATTTGGGTCTTTTTCTTTTTCTTTCCTTTTACTTATTATTATTTTTTTTTACTAGAGCGCGACTCAGTTGTGCTTTGTGGTGGTGATGGGGATTGAACCTGGGAGTTTGTAACCTCAAGCATGAGAGTCTGTTTATATAGTCATGATGCTATGTACCCTTGTCTAACTCTATTTATTAAAATTCCTTATTACTGGGTAGAGACAGTGTGAAATTGGGAAAGCAAGGGGGAGATCGAAGGGAAGGCCTCCTGGTTGATATTGAGGTTCACATTTCTGCAACTGTCCGGGCCTTGAGTATGTACCTAGGAGCAGAGTAGAGGCCGAAAGCTGACTTGCATGCTTCCTCTGTGATACTATAGACCCACATACCTCACACCAAGGAAGTTTCCCTCTTTCTCATCCAACCTCATTCTCTCTCTCTCTCTCTCTCTCTCTCTCTCGTTATATTTTTTAAACTGTTTATTTAAAAAATTATTTATTTGAGGTCTCGGCCCATCAAGTCTGTGTGGGAATCTCAGGCCTCCACAGCTAGGGCCCCAGCTGATGGGGTGGCCCGACAGTAACTAAAGAGTCATCATTCATGTTTGCCAGTCTCTTGCCCGTATTCAGCTTTTGCAGTCCTTGCTTTTTAATAAAGTTAGCTTTGGAGTGACTGAGGGAAGTGTAGTAGGAAGGCGGTGAGGAGGGTATCTAGGTCTAAATAGAAACTTTCATTAGGCACTTTATGTTGTCTTTTTAGGTCTTTCTACTTGCTTGCTTCATTTATTGACTCACTGCAGACTATTGTGCAATTTTACTTCACGGATATGTTTTGCCCTCATTTATGGTCACGTGTTCATATGCCCTATCTCATGGGACCTGTCACTGGTCATCTCCATAAGGAACAACAGAATAGATACTGTGGTGAGCCCACATAGGACCTTGCCCTCAATGAGGATCAACAGTTGTAGAGTATGTTCCATCCTCTGAAGGGAGTTGGACAACATACTCTATGCTACTCCTGCGGAAGATAGGTCCTGATATGGGGCGTCTTGGAACGTTCCTACTGATGACTACAGGATGTGAGCTCAGACCTAAAGGGATGCAATGGTCTCACAGGCTCTTAAGTTGAATACGGGCACCTTATGTTCCATCGCTGTGGAGCCAGTGACGACCCGAACTGCCCCTGCAGCTCCAGACAGACTATGACCCACATAGTCAACGACTGCCACCTCTACAGATTCAAAGGAGGTCCACTTGGACACAGATAAGAGGCACTTCACTGAACCCATTCCCAGGCCTCTGGGATGTCTTGGTGATGACAGAATCATCAGCCTATCCTCAGCCCAGCAACTTGCGTTTGCTCAGTTCCTATCTCTCTATCATATAGCTATTAATGATAATTTCTAGATCAATGAACTGATCTAATTACTACATTATTTTCATTGGATTTGAATGGGAGTCTTTAACTCAGCAGACATAAAAAAAGAAACAATTCCTCTTAGTGTTGGAGTCAAATATGTGGATGAAAGATTTCTGTGCAGTCTTTATAATGACTTTACCTAACTTTTAAATAAGAGATCTGACAAAGGAAAAAAGCACAAACCTTAAATGAAGTCATAGATATGACTTGTTATATTTTATTTCTGACTGTCTCCATTACAAACTGAGGCCAACGCAGGAAACAGAGGAAGTTGAGGTATTTATTCACTCAAACACAAAAAGTATATGGAAAGTTAACTCACACAGAAGACACACACACAGTGGGGGCTCAGCTGAGGGACCCACAAGCTGGAATGCCACAGAAGCACCATTGCTTGAGAACCGACTAACCCTGAAAACTAGGGTCTTAAATATTCCCCTTGGA
Organism: Erinaceus europaeus; assembly: GCF_950295315.1. Lineage (NCBI taxonomy): Eukaryota > Metazoa > Chordata > Mammalia > Eulipotyphla > Erinaceidae > Erinaceus > Erinaceus europaeus. Next base: position 7,262,135 of record NC_080184.1, on the reverse strand, counting down.
ATGGGGCATACACTCTTTTTTTTCTATTGATTTATTCCCTTTTGTTGCCCTTGTTGTTCAAAGGAGGTCTCGAAACTTTACATCAGGCTCCACCTGACGCTATTGACTGGCTACGGAAGAAGGGCAAATGCTAGAAGTATTATTGATGTTGTTGTTGTTGGATAGGATAGAGAGAAATTGAGAGAGGGGAAGACAGAGAGGGGGAGAGAAAGATAGACCTGCTTCACCACCATGAAGTGACTCCCCTGCAGGTGGGGAGCCAGGGGCTTGAACCTGGATCCTTGCACTTTGCGCCATATACACTTAACCCACTGCGCTACAGCCCGGCTCCTAGGGGGCATACACTCTTATCTAAAGAGTCAGAGGGGTGTAGGGGCACTTGTGCAAGTGGGAGGCACATACCACACTTATATCTAAAGTATACATTTTAAATTTTGTCCTATGGCACCATCTTATATTTTATGCAAAGTGGCAGATACAGAAGCCAATAGGGCTGGTTAATTCTTTATTTTTAAACTTACACATGAACACACATTTTGCAACATCATCCTTGATGGCCCAGCTCGGAGTTATCTAAACGACACAGAGAGAGGGGAGCGGAAAAGGGGAAGCCAGGCTTTTTCTTGTGGGCAGCTTTTCTTGTGGTTGCTAAGTTCTTAAACAAACAGTAAGTTTAATATGTAAGGATCTTGGTTCAATCCCCCTGTCCCCACCTGCAAAGGGAAAGTTTTGAAAGTGGTGAAGCAGTGCTGCAGGCGTGTCTCTGTCTCTTCCCTCTCTATCTCCTCTTTCTCTCTTGATTTGACTGTCTATAAACAAAAATTAAATAAATATAATTTAAAAATTTAAAAATACATGTTCTTTTCAAATGCACATGGAAAATTCTCTCCACAGTACTGGTTCACCTCTTCCACAGTTTTCCCTGAGCAGGTAGGGCCTGGGGCTAAAACCCAGTTCTTTGGGCACTACAACACACGCACTCAGCCAGGTGTCCCAACTCCCAGCACTACTGACAAAACATTCTCATGTGTTGGGACACATGCCCAAAAAAATATGTGGATACTGAAATAATAAAAAGAATCTTGGGAGTTGGGTGGTAGCACAGCGGGGTAAGCGCACTATATAGTTAACATTCATAGGGTTTCCTATGTTTTACTATATTGTTAACATTCATAGGGGAAATACAGTGAAAAGAAACCCTACTACACTGTATTTCAACTGTATTTTCATGTGTCTGAAGATTAATGGAACAACTGAATGTTTTAGTACATTATTTACATTCATAGGGTTTCTCTCCACTGTGAGTTCTTTCATGTGTCCGAAGATGACTGGCTTGCCTGAATGTTTTACTACATCGTTTACATTCATAGGGTTTCTCTCCACTGTGCATTCTTTCATGTGTCCGAAGATAACTGGCTTGCCCGAATACTTTACTATATTGTTTACATTCATAGGGTTTCTCTTCACTGTGCGTTCTTTCATGCAACTGAAGAGAAGAAGAATAGCTGATGCTTTATTACATTGTTTACATTTATTTATATGGTTTCTCTCCACTGTGAGTTCTTTCATGTGTCTGAAGATAGCTGGCTTGACTGAATGTTTTACTACATTGTTTACATTCATGGGGTTTCTCTCCACTGTGAATTCTTCCATGTATCCAAAGAGAACTGCGAGAACTGAATGTTTTAATACATTGTTTAAACTCATAGGGTTTCTCTTGCCTGTGAGTTCTTCCATGTTTTTGAAGATGAACAGAGTAAGTGAATAATTTGTTGTATACTTCACATTCTTGAGGTTTTCTACCATTCTGACTTGCTTTGTCCTCAGAGATTTTCATCACTCTATTACTGTAAAATAATTAATAAATGACATTTTAACGAACAAAACTGTAATTGATTTTATTAATCAAAATGCAGGACATTATTTTACAAAATAAGCCACAAACTCATAGATATTATCAATAGATTTGACTAAAAATCTATACTAAAAAAATCACATTCAAAATTATAAAAAGATCTCACAAGTTAAAAATAAAAGTCAAAAAAATTTTGGTAAAAATTGAATACTTTCATATAAATAAATATGGTATGCCATGACTAATGATATCTTTACGGGACACACATATATATATATGTATTTAAGATTTAATTTATTTATTTATGAGAAATGATAGGAGAGAGAAAGAACCAGACATCACTCTGGTACATGTGCTGCTGAGGACTGAACTCAAGACCTCATGCTTGAGAGTCCAATGCCTTATCAACTGCGCCACCTCCCAGACCACTATTTTGTATTTATTAATTGAACTACCTTTTGTTAATAACAAAATTTATAAGGACTACCTTGAAGTGCATAAAAACATGCATATTCATACTCTGAAGATGTTCTTACTGTTTCCAAGTGTACTGTTTTAGAAGTACCAAGCATCTTTTGTCCCCCTTGTAAAATTTCCATTTACTTGTAACATGCGAGAAAGATTTTCCTATAAAGTGCAGAAAAGACAAATAGTAGGGAGTCGGGTGGTAGTGCAGCAGTTAAGCGCACGTGGCGCAAAGCACAAGGACCAATGTAAGGATCCCGGTTCGAGCCCCCGGCTCCCCACCTGCAGGGGAGATGCTTCACAAGTGGTGAAGCAAGTCTGCAGGTGTCTATCTTTCTCTCCCCCTCCTCTCTCTATTTCTCTCTGTCCTAGCCAACAATGACATCAATAACAACAATGATAACTACAACAATAAAACAACAAGGGCAACAAAAGGGAATAAATAAATATTTAAAAAAAAAGAAAAGAGATAATGGAGACCATCATTATGGAGACTTTTGTTGCTTGTCACTCAGATGGGAACCTCAGTCACATACATCACATATATCATATTTGAATCACTGGTCTATTTTATAACCTATTCATGAAGTATTTTTAATGAAATAATTTAAAAACCTGTGACAGTGATGATAAATTTTATTTTCTTAATAAATTGTATTAAAAGAGATGCTATGTGATTCTTAAATCAGTAAAGAGCACACAATTAAGAACCTATGAGTCTACTCACACAGGGAAACCATGCAGGCACCAGGTCTCAGTACAGAACACATAGACAAAATTTTCGAAACACAGTAGCTTTCTGGGTGGGACATCATGTTTTACTGTGAATGTAACTCTTACCTATGTATACTCCCATGGAAGTTATGCTGCTCTTTGGAGGAATGGTCTTGTAACTTTTCAAAATTACAAAATAAAAAAAGTATTAGAAATTATACAAATAGACTGAATTTTTGATTCATCATGAGTCACAACCAATCCTAGCTCACTTACCAGTGTTTCCATTTCTATACTGTTGAACAAAAAGTAATTTGTCTTCTAACTGAAAAGTTAAGACTATTATAGTTACCTATTGAAAGAAAGTTCCTGAAGTTTTCCCCCATCACATCTCTGTAGAGTTTCTTCTCTGCAGGGTTTAATAGTGCCCACTCCTCTTGAGTGAATATCAGTTACATCTTCATAGGTCACTGAGCCCTAAAAAAGTGCAGTGTGTTTATGTGAGAAGATGCCTCAGAGTGACAGCAGATTAGCCATTCAGTCTCTACTTTATGAAGCCTGTGAATGATGGTCTCACCTGCAAACATGTCTTTGGTGACTTGCCTCATAATCATGGCCTTGAAGTTGGTACATTGATTAGAACATTGGACTCTCTATCATGAAGCTCTAAGTACAATCCCTGGCATCTCCTGTGACAGAGTGATACCCTATTCTCACTAATCCCCCTCTATAGATTTGTAATTAGTGAATGATAAAACCTTTTTTAAAAAAGATTTTATTTACTTATTAATGAGAAAGATAGGCGAGAGAGAAAAAGAACCAGACATGACTCTGGTACATGTGCTGCTGGGGACTGAACTCAGTACCTCATGCATGAGAGTCTAGTACCTTAGCCACAGCGCCACCTCTCAGACCACAGAATGAGAAAACTTTAATAGCTGTGTGGAAGTACAACTGAGTGTGCTCATATTGCCATCTAAAAGTACCTAGATTCAATATCATCGTTCTTACATGCAGGCGGGTGGGGTGTGTACTCTTCACAAGTGGTGGAGCAGTTCTGGACATTTTTTTCCTTATTTATAATTTAAAGCTTATATAGGTAAAGAGAATTTGATAGGGAGAGTAAAGTAGAAGGTAACTGGTATTTAACCTATAGTCCCAGGTGCCTTAGAACTCAGTCTGGTGTGTCTTCTTAGTATCTTCAGTTCTTCTCATTACAAGAAAATAAACAATAATTTCATGTATTAAATATATTTTACTTATTTTCTCTTTTGTTGCCTGCTTTTTATTGTCGTTGTTTTGTCGTTGTTGATGTCGTCATTGTTGGATAGGACAGAGAGAAATGGAGAGAGGCAGGGAAGACAGAGAGGGGGAGAGAAAGACAGACACCTGCAGACCTACTTCACCGCCTGTGAAGCGACTCCCCTGCAGGTGGGGAGCTGGAGACTAGAACCGGGATCACTACGCCGGGTCCCTGTGCTTTGCCCCAGGTGCGCTTAACCCGCTGTGCTACTGCCCGACTCCCAATTTCATGTATTAGATATGAACAACAAATTCATATGACACCCACACAAAGATAGTTTGAGATTTCTAGTTTATGGTGATGCAGGAGACTGAATCCGGGATTCTGGAGTCGTTTGCATAACCATTATGCTATTTACCCCTACCCAGTATTTCTCCTTGTTTACCTATAAGGATTGTAGGTAGGTTTTCTGAGAAATATGCAGAAAGCATCATATTTAAGTCTGCATCAGAATCTGGATTTACATTATTATGTATATACTGATATTTTTTCACAAGGTATTCTTTTAAAAATATATTCATTTTTTGCTCTTGTTTTTTATTATTGTAGTTATTATTGATGCCATTGTTGTTAGATAGGACAGAGAGAAAAGGAGAGGAACCTTATGTTTATGGAAAAGGATGATGTATTGGCATATGCTACTACATGACTGAGTCTTGAAAAAACTGATAACTAAAAGAAGTCATACACAAGCAGAAAAATACATGTTCTGTGACTCAATTTATGTGAGACATCCAAAAGAGGCAATTCTATAAATGGCAACAAGTTTGTAGTTGCTATTGGGATTGGCTGCTTAATTTTTAAATTAATTTATTTTTTCTCTTCTTTCCTTTCTTCCATCACTGGGTTTTCTCTACTCCAGGCTGACATTTTTCAGGTAGATACCTACCAACCAACCAAGCTACCTACCTACCTACCTACATAAACTACATATCATAGCTCTGACACTTCCTCCGGTGTGGTGGGGATGGGTTGGAGCCTGGATCCTATGCCTGGCAATACAGTGTACTATCCAAATGAGCAGTTATGCTGGACGTCTTTATTTTTGTGAGAAAGTGAGGTAAAGGGAGAGAGATAGAGTGGGGAAGAGAGAGGCAGATAGATACACACACCAAAGCAATGCTCAGTTCTGGCTTAAGTGGATACCAGAGGCTGAACCTGTAACCTGAATGCCTCAGGCATGAAAGTCTGGTGCAAAACTTTGATACTATCTCATTGGATCCAGCTGTTGATTAAGTTATGGAAGTGCTTACTAAGGGTATGTGGTTCCTTTGTAGTGTACTGAATATACTGGGGATGTAAATGATGGTGGTTGCACAGTATTATCACTGTCAATAAGTTTTACAGTGAGAAAAGGTACATTGTGAATTTCACATTATGTGCACTTCATCACAATTAGGAAAGAGGGAAACAGACAGGGACTTAACTGATGGAGCACAGGATATGCATGCCAGAGCTTCCCAGTTCACCATCACTGTGTTGTAGGGCATATCTGCCTCCCAGCCCCCTCTTGTTAAGTAAACACTAAAAATGAAAGCCCTTGTTAGATATTGCAAGGTTCCACCTGCTGCCCAGTATCCAGGAATTTCACACAGCAAATATCATTTTACTAAGTATCCATCCTCCATCACCCTGGTCTACCTAATCTTGCTGCTGCCTCCCTTTTTTTTTTTTCCTTTTAAATCTTTTATTTATTATAGAGACAGAGAGAGAAACTGAGAAGGGAAAGGGAGCTAGAGAGGGAGAGAGACAGACACCCACAGACCTACTTCACCACTTGTGAAGCTTTCCCCACTCAGCTGGCTTGAACCCATGTCCTTTTGCACTGTAATGTGTGCCCTCAACCAGGTGCACCACTGCCTGGCCCCATCTTGCTGCTGCCTTTAATAGTGGTAAGTCCCAATCTAGCACTAAATGTTTTTATTATCTTTGATAGAGACAGCCAGAAATTGAGTGGGGAGTGGTGTAGAGAGGGAGAGAGAAAGGGAGACACCAGCAACACTGCTTCACCACTCCAAAAAGTAATCTCTTAGAAAGAATTCATGTATCTTTCTGCTACTTAATAATGATATTAAATTTAGGAGGATGTTTGTGAGAACCTCTCACAGAAGGCTGTGTATCATGTATCTGGAAATGTAGATGGAGGTGTTAAGAAAACTCTAAGTGGAGCAGTGAAAGGTAAATATCATTACATCATTGTTCCAACAATTTACTTATTTGTTATTTGTTATGTTACCAGATTGTATGGTGACAGAGTATAATTCTAAACCACTAGCATCACCAATGTTCCCTATATTCACCCTCCCAGGGGGGTGAATTTAACTTTTCAAAAGAGTGATTTGACAGAACCTTAATTTCTAAAGAACCTGCGGTTTATTTTCCTAGTCAGATAACATCCCTACTCCAGTGTGAGAAAAACAAAACTGAGTAACAGTATATGTATTTCCTTTTTTCTTTTTTAAATTTTATTAGTGACTTTATATTGATTTATAATATTGTAAGGTAGCAGGGGTATAATCCTCTACATTTCCCACTACCAGAGTTTTGTGTTTCATTATTTCCATTGGAAACTTCCCTGTTGTTTACCCCTTTGGAAGTATGTACCAAAATTCTTTTTGGGGTACGGAAGGTGGCAGTTCTGACTTCTCTAATTGTTTCTCCACTGGACATATGAGTTTGTATTTTCTATCTCATCAGATATTAGCAAATGCCATCAGATGAGCCAGTGCCATCTCTAACCCTCCTTTCTCTCTTTCCCTTAGTCCTTTGTTTTCATGCAATACACCACTTCCAGTCCAAGTTTCAACTTTTGAATTGCCATCCTGCCTTTATTACCATTTTTTTGTCTTTGGTTAATTCCATCCCCAAGTGAGATCATGTCATCCTACTCTTTTCAGCTAGTCTCACTCACTGCTTGGTTTCCTCAAGTTTCATCCAACATGAAAAAAGAGATGACTAAAATTACCATTCTAATTAGCTGCGTAACTATACAAACCTAGTCTTTTTTTTTTTTTTTACAGAAAAACTTTCTTTTTAAAATATCTTTATTTATTTATTTATTGGATAGAGACAGCCGGAAATTGAGAGGCTAGGAGGTGGTAGATACGGAAGAGAGACATAGAAATACCTGCAACACTGCTTCACCACTTGCAAAGCTTTCCCCTTGCAGGTGGGGACTGGGGGCTTGTGCCAGGTCCTTGCACATTGCTACATGTGCCCTCAACCTGGTACACCACCACCCAGGCCCTAACCAGAAAAACTTTCAATCCTATGTTACAACTTTCTGAGTTAATTATATTTTATTGAAATAGTTATGAATAGTGCTAGTGTGTTTAAAATTAATATTGCTTATTCTTCTCCTTAATGTGTCTTGTTTTTTAACATTTATTTACTCCCTTTTGTTGACCTTGTTGTTTTCTTATTGTAGTTATTATTGTTGTTGTCGATGTCGGTTGTCATTGTTGGATAGGACAGAGATAAATGGAGAGAGGAGGGGAAGACAGAGATGGGGAGAGAAAGACAAACACCTGCAGACCTATTTCACTGCTTTGTGAAGCATCTCCCCTGCAGGTGGGAAGCTGGGGGCTCGAACCTGAATCCTAAGCCAGGCCCTTACTCTTTGAACCATGTTCAATTAACCCCGTGACTATATTTTTAGATATCAAGGCTTCCTGTGAAGGTAAAGAAGAGGATGATTCACCTTGGGATTCGCCTTCAGAGTCTGAGGTATTGTCTTCTACTATCATTATTTTATTTTAATGTTTCGTCAGCATTAAAACATTTATTAGTATCATTTTACTAGAAAATTGCAAAATTATAGCTTGTATATAAGTAGAAATTGGTCAGTTGAGAATTACAAGTGAAGCTGTGTTTTTAATTCATTTAATTTCTGAGATGTGCATGTACATAAGGTTTCATGAAATATTTCTTGCCTATTTGAAACTTTGCAGGTTCTAGGAATCTTGTGTCTTCCATTACATTACCTTTCAATTACTTTTCTGTTTCCTACAGATAGGACACCCTGGAGAAAATATCAGAGAGAGAGACCCACACATAATGAGGCAGATATACACCACAGCACCAGAGATTTACACAATGCAGTGTTTCTCACATTTAGAGATGCTTTGACTTTAGTTTCACTCTGCATGTGCCTGATTATTAATTACCTTGCTTTGGGTGCTAACATATGTACTATTCTGTGTAGATACAATGGTAGTAGACACAATTTAAAGAAGCTAGTGTAGTCTCACTGGAATAAACTATAGCTTAGTAATGATGAGGAATCAATTTTATTTCTCCAGTCAGACTTATTTAATAGCTGCAGCATAATTTAAAGTCTTCTTAGGATAAAATGAAATATTCTGTGATATAAATTGATGTGGTGAACCTCCCAATAAAAAAGAAGTGTGTTTATCATTGTATTTTTGAAGTTGGAATTTATCTGCTCAGGAAATATTCCTCAACTGGTCAAATACCAGAGCTGTGTATTATGTACCACACATACAAGAAGATGTATTCTCCTTCTCCCTTTCCCTTACTCCCTCCCGCTCCCCTCTGTCTCCCTTTCTTTCTTTTCTTTCCCACTATCTCTCCCAGTCTCTTTCTCTCCTATCACATTAGAACTATTTAAATACTTTTTTGAATGTGAACTGCAATTTGAATATATAGTGGCTGATCTTGAAAGTAGTATTACATTTGAATTTTTGAGAGCCCTGTAGGGCATATATCAGGTGATGGAATGGATTAGGGGCAGTAATATGTGAAATGTATTAGAACAATTTGTTTTTTTTTTCTGAACTTCCAAGATTAAAAAAATCATTTTGAGGCAGTCAGGCATTAGCTCAGCAGGTTAAGCAGATACGTGGTGCAAAGCGCAAGGACAGGCTAAAGGATTCCTGTTTAATCTCCGGCTACCCACCTGCAGGGGAGTCTCTTCACAGGCAGTGAAGTAGTTCTGTAGGTGTCTATCTTTCTCTCCCCGTCTCTGTCTTCACCTCCTCTCTCCATTTCTCTCTGTCCTATCTAAAATGACAACAACAATAATAACTACAATAATAAAATTAACAAGGGCAATAAAAGAATAAAAGAGAACAGAAATAAACAAACAAAAATAACATTTTGATAGATAAGTAGAGTACTTTTAGAATGTTTCAAAGTACCTCTCAAACACCTTGTGGCTACATGAATGTAAGTTGATTAATTATGACCTATTCTAAGGTGACAAGTGTCAAAAGGTATACCTGTCCCAGGGGATGTCTATCACTGAGCAACGTAGGTGACATGAGAACATGTTCTAAATCATGACAAATTGTGTTTGATCAGTTTGAATGTCAGTGACCTTGTTCTTAAAGGATGCTGGTGACTCTTTGGTGTCTGTAATGCTCAGATGTGTAACACATGTGAAAACATTTTTTTTCTTTTTTTAAATTTCTTCATTGGGAAATTAATGTTTTACATTCAGCAGTAAATACATGCAACATTTCCCAGTTTTCACATATCAATACAATCCCTACTATGTCCTCTGTCATCATTTTTGGACCTGTATTCCCCCCACCCCCATCTACCCCAGAGTCCTTTACTTTGGTGCAATATGCCAATTCCAGTTCAGGTTCTATTTGTGTTTATGTGTGAAAACATTTTGTGAATTCAAGGGGGTGTATATACATATGTTATACCAAGTCAGCACAGAGAGGTATAGTGTTTTCCTTATGTATGTAACTTTCTAAAAGTTACTAAGCCTCCTTTCAGAATGCATACATTAAAGCTATAGTGACAGCAATGTCAAGAAACGTATTTGACAGAATGAGCACGTGCAATACTGATTTGGGGAAGGTTAAGTTTCAGAGCACATCTAACTCTGGTATACTTGTGGAAAGCTAAGAATAACACATGTCTGCAGTCATGTGACTGACTAAGATTGGAGCCACTTGTGATGATATGTGAATTATCCTGAGCTTAAATAAATTTCTGTAACTGGTCATATCTGAGGCAGACACTGCAGGTTACCATAGGAGGGCACTAGTTGAAGGAGAATGAAAACAAGCCTACATCCTTCCTATGTCTGTAGTCATGTTTCCTGTAGAAAAGGAGATTGGTGGAGAGTACTGGGAAGTTTGTGCTTAGGGTGTATGTGGGACTTGAGTGCAGTTATGTAGCCATAAAAATCCTGCGTGTGCCAAGAGTAAAAGGGAAGGAGGAGCCAATGCTGTGCAGATTTGGGAGAAGCATCTGGACAGTAAACAAGTCGTCACAGTTCTTCGTACTCTGCAGACAGTAGTGGGGCTACCATCACCACAGTTGTTCATAATTTGTAGAACATGTAACGTGACTAAGTCATTTCACAACTAACACGGTTAATCTGTAAATGTTCTTATTCCTAATAAGGCTTAAAATAAACTTGTGGGAGGCAAACATTAAGATTTTGTCATTATTTACTGTAACTTTAATATTATATTATTATATTGTTTTTTCTATGCTTGTTCTTCATTTCCCATGCATATAAATTTTATCAGAGTTTTTTTTTTTTTGGTTTATCAGAGCACTGCTCAACTCTGTCTTATGGTGATGTTGAAGATTGAACTCTGGACTTTGATTCTATTGTGCTTAAGAGGTTTTTTTTTTTTAGCATGAGTCACTGCCTATTTCTCAGGCCCCCAAACAAATTCTGTATACTCAGCAAGGAGAAGTGGATGTAGATGAAATCACTGATTTCGGTTCCTTCTAGAGTCTAGGGGCATAAGCAGATTGGCAACACACACTGGCCGAGTACCCTGTGGGACAAGCTATGGTGAAGCATGTGCAGTGGAGTCCACTAGCTATAGGCCCTATAAGCAGATAGTGGGAACACATTGGGCCAGAGGGTGGGCCAAGCCCAGCCATATGAAAGTGCCTAACAGTTTATTGAGATAAATAGCCTACAAGGCATTTGTTTTCACATGTAGAAAGGGTTCTTCTCTCTCCCTTAATAGGTGTCTGCACCCCTCACCCATCAGCAAGTTCAGTTTTCTCAGCCATAGTGCAATTGGTCAATTCTAACACATTCTTGAACACTTTTCAGGACATCCCACATAAGAATGTCGGTAATTCAGCTGGACGTACATCTCACAGCAGAAATTGTACTTTAAAAGGACATGGAGATGGTAAGAGCTGTATGTTATGAAGAAGTCATTTAAGCCAGGCTGTGGTGCTCCTACTTAGAGTGCACACATTACACTGTGCACCGCCAGGGTTCATGTCTGCCCTCTCCCCCACTGGAGGAAAGCTTTATGAATGGCGAAAATTGGTCTGCAGGTGTCTCTCTGCCTCTTCTCCTCTTTAATTTCTCTGTCTCTTTCCAGTAATAAATAGGTAAGTAAGTAAATCGAGGTCATTTAAGTGGCATGGGGAGTGGTGCAGCAGAAGACCATGGAACTTGCAAGGTTGCACTCATAAGTTTGGCACAGCTCGCAAGTGGCAGCCAGAGTGGCGCTCTGGCACTCTCACTCTGTTCCCTCTTCTTCCCTCTCTCTCATTAAAAAATAAAATTGTTGAATTTTTTTAAATATTTATTTTTTTCCTTGTGTTGCCCTTGTTTTATGTTGTAGTTATTATTGATATCTTGTTGAATCGGACAGAGCGAAATGGAGAGAGGAGGAGAAGACAGAGAGGGGGAGAGAGAGACACCTGCAGACCTGCTTCACCGCCTGTGAAGCAACTTCTCTTCAGGCTCGAACCAGGATCCTTCCCCTGGTTCTTGCACTAATGCGATGTTCACTTAACCCACTGCACTACTGCCTGACTCCCTAAAGTTGTTGTATTTTATGTGGTAAACTGAGAAATGTTACACATGTACAAACTATTGTATTTTATTTTATGGTTGACTCTTAACTATTAATGCCCTATTAAGTAAATTAAGAAAATAAATAAAACTGGCAGAAAATTTTGGCAGTAATTTAATTTAAAAAAATAGCACATATATAAATATACATATACATATGCATACTTATTTAACTTTAGTTATTATTGATTGATTTTAATTATGGCTTATAGGAATGCACAATTGAAGGGAAAAAAGGGTGTTCCCTTTCTTCACACCATACATCTTTTTAAAAAGTTACTAACTTTACTTATTTGATAGAGACAACCAGAAATCAAGAGGAAGGGGAGATAGGGAGAGAGAGAGACAGAGACCTGCAGCACTGCTTCATCACTTATAAAGATTTCCCCCTATAGATGGGAAAAGTAGCTCCCAAATATGGGGACAGTATAGTAATATTGTTGACTGTAAACCCCATCAATTTGTATTGTTTATTTTTAATGATGTCAACATAATTACACTAAAACAAAGGTGTAGACAATTGTTCTAGAGGAGTCAAGAGCCATAGGGAATATTTCAGTCTGGGACCAACCTTAGCTGCACTAAATATACTTTGTGGTGGTAGTCATCATTAAAATGAGATGAATAGAGAATTTAAGTATCAAAGATATATATATATATATATAGTAATTTTATAGTGAATTATAAAATTATAATATGCTATAATTTCATAGCATTCCCAACACCAAATTTCATTGTCTCTTCCCCCCACTAGTGGAAATTATAGTAGTTCTCCTATGGTCACAGATATATATATATACATATATTTAAGAAAGCAGACATTAACAAAACCATAGCATAGGAGTACAACTCCACACAATTCCCACTACCCAATCTCCATATCCCATCCCCTTCCCTGATAGCTTCTGCATTCTCTATCCCTCCCCACAGATATGTTTTTACTATATTTAACACACAGTCTTCCATATATATATCGGTGAATATATATATTCATACAGATACACACATACTTTAAAAAAATTTTTAAATATTTTATTTATTTATTTTCTCTTTTGTTGTCCTTGTTGTTTTTCATTGTTGTTGTAGTTATTATTGTTATGTATGTTGTCGTTGTTAGATAGGACAGAGAGAAATGGAGAGAGGAAAGGAAGACAGAGGGGCAGAGAAAGATAGACACCTGCAGACTTGCTTCACCGCATGTGAAGCGACTCCCTTGCAGGTGGGGAGCCGGGGGCTCGAATCGGGATCCTTATGCTGACCTTGTGCTTTGCGCCACCTGTGCTTAACCCGCTGAGCTACAGCCCCACTCCCACACATACTTTTTTTATTCACTTCTATGGCCCTGCCTTCACTTCCTTTCTGAAACCCACCTCCACCTACTCGTGTGTTCTTTTTCCTCTTTTCTCCCACAGAAAAGAAATAGTGCCTGTGTTCCTTCCATATTTCCAGATTGTCTTTCAGTGATTGCATAAGTGCAAAGATTCCTGCTGATGAATATTTTGAGTCCTGGTTGGAACTGGGGTTCAGAGCCCTCTGGTTATCTCCCCCTAACATCCCTCCTCTGCAAATATGGACTAAAATTATTTTGGGGCTATAGAAGAAAGGTGTTCTGGCTTCTGTTAACAGCTTCTTTGCTGTCCATGGATGTTGGCTGGTTGATCCATACCACAGCCCCTATCTATCTTTTCCTATTCGGGGAGGGCTCTGAACAGGTGACATGTTTTGGGATCAGCTGGCATGGTCATCAGCCTAGGGAGGTCAGTATGGGATCATAATAGCATCTGTAACTCGGTGGTTCAAAGGTGGTAAGATAGTGAGCAGGATGAAGTATTTAATCAAACAGGAACCAAAGAACGGGTGTAGAGGGAATGACATTATGGACTTTAAGGTGGATAGATCTAGGATGTCTATCATAGGTTAGTTCCTGGGATACCAAGAAACCTGTGACATCAGTCCACTGCCTGTAAAGCTCCTCCCCACCACGGGTGGGATAATGGGTCTTTGTGCTTGGCAACATTTGTGCCCTACCAGGCGCATCATATCTGATGTCACATTGCAGTCATTTTCGCTCAAAGTGTGGGGGTTTCAGTTTCCTATTTACTGTCTGTGAAGGGTTTCACGTAGCCATATAATTGACTTTACGTTTTATTTCAATCATAGGTTTTCATCGAAAATGTCCTGATTTGAAGGTAATAAATAACCTTAGTTAGTATAAGTGTTTGAGATTGTATGAAATTTATAATATTCATTAATTATTTTGTGTCAAACCCATTCAGGGCATCAATAATGTGGGAAAGTCTGCTTCTAATGAAGCAGCAAGAATGAAGAATATACAAAAAACACAATCAGGTCAGTTAGTAACACATTTATTTCTTGATGAAGTAATGAAACCATTTTGAAAAAGCTACCTTCCTCTGTTTTTTTGTCGTCTTAAGTGTCCTAATTAACTTTATTTTTCAGAGAAATCTGTTCTTTTGTCTCCAGGGTTATCCTGTGTCTTGGTGCCAGCACTACAAAGCCACAGCTCCAAGAAGCCTTTTTTTCCCCTTTCCATTATATTGGACAGAGAGAAATTGAGAGAGGAGAGGGGAGATAGAGAAGGGTAGAGATAGACAGCTGCATACCTGCTTCACTGCTTGTGAAGCAACCCCCTTGCAAATGGGGAGCTGGGGGCTCAAACCATGATACTTTCACAGGTCTTTCCCTTTCTTCTTATGTGCACTTAAACCAGTGCACTGCCTCCCAGCTCCCTGGAAAAAATCTTGAACCCTGTGAAACAATTTGCTGTTGTTAATTATGTTTTACTGGAATATGTATGAGCATATATAGTGTTGCATATGTATTTCCAAGCCATGGTAATTAATGTTCTCCTTATCATGTCTATGGCTACATTATATAGATCTAAAGTCTTCATTTGAATTTGAGGAGACTGGAACAAATGGCCTTGGGGATTCTAAGGTACTGTCTTCTCCAATCATTATTTTAAGATTTAAGCATTTGTGTTATCAATATATTAAAGGAGTTGCTGGACTATTCTGTGTAGATACAATGCTAGTAGACACAATTTAATGAAGCCAGTGTAGTCTCAGTGGAATAACCTATGGCTAAGGAGTGATGAGGAATCAATTTTATTTTTCTAGTCAGACTTATTTGATAGCTGCAGAATAAAGTCTTCTTAGGATAAAATAAAATATTCTGTGATATAAACTGATTTGGTGAAACTCCTGATAAAAAACAAGAAATGTGTTTGTTGCCTTTTTGAAGTTGGAATTTATCTGCTCAGGAAATATTCCTCAACGGGTCAAATACCAGAGCTATGTATTGTGTACCACACATTAAGAAGATCTATTCTCCTTCTTCAAGGTGGGTTAGAGCCCACCTTGCTGCTTTGCAGACAGTTTCCATGCTGTGGTTTCTTACCTTCCTTCTCTCTGTCACACGATGCAAACAAATCAAACATGCATCAGTGCGAAGGATAGGTTGGGGAGTTAGAATTAGCATGGATTTTATTTTTATTATTTTTTGTTGTTGATTAGATAGATACATAGAGGCAAAGAAAGATTGAAAGATACCTCAGTACCAAAGCTTCTTTCAAGGTGTGTCTGTGTGTGCGTGCGTGTGTGTGTGTGTGTATTGTAGGGTGGGAGCAGTGGAACCTGTGTCTTGCACATGGCAAAGTAGAACACTCTCTAAGTGAGCTTTTCTCCTGACCGACCTGTCAATTCTATATTTAGGGTATGTGCTTTCAGAGACCCATATCAGAACTGCCCTGAAAGGTATTATATGTATACATTCCTAGTCATTTGATACTTGAGTCATTTTCTAGTCATTTGATACTTGAGAGGAGGGAAGACACAGTGGGGGGAGAGAATAATAGACACCGGAAGACCTGTTTTGGATGATGCCCAGGTGTGGAAAATGTCCTGTGATTTTTTAAAAATATGATCTCTACTGCCCTATCCCTCTTGCATTTATCTTTCTGATGAAGTCGCTGTTTCACAGAGAATTGCTTCATATTACCCAAATCTTGCCTCTCTTGCACCTTTGAATTCACACTGTGTGTTAGCTGAGTCCTTAAGAACCATGATTGGTTCTACTTCCTTGACAAGCTATATGAGACAAAATTGCAGTGAAATGTCTTCCCTTACATTGAAACTCTGAAGTTTCCCTTTCCTGATTTATAGCCTCATAATGAATTCTGCTTGCTATTCTTCTTTTTGTTATTGGTAACTCTCTGGTGATGTGATCTTTTAATTCTTGAGTATGTTTCTGCATGTTAAGTTTAAATTCTTGAATTTCTCTCCTAAGGAGTTTTCTAAATTCGTGTACACTCTGCCACGGCTGTAGCTTTTTTTTACAACTCAGCTTGTTCATGGAGCCTGGATTCTGTTATTGAGCTGGCAGGTGGTACTGTGGCTGATATACTAGGTTTTCTGGTTTATACATGAGATTGGGCAGCAGAGGGGGGATTCTACTGCATATTATTGAGCCAATTGTGTGTCTGCCAGTTGAAGTGTAGAGTCTCACTTCAGTGTGTTTCAGCCATAGATAGGCCTGTGTTTATAGGCCTGTGGGATAAGCCCACCAAGCAGCCACCAGCGAAAGTTCCAGTCCACCTCTTTAATGTCATTTCATCCATTAAATCAAGTAAGTCCATTTCAGAAAATCCTGTATTTGCAAAGGTAAGCCTCTAAAAAACTTTTCTATATTCATTTACACACTATCCTCTGACCCTTTAATAATGATAAAATCTATAAAAAGTAAATTGGAACTCCTGAAATTTGTTAAGGGAAATAAACACTGAAACAGCAGGTATATGTGTGCAAGACTAATGTTTACATCAATATTGGCTAGGTTAAGTAAAATTAAATAATATCATGAGGTAAAGGAGGTTGTATAATCAGAAATAAAAGGTAATAAGCATGAATATAAGCGGAGGGTAAAGAGGCTGGATAAGTATGTTGAGATGAGAGGGATTATTATAAAGCAACAGAAACAGTGAGGAAAAGTGAGAACAGGTGTTCTCTTCATCAAGTATGGGAGATATTAAACATATAAAATAAAGCTCAGACCCTCCTTAGAGACTTATAACTGTTTTATGTAAAGGTCTGTGGCAAAGTATGTGGGAGTATGTCTTGCATGCATGAGCAGTTTAAATCAGTTCACACATGGCCTGGCACTTCAGGTGCCAGAGTTGTGTTCTGTGTTTCCTTTCGTCTCTCTGAAGAACTCTCTATTGACAGTAAAACTATATTTTAAAGAGTTAATATAATCCTCTATGTCAAACTTCCATTCAAGGTTGGAGAAGAAAAATTGGGAGGAAAGAGCAGAGCGGCAAAATGTAAAACCAAAAGTCATCATTCTGCCCCTAAAGATGGGGTGGTGCCATTCCACAAGAAGGGATATTCTAAGGAAAAGTAAGTCATTACAAAGGAACATAAGGACTTTTATGAGTAAGTGGATAGAAAAGATGTCAGTGTTTCCTCTTTAGAAATAAAGAAAGTCAATTAAACATATTTTTTAAAAAGAAAAGATGTCAGAATAGTTGTCAAATTGCTTTAAGAAGATGAGTTTGTGTCAATATTGTTATGAACAATTCTGTGCTTTTAAATTTTGTTAAATGTATGTTATTGGCCTTCATGTTCTAGCTAAGGATGAGGTAAGGGAGATAACATTATTTATACCATCTGTGTACTCTGCCATTGATAGGTTTTAGTGGAGTTGTTCACGTAGATGTAGGCTCTCATCTCCCTGTGAGTGTTCTCTGAAGGACACATCTTCCCATAGCTATGTCCCTGTTCCACCTTCACACACCTGAAGTTCAAGGCTCTGTCCCCTCTCTTCTCTTCCATGCCCGGCTTCACTAGTTTTGACTCACTGTGTCACATCCAGTGCAGGTTTCATCTTGTGTGACTTTGTTTTCCTGTTTGTTTTCTTTTTCTCTCCCTCTGTTTTCTTATATCTCTCGCTCTTTCTTTTTTCTTTTTCTTTTCCTTTTTCCCCCCTCCAGGGCACTACTTAGTCTGGTTTCTGCTAGTGTGACTACTGCTACTTTTACTAATAGTTGTCAACTATACCTGATAGTCAGAACATACAAATACATAAACAGTATGGCTTTTCGAAAATGTTAGACAAATAGCTTATTAAAAATGTCAGCTTATTCTCAACCAATTGTGAAGCAGGCTTGCAGGTGTCTTTCTGTGTCTCTCCCTCTGTATCTCCACCTTCCTTGCTCAAGTTCTCGCTCTATCCAATAATAAATACATAAAATATTTCAGAAAGTAAGCTTATTAAAAATGCAAGTAGATTGCTTGCTTTTGCAGCACATACAGGCACCCTGGAACAGTACAGAGAGGATTATGCGGGCTCCTGCCCAAGCCTAACATGCAGATTAATGAAGTGCTCCATGTTACATATATGCACAGTATACAACTCTTCATGTCTGTATTGATAACCCAGTTGTACTTTAGGTACAGTTTCTTATCTCCTCATGATTGCTGTCTGCACACTCCTCCCATTCACAAAGGGCAGAGTTTCTCCATTATCAATGTAATTTAAGGAACACCTTTCAAAATTTCGTTTCATTCCAGTATTTAGTTAACCTCAAGTGTCACTTCTGTGACTCAATCCTGAAAGAAAATATGGGTTTTGTTACACACACACACACACACACACACACACACACACACACACACACACACACCTCCTGCCCCTAAGGGCATTTATACATTCTATTATGTGTGCATTAAGTGGTAGGGCACACATGTTGGCAACCTTAAGCAGTGGATGGTGAACTTTCAAGGGCTTGTATGTATGCCATGTATGCTACTTATAGTGTAATGCCACTTTCTGTTCATGGTCATTGTCAGCCTTTTTGATTAGTGTGTAGACCTCCTTCAGCTTTGTAAGCCTTGGATTCCATCTCTGTTAATGATTTGTTCTCTTCTAACTGGATAAATGTCTCTTTGAAATTGATCTTGTAGGAGGATACAGTAAAGCCCACCTTTAGCAGTCATGATCAGGATGTCATTTCCAAAGAGAGTATTTTATTTTTTAGGTGTACACATTGTCATCAATATCAATTTTAAAAAATTATAACGTTTCCTGAAAGTAGTTTCATGCATGCAGAGGTGTATGTGTGTGTGTGTTCACTGTACTTGCCACCCAAATTATTATGTCTTCTTCCCTCTGTTATCCACAAAGTCTAAAAAATAATGTAACAACTAGTTTTTCAAGCTAATTTGCTTCAGTTAACTTCTACTTAGTAATCTACATAGTTATAACAAGCTCTGAAGATCATTACAAGTTTAAAATGTACTAAAGATGTGTAGATACCTATAGTAATGCATGTGGTTGTATGCAAGTTCCCACAGTGTAACATTATCAAATATGTTGAAAATTGTTTCCTAAAGTAAATACTGGATGCTTTCCTAATTGTTGTTCCAGTAATAGATTCTTTTTTAAAGTTTTTTATTATTTCAGAAAGGAGACATTAACAAAACCATAGAATAAGAGGGGTACAGTTCCACACAATTCCCACAACCCATCTCCATATCCCATCCCCTCCCCTGATAGCCTTCCCACTCTATCTCTCTGCGAGTATGGATCCAGGGTCGTTGTGGATTGCAGAGGGTAGAAAGGCTTCTGTAATTGCTTCCCCGCTGAACATGGGCGTTGACTGGTTGATCCATACTCCCAGTCTGCCTCTCTCTTTCCCTAGTTCTGTGGGGCTCTGAGAAAGGGCAGCTCCAGTACACATTGTTGGAGTCGTCTGTCCGGGGTCGTCTGTCCAGGGAAGGCTGGTCAGCATCTTGCTGGCATCTGGAACCTGGTGGCTGAAAAGAGAGTTAACATACAAAGCCAAACAAATTGTTGAACAATCATGGACCTAAAGACTGGAATAGTGCAGATGAGGTGTTGGAAGGTATTGCCTGCATGCTCTTGTGTACTTCTGCTTTCAGGTATGTATTTTTCCCCTAGTTTATGGGCACGTGTGAATCTATGCTCTATCTCAGGGGACCTGGACTATATCTAGGTTTGGGGATTTTATTGGGGAGTGGACCACCTGGAATGGAATTAGAGAATACTATGAAAGGAAAGGTCTCACTCCAGTGATAAAGCTGAAGGGTTGTCATTTCACACCTGAAGTCTCTGGTCACAGTCTGAAGTGAAGCATGTTGTGGTGGCACTCATTGCATGGGAAAGTGGGCCCCACCCAAAGGTTCCAGGACTGGGGGGGAATATAGGCTCTATAGTGGAAATGTGAGGTTCCTGTTGTCTTAGGGTTCAAGAAGACAATGGATAGTTATTGCTATCATCACATTATTTGGTAATTGGGTTAACTTTGAAAAGTCCCTTTGTTAGGGTTTGCTGTTTATACCCAGCATCTAGTATATAGTGGTGCCACCAGTTGCTTCTGTTCTCCTTGTATAGGCTTTTGAGAGAGTCCACATATCAAAGACAGCCTATGTATTAAAAACACTCAGTCTGTGTTTTAAGAAGTTCTAGACATATGATCAATTTTCCCCTCTCATATTAATTAGTGGTTCCTATGTTTACACTTTAATAGGAATGTACATACACACCATTCCCACCACCAAAAGACTGTGTCCCATCCCCAACAACCCCCTCCCTGCCCCACATATCCACCCCCTGTCATGCCAGGAAGGCCAATGGCCACACTCCCTTTCACCTCAGGGTTTTTACTTTGGTGCCCTGCTCTCAATTTAGTCATATCCTGCTTTTAGTTTCTCTTTCTGTTCTTCTTTCTCAACTTCTGTTGATTAGTGGGAACATTCCATATTCATCTTTATCTTTCTGGCTTAGCTGACTTAACATAATTCCTGCTAGCTCTGTCCAAGATGGGTCAGATAAGGTGGGCTCATTGTTCTTAATAGCTGCATAGTATTCCATTGTGTATATATACCACTGCTTTCTCAGCCACTCATCTGTTGTTGGGCACCTGGGTTCCTTCCAGGTTTTAACTATTATGAATTGTGCTGCTATGAACATAGATGTAGACATATCTTTTTGGTTGGGTGTTATGGAATCCTTGGGGTATATCCCCAGGAGAAGAATTACTGGGTCATATGGAAGGTCTATGTCTAGCCTTGTGAGAGTTCTCTAGACTGCTCTCCAGAGAGGCTGGACCAATTGACATTCCCACCAGCAGTGCCGAAGGGTTCCTCTGTCCCCACAGCCTCTCCAACATTTGTTGCTGCTGTCCCTTTTGACGTATGCCATTCTCACAGGGGTAAGGTGGTATCTCAATGTTTTTATTTGCATTTCCCTGACAGCGACCTGCAGCAGTTTTTCTTATGTTTGTTAGCCTTTTGGATCTCCTCTGAAGTGAATGTCTTTTTCATATCCTCTGCCCATTTTTGGATGGGGTCATTTGCTTTTTTGGTGCTAAGTTTGATGAGTTCTTTGTATATTTTGGTGATTAGTCTTTTTCTCATGTTTGGCATGTGAAGATCTCCCATTCTGTGAGGGGTCTCTTTGTGTGATAGTTTCTTTGGCTATGCAGAAGCTTTTCAATTTGTTGTAGTGCCATTGGTTTATTTATGCTTTAGTCTTTCTTGCAATTGGGTTTGTCTCATGAAAGATGTCCTTGAGGTTTAGGTGGGAAAGTGTTTTACCAATGTTTTCCTCTAAGTATTTGATAGTTACCAGTCTGACATCCAGGTCTTTGATCCATTTGGAGTTCATTTTTGTTTCTGGTGAGATAAGGCGGTTCAATTTCATTCTTTTGCATGTTACAACCTAGTTTTCCCAATGCCATTTATTGAAGAGCGTCTCCTTCTTCCTTGTAATACTTTGGGCCCCCTTATCAAAGATTAGATGTCCATAGGTGTGGAGGTTTAGGTCTGGGCTTTCAATTCTGTTCCACTGGTCTGTGAGCCTGTTTTTGTTCCAGTACCAGGCTGTTTTGGTGATGATGGCCTTATAATATAGTTTGAGATCTGGGAGTGTGATACCTCCATTTCTGTTTCTTTTCCTCAAGATGGTTTTGGCAACTCTAGGTGTTTTTTGGTTCCAGATAAATGATTGTAGTTTTTGTTCTATTTTCTTAAAGAAGCTTGGTGGAACTTTGATGGGTATTGCATTAGATTTGTATCTGGCTCTGGGGAGAATATTCATTTTGATAATATTTATTCTTCCCATCCATGAGCATGGGGTGTCTTTCCATTTCTTGGTATCAGTTTCTGTTTCCTTGAAGAGTGACTCATAGTTTTCAGTATACAAGTCTTTCACTACTTTGGTCAGCTTTACTCCTAGGTATTTTATTGATTTTGTTGCAACACAGTAATAGATTCTTAATCACAATGACTACCAAACCCTATATGTATCAAATCATGGATCAACATGAATTTCTTTTCTTTTGCCTATCACATGTGTTACATGCAATATTTTAATTAATACTATGAATTTTATTTTTATTATTTAATGTTTATCTTTTCATTGAGTTTTTCATATTTTTAACCAATTATTTTTAAATGCAGAGTTTTTGTCAAAGTAATAGTATTTTTTGCCATAAGAATGTTATATTTGTCTGAAATGTCCATTTATCCTTTCCAGGTCTCTTAAATCATTTAGGAAAAATGACAAGGTATAGTAAAAATAACTTAAACATATTTATTAAAATGTATATGTGTTTTTCTTATTTATTCATTTATTTATTTACTATTGTCTTCATTGTTATTGCTGGTGCTGGTTGCAGGCAGTTGGTGTCCACAGCTTCTGTCAGCCAATTTTTTCCATTTTATTGAGTAGGACAGAGAGAAATTGAGAGGGGCAGGAGACACAGAGGTAGAAGGAAAGATCTGGAAACCTGCTTCCAGGCCTGTGTAGCTTCTCTCAGGGTTTTGAATCCAGGTATTTTATGGGCCCTTGAGGTTAGTACTTATGCACACTTATGCGGTTAGCACACTTATGCAAGTGTGCCACTGCCCGGTGTTGATATATTGTCTAATTACAAAGTGCATTGGTTTAGATACAGTGAAATATTAAATGTGTCCTTAGTTGTCATCTCTTTTTTCATAAATGTCAACTCTGTTAAGAATTGCAAAAGCCTGAACCTGGGTCTTTACACACCGCCAGTTCCTTTTTCCTTGCCTTTCCTTGCCTTTCCTTTTCTCTTCTTTTAAGCCTTTTGATAATGGTTCACAAGATCATAATTGCAGGAGCATATTCCTACACTGCCACCTCACTAAATTTCTTTAACTCACCCACCACTCCTGCCATAATTACTGTAGTTCTCACAATGTCACTTTTTTATTATTGAAATTACATAAATTCCAGCTCACTATCTCTGACTGTGAACAAAACCATGGAGCAGTTTTCTTGAGCAGTGGCCTTGGTGTATGTCAAGTGGATTTTAATTCACCAGCACTTGATTGCATCGTTCTACCCATCTTGTCTTCACATTTTCTGTCTCTTTGTGCCTCCTGTTGCTGATGCATCCTGGTCTATTCTGAATTTCTTTGTTTCTCTCCAACCCACCCCGATTTTGCCATATACACCTCCTTTCAATAGTACTTACCAAGGGAAGAATAGGTGGAGGTCAAGATAAAGGCAAATGAGCTTCATTTCTCCCTGATATGGAAGGATGGAAGGGAGCAGTGTTTTGACTGACAACATTTAATTTTTAGTAATTTGAATATGTCATTCCACCTCTCCCTGCCTCTATATTTTTTTATTTGAAATAAGATATTTTTTTATCAGTTGTTGCTGCCATCATTTTGGGCTTCAATTAATGCTAGCAATGCCACCTCAGGAGGATTTGACTCATCATTTGCTTTCTTCTCAGACAGCCTCATCAGAGTTCCTATTATCAGCTGACAGTGGGGCTAAAGCAGAATTAGCTGTCATCTATTTATACAGCTGTATGGTTATTTAATGGGAAGCGTAGGGGGCATTAATCCTTTTTCTGATTCTTTTTTAAATTTTATTTTATTTAATTTAATCCCGTTTGTTGCCCTTGTTGTTTTATTGTTGTAGTTATTATTGTTGTTATCGTTGTTGGATATGACAGAGAGAAATGGAGAGAGGAGGGGAAGACAGAGAGGAGGAGAGAAAGATAGACACCTGCAGACCTGCTTCACCGCCTGTGAAGCGACTCCCCTGCAGGTGGGGAGCCGGGGTTCAAACCGGGATCCATATGCCGGTCCTTGTGCTTTGCGCCACCTGCGCTTAACCTGCTGCGCTACAGCCCGACTCCCCTTTTTCTGATTCTTAAACTAGCAGTACTTTATATATTCAGCTGGTTCTATATGGTAAATGCCACTTAAAAAAATTTTTTTTTTATTTTATAAAAAGGAAACATTGACTAAACCATAGGATAAAAAGGGTAAAACTTCACACAATTCCCACCACTAGAAATCTGTATTCCACCCCCTCCTCTGATAGCTTTCCTATTCTTTAACCCTCTGGGAGTATGGATCCAAGATCATTGTGGGATGCTGATGGTCTGACTTCTGTGATTGCTTTCCCACTGAACATGGGCATCTACAGGTGAATTCATTCTCCCAGCCTCTCTCTTTCTCTAGTGGGGAAGGGCTCTGGGGAAGCAGAGCTCCAGGAAACATTGGTGGGGTTGTCTGTCCAGGAAAGTCTGGTCGGCATCATGCTTACATCTGGAATCTGGTGGTTGAAAAGAGAGGTAACATACAAAGCCAAACAAATTGTTGACCAATCAGGGACCTAAAGGCTGGAATAGTTCAGATGAAGGGGTGGGAGGGGGATGTTCCCTCCATTTTGTAGGTAGCTCCATTTTGTAAGTAGTTCTTAGGCATATCTTACTTATATTCCAAAGGGCCTGTGGATATAGTATTTTTGTTGTTGTTGTTTCCTGAGCCTGAAATCTGATATGCAAGTGGATCCAAGTTATTGTCTGGGGAGATGATGCCATGGCTGGAAAAGGACCAAAAAAACTGGATCAGGGAAGAGTAGCTCCCTAATATGGGAAAGTGTTATAAATATTGTGGACTGTAAACCCCATTGATTTGATGGGCTCAGGAGCCTATGTGACCTCTGCATCCCTGTAGATCTGAGCTCACATTCTGTCGTCATGAGTAGAAACATTCCAAGTGGCCTCAATATCGACTCATCTTCCTCAGGTGTAGCATAGTGTATTTTGTCCATTCTCCCTTTGGAGGATGGGACATTCTCTTGCATTGTAGATCCAAGTTGAGGACAATGTCCTATGGGGACCCACAAAGGGTTCTATTATGTAGTTCCTGATAGAAATGACTGGTAACAGTTGAGAGAGGGGTTTATTCGAGGTCTAGGCCCATCATGCCTGTTTGGGAATTTCAGGACTCCCTGACGAGGGCCCCAGCTGATGGGGTGGCCTGATAGTGATGAAAGAGTCATCTGCTGAAGCATCACACTATCCTGCCGTGTAGTTCTGACAGAGTGTTCTTTGTCTATTCTTTATTTTATTTCCAGATGGAGTTGGTGCTCTTAGTTCGTGATCAGTTGATAAAGGTCTGATGACCATTAACAGTGGAGGGAGGGATTTATAGGAGTGTATTTATTGTTTTCTTTTCTTTTTTAAAATATTTTATTCATTTATTCATGAGAAAGATAGGAGGAGAGAGAAAGAACCAGGTATCACTCTGGTACATGTGCTGCCAGGGATTGAACTCAGTACCTCATGCTTGAGAGTCCAATGCTTTATCCACTGCGCCACCTCCTGGACCACTCTTTTTTTCTTTCCTTTGCCTCCATGGTTATTATTGAGCCTTGGTGCCTGCACTATGAATCCACTGCTGCAGTGCTTTTTTTTTTTTCAATATTTTTGTTTTGCATAGGACAGAGAGAGGGTGAGAGGAGAGGGGAAGACAGAGAGGAGGAGAGAAAGATAGACACCTGCAAGCCTGCTTAACCACTTGTGAAGTGACCCTCCCCCCCCCGCAGGTGGGGAGCCAAAGCTCGATCCAGGACCCTTGTGCCGGTCCTTGTGCTTTTTACTATGTGCTCTGAACCCAGCCTGGTCCCCAAGAGCATATTTCTTTATATTAGCTTCTTGTGAGATGTAAGATCTGGTTTCCACTCTATTTATAAGTCTATTATTTAACATGTTTTTTTCTTTTATCTTCATGACACTAAGGATTTCTTTTGTTTTCCTTTTCAAAGAAGCTCTTGGGTTCACCAATCTTTTGCATTGTCTTTATGTTTCCATCCCATTAAATTGTGCCTCTATATTCACTATATACCCTGTCCACTGACTTTGTTACATTTGTTCCATTTTTTCCGGGCCCCTTAGTTGTAACAGTAGAGTGTCTCAGATTATTTTTTCTTCTTTATATGAGCCTGAATGTTTATGAACACCCATTAGGATTCCTTCTACACTGTGCCATATACTTTTTTAACTAATGTCTTCTCTACATTTTCACTTGCTACGAGGAGCTTAATAATTTGGTTTTTGACTCTTCCTATAATACTTCTACAATAATGGGATGACTAGCCTCCACAGTATGGTTTTTATCCTAGGTCTGCTTCAGGTTGATTTCTGGCATTCTTTGTCAGATTCCCTTTCCTTGTAAGATTCTGGCCTATCATTTCCTAGCAGTATCTGCATGCAGTACACAAAAGTATGGATATCAAATGCTTCAAGTCACAATCTACAAACTTTTCTAATGTAATCTGTGTGTGTTTATAAGAATGTGAAGGTGAGAACAGGATGAAGAAGAATGCTTATGAGGATCAAGCTACTGAAAAGGGCAGTGGAATGGTATTTCTCCAGAGGGTAATTTCAGTGTTTAGAAGATATCAGCAGTCCTCAAAGGTGTGTAGTTTTTCCCAGAGTATTTGGAGTGGGTCATTGCTAACACCACTGCCATTTGTGTTCTCATTCACTGTGTGGAAGGAGTATTGATAAGACATAGACAGGGCACAATCTCTGTTAATCTCCACTTTGACCTGTCATCCCACAGAGATTGGGAAAGCAGATACCTGATTGGAGCTCAGCCTCCATAGCAACAGACTCACTAGGAAGGCCATCCCCCAGTTCCTGAAGACCCCAGCCCTCCCTCTGACTCATACCTCTGCTGCCCTCCAGGAGAATTCAGAGAATCACTCTGGGGGGCCCTTGTAGAGAACTGTACATCCTTCCTAAAGCCAGACACACAAATCAAGTATTGAAGGTGGGGGACTAAGGGCACACCCAGTAGTGGACACAAGATAGCAGATAGAATGACCCAGGTTCTCATCCCTGGTCCCTACCCCCACCTGTATGGGGAAAGCATCCACTTCATGTGTGGTGGAGCAATACTGCAGGTATCTCTCTTCTTTTTCTTTGCTTCACTGAATAGGAAGACTATTTCAGGTATGATCCAGGGGGCCACATGACTTTAGTAATTTTTGCTTGAGTGTGAAAGCTAACATACAGGTAGACTAAGAATATTGTTTGGGAAGATAATGTCAGAGTTGAGACTAGGGCTAGAATACTGGATTAGAGCAGAGAGTAGCTACCAAACTTGAAAGTATAGAAATAAAATTATCGGTTTACCCCACTGATGTGACCTGGAGCCCACATATATTCCTATTTAGCACAGAAGAGAGTTCCTAACAGTCTATTTTTCTGTCTCACTCTCTTTCCCTCATTGTCAGTTTCTCTTTCATCTATCTGTTAAAAAAAAAAGGGAAAAATGAAGAGAGAGAAAGGAGAAGAAGTAAGGAGTGGGAGGAGGAGCAAGAAGTAGCAGCAGGAGGACAGGAGAAGGTAGAGAAGGAGGATAAGAAGTTAGATGATGACTGGGTTCAGTGATTTCACAGTAATGGTACTGCACGCATCAGTAAGTCTGTCACAAAATAATAATAAAATAAACTGAAAATAAAATCAGAACAATTCCATCCTGAAATCTCAAGGAATATGCTGAGCATAAAGTGTCACTGAACTCTAGAAAAATGAACTCTAGACTAACAGCATGCCGAAATATCATTCTATAAAAATGGATGCTATATGAATCCATTCTACCAGGTGTAGCATGAAATTGCAATAACATGGTGACACTTTCAAATAACCTGGCTATTTTAATTAGTAAAACCATTCAGCATTGCGCTCTATGAAGTGTAAATAATAAGAGGAGTTCTTAGCATTGACCTTTCTGTTACTAGTGTTACTAAGAGGTCAGTAGCTGGAGTTGGTTCAGGCTATAATTAGCTTTCTGTCATCTGGCTGTACTCTTGTATGGTTATGGAATATGTAGATTGGTGGGCAAGACTCATTCTTTGGAATGCTGTTCTCACACTTGGTAAGCACCATAATGACCTGTGGTAAATACTGCTTCATGTCTTTGTAAACAGAACTGAACATTTGTTAGCACCCAACACCATCTGAAAAGCAGGAAAAAAGTAATCAAGCCAAGAAGAGTTCAGTGCTTAGTTACTGAAGCACCACAACATCACACCACTTAAATCTGGCTCATCGTGTTTGCATCTGTCTGTCTATTACTTTCCCAGTCAGTGGGGATTGAAAATGTTGGGAAGTGCACAGTGGATGGATGTAAATCAGTTCACAAATCATGACTGACCTCTCAGGAATGTTCATTAACTCAGAGAGCAATTTATGAAACAACTAGTGATCTGTAGTGATAAGTTCAAATAATTTTATTCATTAAAATGATAAAAATAATTCTAATCATAAAGTAGTTTAAGTGAAAACTTCTTTAGTGACTAAAATAATAAACAGTGTTCCTTATACTGAACACTGATGAAGGTGAAAGAAGAAAGAGTGCACTCAAGTAGTAGAATGGCAGTTCTACAAAGCAAAACAGATGTTTCTGGTTTCAACAATGGATTACATGACCACATGCAGAAGAGAAGAGCTGCAAATTGTGAAAGGTAAGTGGAGGGCAATATATCACTGTATAATTGATCTATTCCTAGGGAATGTAGGGAAGGGCTGGGACAGAGAGGGTGCTGTTTCTCTGCCAGGCTAGCGTGAGGTTGTTTCTTCCGAAGCATGTTCTCTCTGGGTTGGAAGGAACTCTACCAGAGCCAACCTGGACTGCTGATTACTCAGTGACACAGGAGACGTACCAGGAACTCATGACGGAGTGGGAATGTAATGCATCTTTATTGATCAGAGACAACAGCTTTATATCTTTTGAAATGGAAGTTTCAAGTCAGAATAGGAAAAGGCTAGGAAAGGGGGTGGAGAAAAGGAAAGAGCACAAAGGTAGAAAGCTTCCATAGCAACTGTTGCGAAGGTTTTACCTGGTGGGATTAATTAATACCCTGCAGGCAGGGTGGCTCTCATCAAAACAATGATTATGTTAATAGACCATAATATCAAAGACGGAGCAGAGCAGGGGGGCTGCCCAACAGTTCTCAGTACATGATTTTGGAAATGGACATAGTTATGGGTCAGTCTGTTTCTTTACCAGTTGTATTATTATTAAACATTGATCATCTTCTTCATATTGTACATTGTAGTTACCAATCTGTAATGAAGGAGACAAAAGAAAAAGGGGAGAGGAGATTGGCATCAGAAATCTCTGTAGTTACACCAGTGCTTGAGAAGCGAGCTACACTAACCCTTGATGAACTTCAAACGGAGTTAGGCTACACTCCGAGGAGGTAACATCTTCAAATTCTTTATTGCTTAGTAAAGCAAAACAAATAAAACTGTTGTTACTGAAAATGCCATTCAGTTTCAAAGACTAGTATAGAGAAATCTACACTATACCAGGCAAAGCTGATCGTACAGATATGAAGTCATTACAGTAAATGCGTTTTTTAGGGCTGAGGGTTCGTTCAGTGGGTAAGGCGCAGCTCACTAAATGTACAGCCAGTATTGAAGTCCTTACACCACAGGGGAGTGCCACTACACGAGAAGGTCTCATTCACTGAGGTCCCTGTGCCCTTATTATCTCTGCCTGAAATAAAAAGAATGAAAGTCAGGTTCTGAGCAAAAAATATGCATGTGTAATGATCTAGTTTTACACTAGCCAATGATAATTAGCTAATTACTTAAAGATTGCACTGATATGAAACTACAATAAGGAAGAATTAATCCTTTAGAAAATCATATATATTCAGAAAGGCATTAAAGGAATTAATACATTGGAATGAATGTGGCTTAAAAGGCTTTTATTTAGGTGGCGGGGGGGGGGTGGAGATAGCATAATGCTTATGCAAACAGCCTCTCCTGCCTGAGGATCCATAGTCCCAGGTTCAATCCCCCGTATCACCATAAGCCAGAACTGAGCAGTGTCTGGGGTTTCTCTCTGTCTCTTTCTCTTCATCTCTTCACGAAAAATAAAATAAATAAAAATATTTTCAAAAAGGTTTTTATTTAATTTTTTTTTACATATTTTAAAACATTTTTTCATATAAAAATGACTTACAGGGAGCCAGGCGGTGGCACACCCTGTTAAGCACATAAACGACAGTGCACAAGGACCTAGGTTCAAGTCACTGATGTCTACCTGCAGGGGGAAAGCTTCATGAGTGGTGAAGCAGAGCTTCAGGGGTTTCTATGTCTCATTTTCTCTTTATTTCCCCCTCTAAATTTCTCCCTATCTCTATGTATATATATATATTTAAAAGTTAGTTGCACTGGGGAAATAGAGAAAGACCGGCACCACTACTTCATGACTCATGAGATTAGTCCCTGAAGTCACTGACCTGAGTCTTGAATCCTGGGTCATACACATTCTGGCATATACATTCTAACAGGTGTACCAATATATCATGATTTAAGAAAGAAAATATATCTGAATTTTTGTGCTTTTAGGAATAATTCATAAGAGAAAGCCATACTTATTAAACTTGATGTGTCTGCTATTTCTCTATAAGAATCAAATTGGGGAGTCAGGCTATATCACAGTGGGTTAAGCACACCAGGTTAAACACAGGTGATACAAAGTGCAAGGACCTGCCTAAGGATCCCAGTTTGAGTCCCCAACTCAGGCGAGTCATTTCCCAAGTGGTGAAGCAGGTCTGCAGGTGTCTTATCTTTCTCTCTACCCACTTCCCATCCTCTCTCTATTTCTGTCTGTTGTATCCATCAATAATAAAATCAATAACAACAACAATAATAACTACAACCATAAACAGGGTTAACAAAAGTGAATCAATAAATATAAAAAAAATCATGTAGGTTGAAATGCAGTATTTTATAAAGATAGTAGTGGGCTCTGGAGCTGGGCCAGTGGTAGAAACAGGACTTTCATGATTGGAGCTCTGAATTTTGTTCTGAGCACTTGTCAATCTGAGGGGAGTGACCTTATTCAACAAGGAATAGATGAGATCCTTGTAAGCTCATGATCCATTCATGGGGAGATTTATAGCAGTGGCTCTGCATTTTTAAAGTGGAACATCCACATATAAGCACAGATATTATATGCATACCCATTATGGTATTATACAAAGATTTTACAATTATAGTAATATGTCATGCTGTGACGCGGAGGTAAGAGAGAGGAGATCCAGAGCAGAGAGGGAACACAATTCTTTATTCGTGCTGGCAACTCAGAGTTGGGTGAGAGTGCAGTGGTTTGGGCCACGTGGAACTAGCCAAAATGGATGCCTCACACAGCAACCTTCCCTGCATCTAATCACTGAAGTGAAAGGCCCGGAAGAGAGTGAGGCATGGAAGAAGAAAGTCTATCTAGGGAAAAAAACGGAAGTGACGAGCCGGGATAGGATTGGTTGGGAAAGGTACTCCGAGAATGTCCCAACTCTTGTGGGAACTGGCACTAGCCTGAGGGGACATCTGCACAGCAGTAATAAGTATGAAGCATTTTAAATTCTAATGGTGAGAACAGAGCCATTGGAACAAGTAGGTGTGACTTTGTTGAACACTTTGCACCTGATGAAGACATAAGACTAGTTCTGTGTATGACGGCAAACAGATTTGTGCACAAGAAGCAGCCTGTTATGAAGAGCACTGCACAGGCTATATTTCAGGGTCAAAAGAATTCAAGTGCAAGTGGCATGCTCAATGTACCAAGCAGGGTCAGTGACAGATGTTGAGAAGTCAATAGTTGGTCTTGTCAGCATCAATATAGCTTTGAATGGAACAGTCTGCATATTGGTGAATGCTTAGAGTCAGATCTCAACTCTAGACTATTTTGCTGTTTTGCACATTGTATAGCAACCTTTCATGTATATGGAATCCAGATGCTACATTGGGCAACAGTGGGTAGCAGAGAATGATAATATTGATTCCTTTACTTTGATAATTCTCAAGGAATCTGAAATGTACAATGCCGAGAGTTTATTTCGATAAACTTTAGTTCGTTCTTTGTAATAATTACATGACATTTGCCTGAAATCATTCTTTTCCCTCTTTTCTTTCAGGCTCAGGACAGTATGGCTTGATACAAAGTACATGGTATGGTACACATGACTTGTATGTTACTTAAAAAATAACCATTTATGTTGATAGACAATGTGCAATTGCCTGTATTAGGTATAACTAGAGCAAGAGAGAAACTATCTGTAGTGACGGAAGAACCAAATTATAACAGCACTGAAATATGGCTGACTCTGTTTGTGTTTATTCTAGCCTCTCTCTTTGGCAGTCAGGATGGTTCGGGAATGTTGGGGGCAGAAGAGGAGCAGGAAATAAGTTCCCTGCTTAGGAATGGCCTTTCTGAAATATTTGTTACTTCTGCTTCTTTCACTCAGAATTAAGGAGCAGTTTACCAGTTAGAGATCTGTAATGATAAACTAAAACAAGTTCCAATCATTTCATTCATTCATGAAAATCATTGAACTACTTCTATGGATAAATTAATTAAAACTAAAGCTACTTTAAGGAGTCCACTAACAAACATTTCCCCAATATGAAACTTTCCTAAAGGTTCATAAAGAACAAAGCCTGTATAGCAATAGTCCTGACAAAATATTAGAGGGCAAACCTTATGCTGAGGCTGCTGCCATCGAATATGGATTCATGCAACCTAGAGTCATTTGTTGCTGCTGTCCTTTTTGATGTATGCCATTCTTTACAGGAGTGAGACGGTATCTCAATGTTGTCTTAATTTACATTTCTCTGGCAATCAGTGACCTAGAGCAGTTTTTCATATGTTTGTCAGCCTTTTGGATCTCCTCTGGGATGAATGTCTTTTTCATATCCTCTGCCCATTTATGGATGGTGTCATTTGCTATTTTGGTGCTAAGTTTTCTGAGCTCTTTGTATATTTTGGTGATTAATCTCTTGTCTGATGTATGGTATGTAAAGATCTTCTCCCATTCTGTGAGGGGGTCTCTTGTTTTGTGTGATAGTTTCTTTTGGCTGTGCAGAAGCTTTTCAATTTGATATAGTCCTACTTGTTTGTTTCTGCTTTAGTCTTCCTCACAGTTGGGTTTGTTTCATCAAAGATGTCCTTGAGGTTTAGGTGGGAAAGTGTTTTATCAATGTTTTCCTCTAAGTATTTAATTGTTTCTCGTATAACATGTAGGTCTTTAATCCATTTGGGGTGATTTATTGCTTCTGGGGAGGTAAAGTGGTTCAGTTTCATTCTTCTGCATGTTTCATTCCAGTTTTCACATAAACATTTATTGAAGAGAGCCTCCTCCTTCCATTTAGTACTTTGGGCCCCCTTATCATAGATTAGATGTCCATAGGAGTGAGGGTTTAGTTCTGGGCTTTCAATTCTGTTTCAATGGTCTGTGTGCCTATTTTTGTTATTATGGCTTCATATTAAAGTTTGAGATCTGGGAGTGTGATGCCTCAATTTCTGTTTCTTTTCCTCAAGACGGTTTTGGCAATTCTAGATGTTTACTTGTTCCAGATTAATGATTGTAGTTTTTGCTCTATTCTCTTAAAGAAGTTTGGTGGAACTTCGATGGGTATTGCATTAACTTTGTATATAGCTCTGGGAGAAAATTCATTTTGATGATATATATTCTTCCAATCCTGAGCATAGGGTGTCTTTCCATTTCTTGGTATCAGTTTCTATTTCCTTAAAGAGTGACTCATAGTTTTCAGTATACAAGTCTTTCATTTCTTTGGTCAGCTTTACTCCTAGGTATTTTATTGATTTTTCTGCAACTGTGAATAGGAGTGATTTCTGGATGTTGTCTTCTTCAGATATAGTGTTTGCATAAAGAAATGCCACTGATTTTTGTACATTGGTTTCGTAACCTGACACCTTGCTATATTGCCTAATAACTTCCAGTAGTTTTATGCGGGATTCATGAGGTTTTTCTATGTATACTATCATATCATCTGCAAATAGTGAGAGCTTGACTTCTTCCATTCCAGTCTGTATTCCTTTGATTTCTTTCTCTTGCCTGATTGCTATGGCAAGAACTTCCAATGGTGTGTTGAAGAGTAATGGTGATAGTGGACAGTCCCGTCTAGTCTCTGATGTGAGGGGAAATGCTTTCAGCTTCTGTCCATTGAGTATCATGTTGGCTGTAGGTTTGCTATATATGGATTCCACTATCTTGAGGAGTTTCCCATCTATTCCTATTTTTTGTAGGGTTTTGAGCATGAATGGATGTTGCATTTTGTCAAAGGCTTTCTCTGCATCTATTGAGATAATCATGTGGTTTTTGGCTTTGCTTTTATTGGTGTGGTGAATGTCATTGATTGACACGTATGTTGAACCAGCCTTGCAATCCTTGGGATAAATTCCCCTTGGTCGTGATGAACAACCTTTTTGATATCTTGCTGTGTCCAGTTGGCCAAGATCTTGTTTAATATTTTGGCATCTATGTTCATCAGAGATATTGGTCTGTAGTTTCCTTTTTTGTTGTGTCCCTATCTGCTTTTGGTATCAGGGTGATGTTGGCTTCATAGAAGTTAGAAGGGAGTGTTCTTGTTTCTTCGACCTTATGGAAAAGCTTTAGATATATGGTTATTAACTGTTTCCTGAAGGTTTTTTAGAATTCATTTGTGAAGCGTTCTGGTCCAGGAGTCTTGTTGTTGTGGAGATTCTTAATAATGGTTTCAATTTCTTTGTCTGTGATTGGTGCATTTAGGTTTTGTAGTTCTTCTTGGTTCAATTTTGGAAGGGCATATGCTTCTAGGAATTCTTCCATTTCTTCCAGATTTTCTAGCTTGGTGGTGTATACTTCTAAGAAGTTTGCATGATTCTCTGGATTTCTGTGGTGTCAGTTGTGATATCTCCTCTATCATTTACAATTCTATTAATTTGAATCTTCTCCCGTTTTTGTTTAGTGAGTCTGGCTAGGGGTTTGTCAATTTTGTTTAATCTTTCAAAGAACCAACATTTGGCTTCATTGATCTTCTGTGTGGTTCTCTTATTTTCAATGTTATTTATCTCTGCTCTAATTTTAGTGATTTCTGTCCTTCCAGTTGCTTTAGGGTTCCTTTGTTTCTCTTCCTCTAAGTCCTTGAGGTGTGCAGTAAGGTCGTTCATTTGAGATTTTTGTTGTTTAATATTTGATTGTATGGCTATAAGTTTCCCTCTCAATACTGCTTTAGCTGTGTCCCAAATATTTTGATAGGTTGTGTCATTTTCATTTGTTTCCAGGAACATTTGAATTTCTTGCTTGAGTGATTCTCTGACCCAGTGGTTCTTAAGCAATATGTTGTTTAGTTTCCAAATTCTCTCTCTTTTAATAATTTTCTGTTTGTTATTAAATGTGTTTTACTCCACTGTGGTCTGAAAGCAAACTTGGGATGATTTCAATGCTCTTGAATTTATTGATGCTGTCTTTGTGGTCTAACATGTGGTCTATCCTTGAGTATGTGTAGTGTGGATTTGAGAAGAATGTGTATTCCAGTTTGTTGGGGAGAAGGGCTCTGAAGATGTCCAGGAGGTCTAGTCTGACCATCTCTTCATTTAATTCTCTTGTTTCTTTGTTGATCTGTCTAAATGTGAGAGTGGGGTGTTAAAATCTCCCACTATTATTGTATTACTATTGATGTGTTTTTGAAGTCTTTTCAGTAGGTGCTTGATTATTTAGATGGTCCCTCATTGGCTGCATAGATGTTAAAAATTGTTAAGTCTTCTTGGCTGATTGATAGTCTAATAATTATGTTAAGTCCTTGCCTATCTTTTATTACTTTATTCAATTTAAAATCTATTGTGTCAGATGAGAAAGGCTGTTCCAGCTTTTTTTTTTTTGTGGTCCATTAGTCTGTATGATAGTTTTCCATCCTTTCACTTTAAGTCTGTGTTTATCTTGTTTTGTCAGATAGGATTCCTGCAAGTAGCATACGGTTGGGTTATGTTTTCTGATCCATCCTCCCACTCTGTGTCTTTTGATGGGTGAGTTTAAGCCATTGACATTTATTGATATTATGGATTTAATGTTTTATAGTGCTATTGTTCAATGAATTTTTATTTGCTCTGATATATGGCAACTATTATAGTTAAGTTCTTATTTATAAGAGGTCTTTTAGAACCTGTTTCAGGGCCAGTTTGGTGATTGTTGCTTCCTTTTTATTAAATTTATTTTTTATTTAAGATGGATAAATTAACAAAACCATAGGGTAGGAGAAGTACAACTCCACACAATTCCCACCACCCAATCTCCATATCCCATCCCCTCCCCTGATAGCTTTCCCATTCTCTATCCCTCTGGGAGATGGTTGCTTCCTTTAACTGCTGTTTGTCTAAGAAGGTTTTGATCCCTCTATCTAGTTTGAATGAAATGTCTAGCAGGATATATTATCCTTGGTTGAAACCCTCTTTCATTCAGGGCTCAATATCTTGCCATTCTCTTCTGGCTTTTAAGAGTCTGAGTGGAGAAGTCTGCTGATAGTCTTATGGGTTTCCCCCTGTATGTGACTTTTTGTTTCTCTCTTGCAGCCTTTAGTATCCTTTCTTTATCCTGACTTATTTTCATTGTGATTATGATGTGTCTTGGTGTCTTCAGGTCTGGGTTGATTCTGTTTGGAACTGTCTGGGTCTCTTAAATCTTAATGTCCTTTCTATTGTTCAAGTCTGGGAATTTTTCTTCTATAATTTCCTCTAGAATGTTTCCTTCCCCTTCTTCTCTGTCTTCCTCTGGCAGGCCAATTATACGAATGTTACCTCTTTTGAGATCATCCCATGTTTCTGTTGTTGTTTTCAGTGTCTCTAAATCTCTTTTTGAGCTCTTTCCCCTCTTTCTTAGTTTTTTCTAGCTCATCCTCTGTCTGACTCTGTTTTCTGCTTCTGTTAGTCAGCTTTCCCTTCCCACAGCTGCTTTCCTCAGTTCAGCTATTTCAGCTTTCAGTTCTCTAATTGCCTCAACTAATCAGTATTTTCCTTGAGGGTCTCAACTGTTGTTTCCCTAACACTGCCATTCCTTTCCTCCAAAGTTGTTTTCATTTCTGTGATTAATAAATTTATTATTTCTTGCATACTTTTCTTATCTATGGTTACTTCTGGCTGATTTGTAGTTTCTTCTGGGCTCTTGTCTTCATTCGCTGTAGTAGCAGTTGATCTACCCATTTATTTTATTAATGTGTTTCTTATTTTTATGTTCTGTTGTTCCTCACTTTTTGTGTTTTGAGTACAAGCAACACTGTACTAAATACCTTTATGACAAATGCAATCACCAACGTCAGAAATTACAATAGCAACTGAAGCAAGGATTGAAGCAGTTTAACCACTACCAGTTAGCCACACAATGTCTCCAGTCGGTGAAAACATAGCAACCAATTCCAAGTGAAGAAGAAAGAGAAAGGAAAAAAGGGATAGCAAGAATAGACAATTATGCAAATCTACTACCCATTGTATATTCTAGAGGTAGCTAGAGAAGAAAGGGAAGTAGAGCAGAGATACACACATAGAAAGTCCACTCTGAATCAGATTTCTTCCCCAAAATAATTCACAAATGAATATCAGTGAATTCAGAAAGCCGAAGGAGGAAGGAAGAAAGGAAGACCAGAAAAAAATAAATAAGAAGAATCAAGAGAGAGAAAAGAAAAAAGATAAGAAATAGAACTGTAATAAAAGAGCAGTGAAAGGAAAGTTTTTAAATTAATTAATTATTTTATTTTATTTTTTAATTAGCTAGGAGGAGTGAGAATGGGAGAGTGGGAAGAGGAGGTAGGAGTAGTGAAACAAGTTCCTCTTGCAATGATTCCCAATCCCCTAGCAATGAAAAATACACTAAGAGTTAATTCTGGTCAACCCAAAGGAGGGGGGAAAGAGACACACCTTTATATAATATTAATCATAAAATAGAGCAGGGTAAAAAACCTGTCCCAGGTTGCCTCAAGCTGCCTTAGCAGAGGCAGCTGATTGTTCAGAAAGTAAAACAAACAAACAACAACAAAAGCAACTCAGGGCAGTCTTTCCCTTTTGTAGATCCAATTGGCCACTTAGAAAGAAAAGGAGCCAAGGGTTTCAGAAAGGAATAGGCTTAGAATGGAACCCCTGTTGGGCCAGGAATCTTGGTAAAGAAAGAAGCTCAGCAGGGAAGCCTGCTAGGAGCAGCTCTCTGGCACTCAGTGTCTGGTTATGGGGGGGCAGGGGTGCACTTTGGGAATAATAAAAAATTTTTTTCCTTTCTTTTTTCCTCTATATTCTAACCCAAACTGGGCTATATTTACCCCCTTGGTGTCACAGCTGGGACCCCAAATCCACTTTCCTGCTGAAGGCAGAAAATCCTACCGTTTCCAGCAGTTGTTGTCTGAACACAGACCAGTAGCTGCTTCTCAGTCCGCCATCTTGGCTCCACCTCCAATATACTTATTTCTTTTTTTTATTCCTGTGCTATTCACTATTGAGAAATTTGGAAATGTGCATCATTTCACCATTTAATGTTTTCTCCACTCAGCAACATTTTAGAGTTGTGTCTGTATTACTATGAATAAGCAAGGCAGATATAGAGAATAGTGATTAATGACATGTTTTAGGAAATTGTCTTTTTCTCACCTTCACTGATGTGTGTAGACATAGAATCTATGAGTCTCCTAGGTTTAATGCCCAACTCCTCTGACATTCAGAACTGAGCGATCTTCAGTCACAGAGGAAGGAATCAAGAAAGTATCTGTGGCTATAGATTTATTTGGTTAGATTCACTGTCTTCAACTGTATGCACTCTCGTGTTTATATATGTAGAACATATAAATGCACCCACCCACACACAGACACATGTAGGAAGGAAAGGAAGTGTTGCACTGATGAGCTACTTGTGCTGTCCTCTTTCATGTTTGCGTGTTTATTTGTCTTCCTTGTTTATATACCAGCTCAGAATCAAAAAGCCAGGGCTCACCCCTGCAAGAATTGAGATGTAATATGGAGTCACCATCTCTGACCTAAAATTTTGAATAGTTGCACACTTATACTGCTTTAAACTCTAAAGATTAATCCAACTATTTCTAATTGCAGAATATTAATCATTTCTGTGTAGAGCACAAGCAGTGTTTATAGTCGCAGAGAAAATTGTAATCTGTCATTTTCCTGTTAGCTGAAAGTCTTCTATCCTTTACTTAGGATACTGGAAGTCCTGCAACTCAAAGCAATATACTGGATACAAACCAAAAGCTACAGGATGAAATTGCTACCCTAAAGAGAGACATGGAAACAATGAAACACGAGAATTTAATGCTGAAACAAGACATGGAAACTATGCAAAACGAGAATTTAATGCTGAAACGGGACATGGAAACAATGCGACATGAGAATTTAATGCTGAAAGAAGATGTGGAAAGAATGCAATACAAGAATTTAATGCTGAAACAAATCATGGACAGACGGGAAAGGAAAGACAAAAAAGGAGTGAGTGCTATAATACCACAGACAGAACGTCAAAAAATTTCATTAAAAGAAGTGAGAGAAGAGTTGTTAAGAAATGTAAGTCAAATTGGATGTTAGCTATATTGAAATTTAACTTGTCACCTTTAGGAGGCCTGGCTGTGGCATACTATTTGAGTGCAGGCATTACCATAAGGAAAAGGTAGCAGCCTCTATTCACCACCTGAGCAGGCCTGCAGGTGTCTTCCTTTCTCTCACCCTCTATTTTTGACATCCTCTGAAATAACCCTCACCCGATATAAGGAAGTCGAAAAGCAGAAAGAGAAACAATGGAAAAGTAATAGCCATCAGCAGCATTGGAATCATAATGCTGACTCTGAGCCCCAGCAATAATTCTGGTGGTAATTCAAAGACAAACAACAAAAAATATCACCATGAATCTTAGTTTGTACTGATAGATTTCTATTACATTCCCACTATTTAACATTTACACTTTTGTTATTCTTACACTGATTTCTTAAACGTTTTCATGCTGCTATTCCTGTAGTAGTCCCTGTTGAGAAACATGGAAATGTGCATCATGTCACCATTCCATCTTTTCTCCACTCTTCAATTTTTTTTGTGTTATCTCCATATTACTATTAATAAGCAAGGCAGATATATAGAGAGAATAATGATTAATGACATGTTTTAGGAAATTATCTTTTTCTCACCTTCACTGATGTGTGTAGGCACAGATTCTATGAGGCTCCTAGTTTTAATGCCCAGCTCCTCTAACATTCAGAACTGAGCAGTCTTTCATCCCAGAGTAAGGAAACAAGATATTCTGTGTGGCTGTAGTTTATAACTGGTGGGATTCACTGTCTTCAACCGTATGTCCTCTCATATTTATATATGTAGGACATATAAATGCATCCATTTTCACACACCCACGTAGGAGAAAGAGGAAGTGTTGTACTGATGAGCTACTTATGGTGTCCTCTTTCATGTTTGCTTATTTGTTTTCCTTGTTTATATACCAGCTCAGAATCAAAGCCAGGACTCACCCCCTGCAAGAATTGAGATGTTAAGTATGGAGTCACCATCT
Source organism: Erinaceus europaeus (assembly GCF_950295315.1). Classification (NCBI taxonomy): domain Eukaryota; kingdom Metazoa; phylum Chordata; class Mammalia; order Eulipotyphla; family Erinaceidae; genus Erinaceus; species Erinaceus europaeus. The sequence goes on along the minus strand of NC_080184.1, from coordinate 7,221,269 downwards.
CTGTCCTAAATTTTTGAATAGTTACACACTTATACTGCTGTAAACTTTAAAGATTCATCCAACTATATCTAATTGCAGAATACTAATCATTTCTGTGTATAGCATAAGGAATGTTTATAGTCCCAGAGAAAATTGTAACCTGTCATTTTCCTGTTAGCTGAAAGTCATCTATGCTTTTCTTAGGATGCTGGTCCTTCTGCAACTCTAAGAAAGATACTGGATACAAACCAAAAGCTAAACAGTGAAAATTCTACTCTACAGCGAGACATTGGCACATTTTGAAATGAGCTTTTCATACTAAAAGAAGATATTAACAGACGGTTAAGGAAAATGAATGCTACAATAAAATGCATGGAACATCAACCAACATCAGTAAGAGAAGTGACAGAGGAGTTGCCAACAAATGTAAGTCAAATTGGATTTTCAAAAATTGAAATGTAACATGTCACCTTTAGGCGGCCAGGCTGTGGCATACTCATTTGAGTGTAGTCATTACCATCGGATCAGGTACACTGATAAGCAAGAAGAGCGACAAAATTGAAAAAAAAAAAAAAAGTTGTCTCCAGGTGTTGGGGATTCGTAGTGCAGGCTCTGAGCCCCAGAAATAACCTTGGAGGCAAAGAAAAAAGTGGAAATATTGCCAAGACTATGGAATAGGAGGGGTAAATTTCCACACAATTCAAACCCCTAAAACTCCATATCCAATCCCCTCTCTTGATAGTTCCTCTATTTTCAATCCCTCTGCGAGTATGGACCCAATATCATTGATATTGGTGATCCTCCATCTTCTGGTGTGCAGAAGGTGGAGGATCTGGCTTCTGTCATTGCTTCTCCACTGAACATGGGCATTGGCATGGGCATGAATATGGGCAGGTCAATCCATATTTCCAGCCTGGAGCAGGGATCTGGGGAGGCGGAGCTCCAGGACACATGGTGGGGTCTTCTACCCAAGGTGGTTGGGTTGGCATCCTGATATCATCTGGATCCTGGTGGCAGAGTAATGAAGCAGAAGGTTTGACATTCCACACCTGATGAGAGACACAATCTTTGGCTTTTATTTTAAATGCATTCCAAGAAATTAAGTACAGAACTTAAAGAAATTAATACAAAGAATCGTTCAGATACACATTCAACTTTGATTACAACAGAATTGTATTTCTCCTTCATTATGCTCTCAGCATTGAGATTTATGGATTTTTAACACGTGGCCAACCCTAAAGCTCTGGGGACAAATTCCAGCCAGACAGGAAAGAAGGAAGCGAGTAGTTATATGTGTCTGTAATTTTTGCTTTATGGGATTCATTGTTTTCAGCTGTAGGTTTTATATAGAATGAATGTAAGAGCATGCACTCACTCTCACACACACATGTAGGGGAGAGAGGGAGAACGGCACTGGTCAGCTACTTGTGATGTCCACTGCATGTTTGCTTGTTTGTCTTTCTTGTTTATATACAGGCCTAGAATCAAAGACAAGGCCTACCCCATGCAAGCCATGAGACATAATATCGAGTCAGTGTCTCTGTTCTAAAGTTTTGAATAGTTCCACACTTAGACTGCCATAACTTTTGCAGAATGCACCCAACTTTCTCTAATTGAAGAATATCAATCATTTTGGTGTATAACATAAAGAATGTTTATAGTTCCGATGACAATTGGAACATGTTAGTTTATTGTTAGATAAAAAATCTTTCATGCTTTACTTAGGATTCTGGTTGTTGTGAAAAGACCAGAAACATATTCCAAGAAATCCAAGAGCTAGAGGATGAAATTGCTACCGTAAAGCAAGTACTGGATGTAGTAAAACATCATTATAAAATGAGGATGCAAATGCTGACAAAAAAGGACAGGTAAAGACTTCTCATCAGGAAATGAAATTAGAGAACATGAAGTAAAAATATTATCAAAATAATAGAAAATTTAAAAAGATATGTAAGTCCAATTTGATGTTAAATATTGAAATGTATCATTCACCTTTAGGTAGCCAGGGAGTGGCATATCATTAGAGCTTAGTCATTGCCATATGCAAGAACCTGGGTCCAGCCTCTACACCCCACCTACAGGGGAAATAATTCCTGAGCAGGTTTACAAAAGACTTCCTTTCTCTCTCCGTCTATTTTTCTATCTCCTTTAGATTTCCTCTCTGTCCTATATAATAAGGTAGAAGGAAGGAAAGAAAGAAAGAAAAAAAAGAAGAAAAGGGGGAGTCGGGCTGTAGCGCAGCGGGTTAAGCGCAGGTGGCGCAAAGCGCAAGGACCGGCATAAGGATCCCGGTTCCAACCCCGGCTCCCCACCTGCAGGGGAGTCGCTTCACAGGCGGTGAAGCAGGTCTGCAGGTATCTATCTTTCTCTCCTCCTCTCTGTCTTCCCCTCCTCTCTCCATTTCTCTCTGTCCTCTCCAACAATGACAACAACAATAATAACTACAACAATAAAACAACAAGGGCAACAAAAGGGAATAAATAAATATTTTTTTAAAAAAGAAAGCATTATTTAAAAAAAAAAGGAAGAAAAGAAAGGAAGGGAGGAAAGAAAAGTAAGAAAGAAAGGAAAAAATGGAAGGAATGAATACTGGATGGAGGGAAGGAAGAAAAGACAGAAGGAAGGAGGAAGGAAAGGAGGAATAAAGAAAGGCCATCTGCTGCAGTGGATTCATCCTGCTGGCACTGATCCTCAGTAATTACTCTGATGATAACTAAAAGACAGACGAACAGAAAATATCACTTTGAACCTTTATAGGTGATACAAGTTTTTAGAATCAGTTTGCAGTGACAGATTTCTATTATTTTTCACTAGCATTTGTTTTTATTGTTCTTCTATCTTAAACTTTTTCATCCTGCTATCCCTATAATATTTACTGTTAACAAAGTTGAAAATGTGCACCAATTTTGCCATTTAATGTTTTCTCCACTCAGCATTATTTTGAATAATCTATTACTAATAAGCAAGACAGATATAGCCAGAGAATAATGATTAATGAAATGTTTCAGCAAGCTCTTTGGTTCACCTTCATTTATGTGTGTAGGCACAGAATCCATGTATACTTATTTCACAAACGTGTAAGTAAAAGGTATACAGGAAGGTTATTATATCAGCCAGGTAAAAATAAGTATTACCTTCATTTATTTTCACTTTATTTTTTTTAAATCCTGGAAACATTCATATCTTACAGTAAATAAAGATTGATGCAGTGCTATGAGGACTGTGTTCAGGGAGATCCAGTCAATTTCCCCCAGAACTGTGTATCGAAAGTAAACCCAGAACTGCTTCAGTGGCTATTAATGTGAGCAAGGCTCACAAACAGGAAGGCGGCAGGTGGAGTAGGCACTTTGTGCAACCCTGCAAATGTTTAGGTCTAATGCTGTGCCGACTATTCTGCCTGTTGGGGCACTGACACCTCTCTAGTGGAACAGTAGGTCTGGGGGACAGTTTGCTGCCATATTGCTGACATTTAACATTATACTATTTGCATTTGCACTTTTTTATTGTTTTTATTATGTTGGTATATTTAATGGACAGAAACAGTAAGAAATCAAGAAGCAAGAGGATGGTAGAGAGGCAGGGAGACAGACAGATACCCGTTGTTGCACTACTTCACCACTCAGAATGGTTTCCCCTTCAGGTGATGACCAGGGGCTGGAGCCAGATCCTTGATCATTGTCACATGTGTGCTAAGCCAGCTGCACCTACAAGTGACCTCTGGTTTCACATTTTCTAACACAGCCTTAGAAGTCCTAGAGCTGGGAGTCTGGCAGTGGCGCAACGGGTTAAGTGCACATGGTGCAAAGTGAAAGGGTTTAAGGATCCCAGTTTTAGCCTCCGGCTCCCCACCTGCAGGCGAGTCGCTTCACAAGTGGTGAAGCAGGTCTGCAGGTGTCTGTCTTTCTCTACCTCTTTCTGTCTTCCCCTCCTCTCTCCATTTCTCTCTGTCCTATCCAATAACAACGACATCAACAATGTTAAAGAAGGGCACAAAAAAGAAACTAAATAAATACAAAAAAATGTTTTTTAAAAAGTCATAGAGCAGTTGCATCATATTCTCTTTGTGGCCTGAGCATGAAACTGTTCTGAGAAAACGTGTCCTTCCTCAGATTGTTATGTTTCTAGCAACAGTATGAAGGCAGAAATACCTGACTAATCTAGCAGTACATGTAGGTAATAAAGCAGTCCAATTAAATGACAACACTAAATTCTACAGTTCTTTACTTGGCCAGTGATTGAACTTTGGCCTCAGAAATGCTCTGAAACCCTTGCCATGAAATATAAAATAGCTTACTTTGTTGCTAGATCATACAGCCTTGTGTCTTTCAGTGTACTTACCCCCACTCTGCCCCTTGCTCCACAGCACCTCACTGGAATGGAGCACTGAGGCTGCCACAGGAGCAGTCCCTTTTCTCCCTCTAGTCTTTGCCCGAGTTTCTACTCTCTGTCAGCCCCACTATTTTCTTCCCTTTCACTTGTCAATTTACCACTCCAACAAGATGTCGACAAGTTGTGTATGCCCCTTTTGTGGTACACTGCAGCATTCCATCGTACACCTGTCATGGTTTATAAAACCTGTATGGAAAACAGGTGTTGAGTTTATGAGATGTGACTTGTGAGGTGTGACTTATACCATCTTCAACTTTCTTACAACTCTAGTACTAGTTGTAGGCCCTTAATATGGCTGATGAATGACTGAGTGAAGAATGATCAAAGCAGAAATTACTATGTGGGCTGGAGAAACAGCATCAAAGTTATGCAAATGATTTATGCCCTCAAGTTCCCAGGCTCAATGCCCAGCACCTCCAAAAAGCAGTGTTAAGTGGTCTTCAGCCAGAAAGGAAGGAAGGAATCCAAAGGAGAAAGAGAATTAATGAATGGAACAAAGGAAGAAAGAAATATAGGCGGGGGAGAAGCAAAATGTAGGTAGGAAAAAGGAAAGGGGAAAAAGTCAAGATAGAGGAGTGAAGGCCTGCAGACAGGTAGGCAGAACAGAAAGTCTGCAATGTTTATAGGCAAATTGTTTTGATAGTAACTTTCTGTTTTGTTGTTCAGGAACAATTTCATTCAAAATGCTAAGAAAGGATGACTTTCACTTATGGTAGTTGAGTTGCCTTCAGAATGTTTTAATTAAACATTTTCTGTGCATTTTTCTCTAGATACATAATGTAAAGTATTCCAGATTTCACAGAATTCATTCATAAACTAATGCTGAGCCTCATCCCAAGCAAGACACAGTATTCAGTGATCGAACAGAGGCCTGGGGTTGTACTCAAAAAGCTCCAGTTTTGGGCCCCGATATGATGTGTAAAGTATATTCTGCATTTCATTTAAAATAAAGTCAATAAATTTTTAATTGCTTCTTCAACTATGTCTCAGTATTCAATTACTCTAGCTTAATGTCATGTAATCTGAAATGATAAAAGTGTATTTGCTGCACTATTTAGACCACATTTTATTTTGTGCATCGTTCTATGACTTCTGAAAAATCTTGTCCCTTTTTTTGCCTCCATAGTTATCAAAAGAGTAACCTACCAGGGAATTGGGTGATAGTGCAGCCGGTTAAGTGCAAGTGGCAAAAAGTGCAAGGACTGGTATAAGGATCTCAATTCGAGTCCCCGGCTCCCCACCTATAGGGCAGTTGCTTCCCAGGTGGTGAAGCAGGTCTGCAGGTGTCTGTTTTTCTCTCCCCCTGTCTTCCCCTCCCCTCTCCATTTCTCTGTGTCCTATCAATGATGATATCAATAAAAATAATAACTACAACAATAAAAAAGCAACAAGGGCAACAATAGGAAATAAGTATTTAAAAAAATTTTTTAAAGAGTTCCCTGACTGCACGTGCATCCACTGCACGTGCATCCATATGTATATTTTTTAAATTTTATTTATTTATTTATTTATTTATTTTGTTATCAATGAGCCTCTGTGCTGTTACAAATCCATTGCTCCTTAATGCAACATTTTTTTTTTTTTTTGGATAGGAATAGAGTCCTGCTTCCCCAGAGCTCTGCCCCACAGGGAAAGTGAAACAGGCTGGGAGTGTGGACTGACCTGTTGGCGCCCATGTTCAGCAGGGAAGCAATTACAGAAGCCGTCCACATTCTGCACCCCATAATGACCCTGGGTCCATACTCCCAGATGGATAAAGAATAGGAAAGCTATCAGGGGAGGGGATGTGATACAGCATTCTGAAGGTGGGAATTGTATGGAATTGTACCCTCTTATCCTATGGTCTTGTCAGTGTTTCCTGGAGGAGGCGAAGTCAAGTGTGCTGCCTTACAAAGTATGGGGTAGGCCAAGACTGCTAAGCGGGAAGTCCTAGACTAAACTGAAGCTATTCACCCTTTTTGCTTTATGGCGGAGGTGATGTCAAGTCTACTGTTTAGAAGTTACACCTTCCTTTTTATAAGGAACTACCATTGCTGCAGCTCTTCAGGGAGAAACTTCGACTCAAATTTTACAAAAGTTGCATAATAGTATAAGAAAAAAAGAAGGCAGAAGAAGGGGAGGCTGCCTTCCTGGAGAGTGACCACAACACCTGCCACAGCTGGACGATCTACAGGAGGGGTGTGGCATGTCTCCAGAGCCATTGCTGCCACACTCCTGCCTGAGAGATGTCCAGGCCCATGAGGAGGACCTAGCCCCCCAGCAAGGGGCCCTCTCCAAAGTGGCCCCCACTGCTGGGGGCCTTCTCCCCCATGGCCGCTGCTGCCTCCATCCTCTCCCCCACACTCTGAAGCGGAGAGGAGGAAAAAAGAGAAAAAAAGCGGCAAAAAAAAAAAAAAAAAGGATGGAGAAGGGCCGATTCCTTCCCACCCTTTGCTTTTGTTTCTCATCATTGGGGCCAAAGAAACACCATTAATAAACCCCTGGTTAACCCTGGCTTGACTGTTTGAACATGTACATTAAGAGTTGAAACCATCTGTCTTGCAGAAATAAACTTTAAGTGGTATGCTCTTATTAAACAATGCTAAACAAACAAAACAAAAAAGTTGCCAGAGTATTTTTAAAATCTGCAAGCAGCAGAATTAGAAACAAGGAGGCAAACTACAGTATGTTAATCTTTGCTGGTGTAAAAAGAAAGAGGGAGAGGAAAAAGAAGAAAGCATGTGAATGCCTTGTATAAAGGCCTAAAAACAGAGAGATTTAAGGGAGTTGGGCGGTAGTGCAGCGGGTTAAGTGCACGTGGTGCAAAGTGCAAAGACCCGTGTAAGGACCGGTGTAAGGAACCCGGTTCGAGCCCCCGGCTCCCCACCTGCAGGCGAGTCGCTTCACAGGGGGTGAAGCAAATTTGCAGATGTCTATATTTCTCTCCCCCTTCTGTCTTCCCCTCCTCTCTCCATTTCTTTCAATTCTAGCCAACAACAATGACATTAATAACTACAACAACAATGAAAAATCAACAAGGGCAACAAAAGGGAAAATAAATTTAAAAAAATTTTTTAAAGAAAGATTTAAGTCAAAGGAATGTGTTTTAATGTAAAGCTAGGAAGAAAAGACAAGTAAAACTGAAAAGAAAGGAGATGAGTCTAATGCTTGGTAGATGCTGTCAGATGAATTATTAACAACAAGGGTAGAAATAATTATCTCAACTACAATATCATGGAAAGAGTAAATCACACATTAAAGCTCCAATTTGAGAAAAATAAAGAGGGTTCCACTAGAAAAGACCGTTATATTAAAATGACTCAAAGGACCAGATGTCCTAACATCGGGGCGAGGGTATCCTTGTGTTTTCACACAGGACACAGATTCTCCCATCTGGATTCCTGCCTTTGCAGCCAAAGAACCTGAGGAGACCTCCATCCCCCTCACAGAAGAGCTCACCTTACAGGCACAACAGTCCACCAAAGCACTCCTTCACCTCCTAGGGGAAGAGGTTGATTCTTTTATATTATATAACAGTTCGTATAATTATTCTTTTTAAAAAAAATTTTATTTATTTTATTTTTGAGAGATACAAAGAGAGACACACACACAGAGAAACATCAGAGCACTGCTCTGCTCTGGCTTATGGTGGTATGGGGGATTGAACCTGGGATTTAGGAGCCTCAGGTATGAGAGTTTGTTTGCATAACCATTATGCTGTCTCCCCCATATAATTATTCTTATGCCAGATATAGTGATGATGTCCCTATATGTTTCAGCACAAACCCAGAGGAACTTCCCCCAGGGTGTTTGTAAGTAAATTACAGACACCTCTTAACAACATCTCCCTTTAATTTCAATAGTAACAAAAGAGATATTTGGGTTTTAAAATTAATGATGTTGGGAGCTAAAGGTTTGAATGATGCTCAGAGTGATTCTTCTGTTATCCCCTTTCCTTCCTGTACTGGATTTGTAAAAAATTATAATCGTACTTGGGAGTGTATAGATAAAACAAATGGCTTCCCTTTATGGATAAAGTGTATTTTCCCAAAAGGATTAGACTTTGTTACCAAAAACAGACCTGGTATAGAAATAAGAGTTTGTTCTTTTCCTAACCCAGATCTGAATTGCAGATTACATTATCAAAAACAGAGTACTGTTTTTAATTGGTCTGACTCTTTAGTACCTAGCCTTGAAACAGTGTTTAGGACAGAATTTGGACTAGGATGGGTTAATCCCTTATACTCAGACAAACTGATGACAAAGATTCATGAGTGTATCCTGATGTATTTAGGCTTTTTGCCACTATGAACTAAGTTTATTTACAAAGGCCTCAGGGGCCTTCAGTAGGTAGTGAAATCAGGGCTTGTATTTCTTCACCACATGCCTTGCTTATAAAAAATTCTTTTGCATCTCTTGCTATAAGCAAAGATAAATCTGGGATCTTTACTATTGAGTGTCAGGGCTGTATTTTGACAAATTATATTACTTCTTCTATGGGTGTAGAAATGTTGGTAATTTTACATCAACCCCCTATGGCATGCTCCCAGTAGAACTGAGATAACCATGGTTCGACAACCCAGGATTAAGGCTCTGATCACTATTACAGATGCATTAAAAAGACCAAAAAGGGGTGTGGGAGACAGCATAATGCCTGAGGCTCCTAAGTCCCAGGTTCAATCCCCTGCACCGTCATAAGCCAGAGCTGAGCAGTGCTCTGGTATTTCACAGTGTGTGTGTGTGTGTGTGTGTGTGTGTGTGTGTGTGTGTGTGTGTGTGTGTGTCTGCATCTCTCTCAAAAATAAAATTAATTTAAAAATTTTTTAAATGGAACTAAAACAAAAAAGCCCAAAAAGATTTATAGCTGCATTAATATTAGGAATCATAGCACTGATAGTAATTATTAGAGCAGTAGCTGTATCAACTACTTCTCTAGTACAACAAAAGCATACTGCTCACCTTGTAGATCAGCTTTCAAAAAATGATTCTGCAACACTTATGATACAGGAAAAGATAAGACAGAAAGATGCTAGAGTTAATGCTCTTGAAGAGGCAGTCCTACACATAGGGACTCAGATTCAAAATATTAAGACCAGAATGACCACTAGAGACCACTCTAGCTTTAAATGGACTTGTGTTACTTCCTTTCTATATGATACCACCCACCCATGGGAAATTGTTAAAAACCACTTGAAAGGTCTTTGGTCTGCCACAAATATGTCTTTAGATTTATAATACTTGCAAACACAAGTCCAATCTGCTGGGCAGGCTCATGTGCCGTGGGCCAGAGCTTCAGAGGTGACTGCTTCCTTTTCTGAACAGCTTCTTAATTTTGTTTATAATAAGACATGGACCTTCTCTTCTAATAAATCGAGGCATTATTTTGGCTGTTATACTCATACTCCTCCTTGTACTTCCAGCCATCACCTGACTCCTGAACAAAAGCATCCAGTCCGTTCAACTGGAATTAGAGACCTTCTTATTAAAAAATAAAAAAGGGGGAAATGGTGGAGGCAAAGTCAAGTCTGCTGCCTTACTAAGTATGCGGCAGGCCAAGACTGCCTGCAAAGCAGGAGTCCTAGACTAAACTGAAGCTATTCATCCTTTTGTTTACAATTACCTTGATAATTTGAGGACGTATTAGCTATGCTGGAAATACACAAATATTACCTGGGGACAATAAAAAGAGATCCCCAGGGGAAGTCCTTGGTGACAACAATTATGGCAGTGAGTGTAACAAGACTAAAAATGGCCTAGGAGCTGAAGTTACTGTACTCACTAAGAGGCTTTCAGAAAAAGAGCTACTTGACACCACTACAGCTGCTCTATTAGCTGGACTCAGACCAAAAACCAGAACTATGGGTGGCTGATAGTATGGTGATAGTATGATAGTATAGTAGACTGTGGTCTACACCTAAATATAAAGAGGCCCTATTAACTTACCCTCACCCACAGACCCCCTGCTTCCATTTACAGGTATCTATGATGAATATAGAGGTTGTGTAGTTAAATAGCTAACCTCAGGGTATGTGGGTAGAAGTTAGTAAACTTTCATATATGCAAATGTTAGCCAGAAGAGAGCCCCCATGGTGTGTCCTTACTTAACAGCAGAATATTTCTTTAAGTAGACAGCTTATGAGATATTACAAAAGACTTGATTTATATGATCTAGTTAGGCCCATCCAAGAGTGGGTTAAGAAGAAAAGCTATTAGATTGCGTTCCAGGGAGAAATGTTTACTCAAACAGAAGGTCAGAACAGGGAGATAGTGAAAACACAGATGGTCATTTCAAGGAAACTTTCAAGGGAAAATTTAGGCTACCCCAGACCAAGGGAACTTTCAAGGGGAGATTAGGATGCCCCAGACCAAGGAAACTTCCTAAGGAAAACACACATAAAATAATCATAATGAAGCATCCAATAGCACAGCTATATACAAGATACTGGGTACTGTACAGCAAACCATAACAAAGGGACTTTTCAAAGTTAACCCAATTAACAAATAATGTGATGATAATATTAACTATCGATTGTCTTTTTGAACCCTAAGACAGCAGGAACCTCACATCTTCACTATAGAGCCCCTACTTTCCCCAGTCCTGGAACCCTTGGATAGGGCCCACTTTCCCGTATCCATCTCCCAATCCAAACCAAATAATATTGCATCCGCCGATCACAACCTAATCAAAGCAATGATTGCCACCTCAACATGCTTCACCTCAGACTGTATCCAGAGACTTCACGTGTGGAATGACAACCCTTCAGCTTCATTACTCGGGTGAGACCTTTCCTTTTATAGTACACTCTAATTTCATCTCAGGTAGTTCTCTTTCTAACGAAGTCCCATAACCTAGATATACACCAGTTTCTGTGAGAGAGAGCTTATGTGCACACGTATCCATAAACTACTGCAAAATATATACCTGAAAGCAGAAGTACACTAGAGTTTGCAGTGAGTACCTCCCTAACACTTCCTCTCCACTATTCCAAGCTTGGGATCCATGATTGCTCAACAAATTGTTTGGCTTCATATGTTAATTCTCTTTTCAATCACCAGGTTCCAGATTCCACCAGGATGCTGGCTAGGCTTCCCTGGATTGAAGACCCCACCAATGTGTCCTGGAGCTCAGCTTCCCCAGAGACACACCTTACTAGGGAAAGAGAGAGGCAGACTGGGGGTATGGACCGACCAGTCAACGCCCATGTTCAGCGGGGAAGCAATTACAGAAGCCAGACCTTCTACCTTCTGCAACCCTCAACGACCCTGGGTCCATGCTCCCAGAGGGCTAGAGAATGGGAAAGCTACCATGGGAGGGGGTGGGTTATGGGGATTGGGTGGTGGGAATAGTGTGGAGTTGTACCCCTCCTACCTTATGTTTTTGTTCACTAATCCTTTCTTAAATAAAAAATTAAAAAAAAATCATAATGTTGCTAAAGATTATTCTTAATGTTAATAAAGAGAACCATACATGTCAACTGTATCTTTGATGTTAATGAAAACAATTTTACATGATGTCAAGTATCTACAGGTAAAAATTGTTTAAAAATAAAGCTCTGCAGACAAAGGTCAGAGGTGCCTCTCTCCTGCACTTGAAGCAGATGACATGTCTCTCACTTCATTCCACCGACTCCTGTTTCCTTATGGAACCCTTATAGCTTTTGCAGGTGCCGGCCCCAGCAGTTTCCATTTTATAAATAAAAATTAAATAACAAAAAAAAAGAGTAAGTGAAAACAGAAATACAAGAGTTTATGTAAATAGAATCTCATGCCTGATGCTCTCAGGATCCAGGTTCTATTCCCTGACCCACCGTAAGCCAGGCATGAGCAGTGCCCTGGCAGAAAGAGAGAAAAGAGACAGACAGACAGAAAGAAAGAAAGAAATATGATGGGCAAAACAGAAACAGTAAATTAAACATGTATAAATTAAAATACAACTTATTCAAGAGGAAAAAGAAACAGACTCTGATGTGGGGCAAGTCACTTACCCAAGAAACTGCCATCTCTTCCTCTTTCCCTGAATGTCTTTCCAGCCAGAAAATGAAGATAAGTTACAGCAATAGCTTGAGACGCTGTTTTAAATCTAGCAGCACAGCCTCTTCACTGGACAGTATAGCACCTAATATGGAAGATATTGTAATGAATAAGAGGTACAATACTCTAGCTTTGCAATGTAAAAAGAAGAGATTATTGGAACATTTAGTGCATTATCCTTCTTATTAGGAGTACTACAAAGCCTACAAATTCAACTGACATCTCATTCCAACGCTTTCATTGTTCTTCAACGAAAGCATCCACAAAAACATAGCAAAATGTCTATTAGTCTTTTTACTTAAGTCAAGTCTCACCTAAATACTGCTCAGAGATCTGTTTTAAAACAGTAATAGAGATGATGGGTGGATGAATGGAGCCAAAATGGCAGCTTGAAGACAACAGCTGGCATAAGCTCTGCAAGGAAGCTGCATTAAACCTGGGAATTTCAAGTGAGGGTCGGAATTCCAGGCTAGTGGCAGAGAAAGAATGTAGGAGAGCTCTAAAGAACCAAGGAAGAGCCCTATATCCCACTCTTACACTGGCAAACCGAGGCTGAAAAGGACTAAGGAAACATGGAGCTGGCCCACAGGCTATGAATTTGACTCTTTCCCATTGCACCCCAAGACCAACATCCACACCAGAGGAGTAAGGGAACCAGCTGCAGACAAGAGATTACTAAAGATAATTTCTTTATCAAGATACCAAGCTTGCTCAACAATTTGTTTGGCTTTGTATGTTAACTCTCTTTTCAATCACCAGGTTCCAGATGCCATCAGGATGCTGGCCAGGCTTCCCTGGATTGAAGACCCCACTAATGTGTCCTGGAGCTTAGCTTCCCCAGAGACCCACCCTACGAGGGAAAGAGAGAGGCAGACTGGGAGTATGGACCGGCCTGTCAACACCCATGTTCAGCGGGGAAGCAATTACAGAAGCCAGACCTTCTACCTTCTGCATCCCACAATGACCCTGGGTCCATGCTCCCAGAGGGATAGAGAATGGAAAAGCTATTGGGGGAAGTGGTGAGATATGGAGATTGGGTGGTGGGAATTGTGTGGAGTTGTACCCCTCCTACCCTATGGTTTTGTTAATTAATCCTTTCTTAAATAAAAAAAAAAATTTAAAAAAAGATACCAAGCTCAGCGGGAGCATCCAGAGGAGGGGTTTCTTTTCCCAAGCAAAGGGGTTTTTGTTTGTTTGTTTTTCACAGACACTAGAGCTCAATCTGAGTGGCTGAATACCTGACCAATTTCTGCCTCCACTGGGGGCTGTGATAATAATGTCCTTTGATTTTGCTTGGGTTACTTTATCTATTTTTCTTTCTCCGTTATACCTACTGAACTTGATTGATAGTTGCTTCTTGTGATTGTGTGGTTTTGCTTTTTTTAGGAAGGGGGGATGTTGTGTAGCCAGTCTGGAATAGTTTAATCTAATCTACAATCTGATTGTTAAGAGTTTTATTAATCTGGCCTTTTTTTTTTTTTTTTACAAATTTTTTCCATTTATTTTTAAATATTTATTTATTCATTGCCTTTTTATTTATTTTATTTGTTTGTTCCATTTTGTTGCCCTTGTTGTTTTATTGTTGTAGTTATTATTGTTGTTATTGATGTCGTTGTTGTTGGAAAGGACAGAGAGAAATAGAGAGTGGAGGGGAAGACAGAGAGAGGGAGAGAAAGACACCTGCAGACCTGCTTCACCACCTGTGAAGGGACTCCCCTGCAGGTGGGGAGCCGGGGGCTCAAACTGGGATTCTTCTGCGGGTCCTTGCACTTTGTGCCACGTGCACTTAACTGGCTGTGCTACCACCCGACCCCTAAATAAATAATTTAAAAATAAATAAATAAAAGGAGTAGAGTGGTAGCACAGCAGGTGAGCACAAGTTAAGCCTGCTGCCATTTGTTTGTTTGTTTGGATGCTCTATCATTTGTATAGATTTCATTCAACAAGGATCTAGCAGGCACCTGCAATGGTGGAGGAAGGAAGGAAAGATAGCAAGAAAAAAGTCCCTGCCCTTCAGGAAGTCAGTGTTCCAGTGAAGTTTGCCTACAGGAAACAGAGTCAACTTCCAACTCTGTAATCCATGCAATTCACTCCCAGGCCATCAGGAGAAAAGGAAGTTATTTTGTTATTTAGATCATCACTCCTGGGTGGTGGTAGATAACATAATTTTATCCAAAAAGACTATCCAGCCTAAGGCTCTACAGTCCCAGTCCCCCCCACACCACCATAAGCCAGAGTTGAGAAATGCTCTGGTTAAAATAATAATAATCTTTAAAAAAAAGAAAAGAAAATCACTCCTGAATTAGTCAGCCCCTTCAGCTAAGGCATGTTCTTTGCTGTTCTTTTGACCTGCAAATCAACAGCTGGCATGCAGGAGGCATGGGCACAGACAGGGGGATCAACCCAGGGAGTGTCCCCACCCCACCTGATCTACTTGAGATCTCACTGCAAGATCTCACCTGTCATCTAAGCTCAGGGCCCTGCTGATGCCCTTGGTCAGTCAGTCCTGAATGAGTGGTCATGGGGCTAGGGGTAAGGTGCTGTGCCTCCCAGCCTGTGACAATGGCTCCCAGACCCGCAGCCTTGCTGCCACCCTGTGTGGCTGAGCCCTCCACCACTCAAACCCAGTCTGGGGACAGGGATGCATGTGGGGACTACAGCAGTAACAATGAATGAATAAGCAAAATGGCTTGCAGCTTTATCTCCTTTGGGGAATGGCACTCATATGGACATGTCCCTCTAGGGAGTCAGGGATGGGTAGACTGCTGCATGAGGGGTTTGGGCACCCCAATCCAAGCTGGCTTCCCAAAGGGGCACTAGCAGCACACATTCAACTTGAAGGGGGTCACTGAGAGGCCATGGGACCCCAGAAAGTGACAGGGGAGCATGTACCAGCCCCACCCCCCCATACACTGCTCAGTCTCTCTTTTATCAAGCCAGTCCCCAAAATGTAAGGACCCAGAGGTGGGGTTAAAGAGAGTTGGTGGGAATCCTGGAACCCCAGCACTCTCCCCTCACCCCTTATTCCAACTACTTCCTGGATGGGAGAGACAGGATCAGAGCCAACAGGAGGGCCTAGCACAGCCAGCAGAGGCCCAGACTGCCCCAGGCATCCCATTAGAAGCCTAGAGCCCTAGACCCAGGAGGCTGGGAAGTTCAGATGCTGAGTTGGCAGACAGAAAGGGGCAAACCCTGAACCTGGGGGTGGTGGTTGGGGTGGGGGGAAGCTGGGCCAGAGGTCTCTTCCCAGGTGTGGGCATGGGGAAGAGGCTGTGGAGTCAGTTCCCAGGGCCACCATGACCTCTGGTGCCCCCCACAGAAAGGGCCCCAGTTCTTGCCAGCAGGCAGTATCCCTCCATCCCACCCTCTTCCCTGACCACCCTCAGCTCCTGGGTCCAGTTTCTGGAGGTAGCAAAGCTTCCTTTTCTCAGTCACTTTAGGAGGAAGAGGAAACAGTGGTGACCCTGATGCTAGACTCCAACTGCACCCTTAGCTGGCTAGCTGGCAGGGTCCTCACCCTCACGCTCTGGCCCACACTGGCCTAGCCTCCTAGCAGGCCTCCCTATGACTCTCCCCAGTGCATGGCAGCATCAGCCCAAGTACATCAATATTTCCCTTTTCTTTCTTTCTTTTTTTAACTAGATCAATGCCTAGCTCTGGTTTATGGTGGTGCGGGGACTGAACCTGGGACTATGGAGTCTCAAGCATGAGAGTCTGTTTACATAACTATTATGCTATATATGCCCAATATTTCTGCTTGCTTACCTATAAGGATTGTAGGTAGGTTTCCTGAGAAATGTGCAGAAACTATCATATTTAAGCCTGCATCAGAATCTGCACTTACATTATGTATTTACTGACTTTATTTCACAAGATTCTTATTTGTGATTAGTAGTAGTTTACAAGACTGTAAGATCGTAGGGCATAGACCCACACCACAGCCACCATCAGTCTGGGGTTGATACATTCCTGAGCAGGAAAGATGAGGAACATGCAGTCTGGGGCAGCACCATGGGCCATAAGGGGGCTTGGGAGAGAAGCTCACACGACACTCTTCACATTCAGTGACTGTAGGCAAGAAGGGAAAAGGTGAAAGACATAGACAGATTTAAAAAGCTCTTGGCAGCTGAGGTAGAACCAGAGGTGACAGAATGCTTGAAGAAGTCTGTCTCTCCAGGCAGTTTGCTAGCTGAATACTGATAGTCCTTTAGGAAAAAAAGAATAATAAACACACAGATGCTTGACTTTACCAGATGTGCAATTCTACAATAGTGTCTCTTCTGTTATTTCTACAGACATGGAGATTGTGAATTTTAGTTTTCATGTCAAAGCACAGAGAATTTGAGCCACTTTGACATTTGAAATTTGACTTAATGATTTTTTCAGAGCCAGGTAATAAGAGGAAGATTAGGAGAATATAAAAGCAGTTCTGGGATCCTAGACCCTAAGGTGTCTCTCTGGCTCAGGATCCTGCAGAAAAGTGTGCCCCAGTATGGTTCCATAGCCCCCATGTACACTTGGTCGATTCCAAAATATATTCCTCCATGAGGATAATTTCTGGAACCATCAGTTCCACCCCGGTTCCATGGCTGCCAGTTCTTAGTAACATCGCCCCACCAAATATTCGTCGGGATGCGGAATCATCTAAGCTCATTTCCCATGTCTACGCTCGATCGGACTTGCCAATTTACGCAGATATCTTTGCCCACCCTGTCCAACGCTGACGTCTCATCACCCAATCTGGTCCCCTACACCTACACTGAAATTATCTGTTCCAGATTCTTGGAAACACAGTAGGCAGTCAGCTGAGGTAAAGAACAAACACCTCATCACAGACCCCTGGAAGCATCAACCCGGCTTTGACGTAGCACGTTATGATTGGGCCCTCCTCAATCGCTTTCGAACAGGCCATGGCCGGTGCGAGGACAAATTGATGGGGTCTACATCAACAGTATATACACAGCTTTCCCATATTCGGGAGGTAAAAGCTTCCCTGATCCAGCTTTCTGGATACTTATACAGGCATTACATTATCTCCCTGACAATCATTGGGTCAACATGCATAGAAAAGGTTAGCATAAAAACTAGTGTCGTAAGATGTCCTTTGGAAGATAGCTAAAATAACACTACTAGCAATCTGCAAAACGGAGATGCCGACAGTCATGGCATGAGGTTGAAAGCGGTGATGCAGAAGACTCAGAAGAGGGAGAGGGAGATGATGGAGACAGTGGGGAGGCATGAGATCCAGAGAGAGAAAAGAAGATGATGGAGATGGGGGAGACTGAGAAGATGAAGCAGAGGGAGAAGGAGATGATGAAGATGGCGGAAGGTGGAAGTTCCAGAAATTGGAGAAGGTGATGGAGATGACGGAGAGTAAGAAGATGCAGAAGAAGACGAAGGAGATGTTGGACATGGCGGAGAGTGAGAAGATGCAGAGGAAGCAGCAGGAGATGATGGAGATAGTGGAGAGTGAGAAGATGCAGAAGAGGGCGAAGCAGATGATGGAGATGGTGGAGAGTGAGATGATGCAGAAGAAGAAGGAGATGATGAGATGGTGGTGAGTGAGAAGATGCAGAAGAGGGAGAAGGAGATGATGGAGATGGCGGTGGGTGAGAAGATGCAGAAGAGAGAAAGAGACGGTGATGATGGAGATGGCAGTGGGTGAGAAGATGTAGAAGGGGGAGAAGGTGATGATAAAGATGGCGGAGTGTGAGAAGATGCAGAAGAGGGAGAAGGAGATGATGGAGATTGCGGGGAGTGAGAGGATGCAGAAGAGGGAGAAGGAGATGATGGAGATGGCAGAGAGTGAGATGATGCAGCTCTCCCTCTTCTGCATCTTCTCCATCCCTGCCATCTCCATCACCTTCTTCTTCTCCTCCCTCCACTGCATCTTCTCACTCTCCGCCATCTCCATCATTTGCTTCTGTTTCTTCTGCATCTTCTGCCACCCCACCACTCCATCATCTCATTCTCTTCTGCTGCATCTTCAGCCTTCTTACAGTCTGCATCATCTCCTTCGCCCTAGTCTGCATCTTCTGCCCCCACACCACCGGCATCATCTACCTCTCCCTTTTCTGTGTCCCAAAATGTGAACTTCATTATCAACCACTAGGCCTCATCCTATGCCCTTGTTGGTTCCTGCACACCTGGTTGGTTCCTTTGCCTGCCTTTTCTTTCTCGAAGCTTCACCAGCTCTGTGCCTTCCAGTGTTGTCTCCTGCCTCACTGGCAGGTGACAAGAGACATTTCAATATTGTTCATAGATCTATTAGGGTCTTTTTCTTTTTCTTTCTTTTTACTTATTATTATTATTATTTTACTAGAGCGCGACTCAGCTGTGCTTTGTGGTGGTGCTGGGGATTGAACCTGGGAGTTTGTAACCTCAAGCATGAGAGTCTGTTTATATAGTCATGATGCTATCTACCCTTGTCTAACTCTATTACTTATTACTAGGTAGAGACAGTGTGAAATTGGGAAGGCAAGCGGGCGATCGAAGGGAAGGCCTCATGGTTGATTGATATAGAGGTTCAATTTCTGCAAGTGTCCGGGCCTTGATTATGTCCCTAGGAGCAGAGTAGAGGCCGAAAGCTGACTGTGCATGCTTCCTCTGTGACACTATAGACCCACACTGTGACACTATAGACCCACATAACTCACACCAAGGAAGTTTCCCTCTTTCTCATCCAACCTCATTCTCTCTCTCTATCTCTATCTCTCGTTATATTTTTTAAACTGTTTATTTAAAAAATTATTTATTTGAGGTCTCGGCCCATCAAGTCTGTGTGGGAATCTCAGGCCTCCACAGCTAGGGCCCCAGCTGATGGGGTAGCCCGACAGTAACTAAAGAGTCATCATTCATGTTTGCCAGTCTCTTGCCCGTATTCAGCTTTTGCAGTCCTTGCTTTTTAATAAAGTTAGCTTTGCAGTGACTGAGGGAAGTGTAGTAGGAAGGCGGTGAGGAGGGTATCGAGGTCTAAATAGAAACTTTCATTAGGCACTTTATGTTGTCTTTTTAGGTCTTTCTACTTGCTTGCTTCATTTATTGACTCACTGCAGACTATTGTGCAATTTTACTTCACGGATATGTTCTATCCCTCATTTATGGACACGTGTTCATATGCCCTATCTCATGGGACCTGTCACTGGTCATCTCCATAAGGAACAACACAATAGACACCGTGGTGAGCCCACATAGGACCTTGCCCTCTATGAGGATCAACAGTTGTAGAGCATGTTCCATCCTCGGAAGGGAGTTGGACAACATACTCTATGCTTCACCTGCGGAAGATAGGTCCTGATATGGGGCATTTTGGAACGTTCCTACTGATGACCACAGGATGTGAGCTCAGACCTAAAGGGATGCAATGGTCCACAGGCTCCTAAGGTGAATATGGGCACCAGGACAAATTGATGGGGTCTACATCAACAGTATATACACAGCTTTCCCATATTCGGGAAGTAAAAGCTTCCCTGATCCAGCTTTCTGGATACTTATCCAGGCATGACATTATCTCCCTGACAATCATTGGGTCCACCTGCATATAAAAGGTTAGCATAAAAACTAGTGTCGTTAGGTGTCCTTTGGAAAATAGCTAAAATAACACTACTAGCAATCTGCAAAACGGAGAAGCCGACAGTCATGGCGTGATGTTGAAAGCGGTGATGCAGAAGACTCAGAAGAGGGAGAGGGAGATGATGGAGACAGTGGGGAGGCATGAGATCCAGAGAGAGAAAAGAAGATGATGGAGATGGGGGAGACTGAGAAGATGAAGCAGAGGGCGAAGGAGATGATGGAGATGGCGAAGAGTGAGAAGATGCAGAGGAAGCAGCAGGAGATGATGGAGATGGTGGAGAGTGAGAAGATACAGAGGAAGGCGAAGGAGATGACGGAGATGGTGGAGAGTGAGATGATGCAGAAGAAGAAGAAGAAGGAGATGATGGAGATGGCGGTGGGTGAGAAGATGCAGAAGAGGGAGAAGGAGATGAGGGAGATGGCGGAGAGTGAGAAGATGCAGAATAAGGAGAAGGAGATGATGGAGATGGTGGAGTTTGAGAGGATGCAGAAGAGAGAGATGGTGATGATGGAGATGGCGGTGGTTGAGAAGATGTAGAAGGGGGAGAAGGTGATGATAAAGATGGCGGAGTGTGAGAAGATGCAGAAGAGGGAGAAGGAGATGATGGATTGGCGGGGAGTGAGAGGATGCAGAAGATGGAGAAGCAGATGATGGAGATGGCAGAGAGTGAGATGATGCAGCTCTCCCTCTTCTGCATCTTCTCCATCCCTGCCATCTCCATCACCTTCTTCTTCTCCTCCCTCCACTGCATCTTCTCACTCTCCGCCATCTCCATCATCTCCTTCTGTTTCTTCTGCCACCCCACCACTCCATCATCTCCTTGTCTTCTGCTGCATCTTCAGCCTTCTTACAGTCTGCAACATCTCCTTCTGCCTAGTCTTCAGCTTCTGCCCCCACAGCACCAGCATCATCTACCTCTCCCTTTTCTGTGTCCCAAAATGTGAACTTCATTATCAACCACTAGGCCTCATCCTATGTCCTTGTTGGTTCCTGCACACCTGGTTGGTTCCTTTGCCTGCCTTTTCTTTCTCGAAGCTTCACCAGCTCTGTGGCTTCCAGTGTTGTTTCCTGCCTCACTGGCAGGTGACAAGAGACATTTCAATATGTTCATAGATCTATTTGGGTCTTTTTTTTTTCTTTCTCTTTACTTATTAATATTATTATTATTTTACCAGAGCGCGACTCAGCTGTGCTTTGTGGTGGTGCTGGGGATTGAACCTGGGAGTTTGTAACCTCAAGCATAAGAGTCTGTTTATAGAGTCATGATGCTATCTACCCTTGTCTAACTCTATTTGTTAAAATTACATATTACTGGGTAGAGACAGTGTGAAATTGGGAAGACAAGTGGGAGATCGAAGGGAAGGCCTCGTGGTTGATATTGAGGTTCACATTTTTGCAAGTGTCCGGGCGTTGTGTATGTCCCTAGGAGCAGAG
Organism: Erinaceus europaeus; assembly: GCF_950295315.1. Classification (NCBI taxonomy): domain Eukaryota; kingdom Metazoa; phylum Chordata; class Mammalia; order Eulipotyphla; family Erinaceidae; genus Erinaceus; species Erinaceus europaeus. The sequence goes on along the minus strand of NC_080184.1, from coordinate 7,199,884 downwards.
TAGAGGCTGAAAGCTGACTGTGCATGCTTCCTCTGTGACACTATAGACCCACATACCTCACACCAAGGAAGTTTCCCTCTTTCTCATCCAACCTCATTCTCTCTCTCTCTCGTTATATTTTTTAAACTGTTTATTTTAAAAATTATTTATTTGAGGTCTCGGCCCATCAGCTCTTTGTGGGAATCTCAGGCCTACACAACTAGGGCCCCAGCTGATGGGGTGGCCCGACAGTAACTAAAGAGTCATCATTCCTGTTTGCCAGTCTCTTGCCCGTATTCAGCTTTTGCAGTCCTTGCTTTTTAATAAAGTTAGCTTTGGAGTGACTGAGGGAAGTGTAGTAGGAAGGCGGTGAGGAGGGTATCTAGGTCTAAATAGAAATTTTCATTAGGCACTTTATGTTGTCTTTTTAGGTCTTTCTACTTGCTTGCTTCATTTATTGACTCACTGCAGACTATTGTGCAATTTTACTTCACGGATATGTTTTGCCCTCATTTATGGACACGTGTTCATATGCCCTATCTCATGGGACCTGTCAATGGTTATCTCCATAAGGAACAACACAATGGACACTGTGTTGAGCCCACATAGAACCTTGCCCTCTATGAGGATCAACAGTTGTAGAGCATGTTCCATACTCTGAAGGGAGTTGGACAACATACTCTATGCTACACCTGCGGAAGATAGGACCTAATATGGGGCGTCTTGGAATGTTCCTACTGATGACCACAGGATGTGAGCTCAAACCTAAAGTGATGCAATGGTCTTAAAGGCTCCTAAGGTGAATATGGGCACCAGGACAAATTGATGGGGTCTACATCAACAGTATATACACAGCTTTCCCATATTCGGGAAGTAAAAGCTTCTTGATCCAGCTTTCTGGATACTTATCCAGGCATGATATTATCTCCCTGACAATCATTGGGTCCACCTGCATATAAAAGGTTAGCATAAAAACTAGTGTCGTTAGATGTCCTTTGGAAGATAGCTAAAATAACACTACTAGCAATCTGCAAAACGGAGATGCCGACAGTCATGGCGTGATGTTGAAAGAGGTGATGCAGAAGACTCAGAAGAGGGAGAGGGAGATGATGGAGACAGTGGGGAGGCATGAGATCCAGAGAGAGAAAAGAAGATGATGGAGATGGGGGAGACTGAGAAGATGAAGCAGAGGGAGAAGGAGATGATGAAGATGGCGGAAGGTGGAAGTTCCAGAAATTGGAGAAGGTGATGGAGATGACGGAGAGTGAGAAGATGCAGAAGAGGGCGAAGGAGATGATGGAGATGGCGGAGAGTGAGAAGATGCAGAGGAAGCAGCAGGAGATGATGGAGATGGTGGAGAGTGAGAAGATGCAGAAGACGGCAAAGGAGATGACGGAGATGGTGGAGAGTGAGATGATGCCGAAGAAGAAGGAGGAGATGATGGAGATGGCGGTGGGTGAGAAGATGCAGAAGAGGGAGAAGGAGATGATGGAGATGGCGGAGAGTGAGAAGATGCAGAATAAGGAGATGGAGATGATGGAGATGGTGGAGTTTGAGAGGATGCAGATGAGAGAGATGGTGATGATGGAGATGGCGGTGGTTGAGAAGATGTTGAAGGGGGAGAAGGTGATGATAAAGATGGCGGAGTGTGAGAAGATGCAGAAGAGGGAGAAGGAGATGATGGAGATGGCGGGGAGTGAGAGGATGCAGAAGAGGGAGAGGTAGATGATGGAGATGGCCGAGAGTGAGATGATGCAGCTCTCCCTCTTCTGCATCTTCTCCATCCCTGCCATCTCCATCACATTCTTCTTCTCCTCCCTCCATTGCATCTTCTCACTCTCCGCCATCTCCATCATCTCCTTCGGTTTCTTCTGCATCTTCTGCCTCCCCGCCACTCCATCGTCTCCTTCTCTTCTGCTGCATCTTCAGCCTTCTTACTGTCTGCATCATCTCCTTCTCCCTAGTCTGCATCTTCTCCCCCCACACCACCGGCATCATCTACCTCCCCTTTTCTGTGTCCCAAAATGTGAACTTCATTATCAACCACTAGGCCTCATCCTATGTCCTTGTTGGTTCCTGGACACCTGGTTGGTTCCTTTGCCTGCCTTTTCTTTCTCGAAGCTTCACCAGCTCTGTGCCTTCCAGTGTTGTCTCCTGTCTCACTGGCAGGTGACAAGAGACATTTCAATACGTTCATAGATCTATTTGGGTCTTTTTCTTTTTCTTTCTTTTTACTTATTATTATTATTTTTTTTTTTTACTAGAGCGCGACTCAGCTGTGCTTTGTGGTGGTGCTGGGGATTGAACCTGGGAGTTTGTAACCTCAAGCATGAGAGTCTGTTTATAGAGTGATGATGCTATCTACCCTTGTCTAACTCTATTTGTTAAAATTACATATGACTGGGCAGAGACAGTGTGAAATTGGGAAGGCAAGGGGGAGATCGAAGGGAAGGCCTCGTGGTGGATATTGAGGTTCACATTTCTGCAAGTGTCCGGGCCTTGAGTATGTCCCTAGGAGCAGAGTAGAGGCTGAAAGCTGACTGTGCATGCTTCCTCTGTGACACTATAGACCCACATACCTGACACCAAGGAAGTTTCCCTCAGTATCATCCAACCTCATTCTTTCTCTCTCTCTATCTCTCGTTATATTTTTTAAACTGTTTATTTAAAAAATTATTTATTTGAGGTCTTGGCCCATCAAGGCTGTGTGGTAATCTCAGGCCTCCACAGCTAGGGTCCCAGCTGATGGGGTGGCCCGACAGTAACTAAAGAGTCATCATTCCTGTTTGCCAGTCTCTTGCCCGTATTCAGCTTTTGCAGTCCTTGATTTTTAATAAAGTTAGCTGTGGAGTGACTGAGGGAAGTGTAGTAGGAAGGCGGTGAGGAGGGTATCTAGGTCTAAATAGAAACTTTCATTAGGCACTTTATGTTGTCTTTTTAGGTCTTTCTACTTGCTTGCTTCATTTATTGACTCACTGCAGACTATTGTGCAATTTTACTTCACGGATATGTTTTGCCCTCATTTATGGACACGTGTTCATATGCCCTATCTCATGGGACCTGTCACTGGTCATCTCCATAAGGAACAACCCAATAGACACTGTGGTGCGCCCACATAGGACCTTGCCCTCTATGAGGATCAACAGTTGTAGAGAATGTTCCATCCTCTGAAGGGAGTTGGACAATATACTCTATGCTACACCTGCGGAAGATAGGTCCTGATATGGGACATCTTGGAACGTTCCTACTGATGACCACAGGATGTGAGCTCAGACCTAAAGGGATGCAATGGTCTCACAGGCTCCTAAGGTGAATATGGGCACCAGGACAAATTGATGGGGTCTACATCAACAGTATATACACAGCTTTCCCATATTCGGGAAGTAAAGGCTTCCCTGATCCAGCTTTCTGGATACTTATCCAGGCATGACATTATCTCCCTGACAATCATTGGGTCCACCTGCATATAAAAGATTAGCATAAAAACTAGTGTCATTAGATGTCCTTTGGAAGATAGCTAAAATAACACTACTAGCAATCTGCAAAACGGAGATGCCGACAGTCATGGCGTGATATTGAAAGCGGTGATGCAGAAGACTCAGAAGAGGGAGAGGGAGATGATGGCGACAGTGGGGAGGCATGAGATCCAGAGAGAGAAAAGAAGATGATGGAGATGGGGGAGACTGAGAAGATGAAGCAGAGGGAGAAGGAGATGATGAAGATGGCGGAAGGTGGAAGTTCCAGAAAGTGGAGAAGGTGATGGAGATGACGGAGAGTGAGAAGATGCAGAAGAGGGCGAAGGAGATGATGGAGATGGCGGACAGTGAGAAGATGCAGAGGAAGCAGCAGTAGATGATGGAGATGGTGGAGAGTGAGAAGATGCAGAAGAAGGCAAAGGAGATGACAGAGATGGTGGAGAGTGAGATGATGCAGAAGAAGAAGAAGAAGAAGGAGATGATGGAGATGGCGGTGGGTGAGAAGATGCAGAAGAGGGAGAAGGAGATGATGGAGATGGCGGTGGGTGAGAAGATGCAGAAGAGGGAGAAGGAGATGATGGAGATGGCGGAGAGTGAGAAGATGCAGAATAAGGAGAAGGAGATGATGGAGATGGCGGAGTTTGAGAGGATGTAGAAGAGAGAGATGGTGATGATGGAGATGGCGGTGGTTGAGAAGATTTAGAAGGGGGAGAAGGTGATGATAAATATGGCGGAGTGTGAGAAGATGCAGAAGAGGGAGAAGGAGATGATGGAGATGGCGGGGAATGAGAGGATGCAGAATAGGGAGAAGGAGATGATGGAGATGGCGGAGAGTGAGATGATGCAGCTCTCCCTCTTCTGCATCTTCTCCATCCCTGCCATCTCCATCACCTTCTTCTTCTCCTCCCTCCACTGCATCTTCTCACTCTCCGCCATCTCCATCATTTCTTTCTGTTTCTTCTGCATCTTCTGCCACCCCACCACTCCATCATCTCCTTCTCATCTGCTGCATCTTCAGCCTTCTTACTGTCCGCATCTTCTCCTTCTCCCTAGTCTGCATCTTCTGCCCCCACACCACCGGCATCATCTTCCTCTCCCTTTTCTGTGTCCCAAAATGTGAACTTCATTATCAACCACTAGGCCTCATCCTATGTGCTTGTTGGTTCCTGCACACCTGGTTGGTTCCTTTGCCTGCCTTTTCTTTCTCGAAGCTTCACCAGCTCTGTGCCTTCCAGTGTTGTCTCCTACCTCACTGGCAGGTGACAAGAGACATTTCAATATGTTCATAGAAATATTTGGGTCTTTTTATTTTTCTTTCTTTTTACTTATTATTATTTTTTTTTTTACTAGAGCGCGACTCGCTGTGCATTGTGGTGGTGCTGGGGATTGAACCTGGGAGTTTGTAACCTCAAGCATGAGAGTCTGTTTATATAGTCATGATGCTATCTACCCTTGTCTAACTCTATTTGTTAAAATTACTTATTACTGGGTGGAGACAGTGTGAAATTGTGAAGGCAAGGGGGAGATCGAAGGGACGGCCTCGTGGTGGATATTGAGGTTCACATTTCTGCAAGTGTCCGGGCCTTGAGTATGTCCCTAGGAGCAGAGTAGAGGCCGAAAGCTGACTGTGCATGCTTCCTCTGTGACACTATAGACTTATGAAATTGCCATTTCCTCCCCCTCCTCTCAATTCCTTTTCAGGATAGAAAAATCAAAGAGATATCACAGCATCAGCTTGAGAATATGATTTAAATCCACCAGCAAAGTTGTTTTGCTTGACAGCACTGCACCTATCAGGAAGACATTGTAATGCATAAAAGGCCCAATAACCTAGCTTTTCAAAGTGAAGGGAAGAGATTCAAGAGCAAGGACAAACCCCTTGGGGGGTTAGCCTGCATATCAAGGCCTTTACAAAGCTTAAAATTTTTATTGACATATCTTATTAAAACCCTAGTTTCCCCTTTAACAAAAGCATAGACAAAAATTCTAGCAAAATATCTGAATCTTCCTTCTTAACTAAGGTCTCACTGCTCAGAGATCAGCAGTAAAACAGTGATATTCACATACAAAAACACTTTCATACCTAAGGCACTAGAAGCCTCAGATTCAATCCACAGCACCACATAAACCAGAGTTGAGGAATGCTTGGTAAAATAATAATAATAATAATAATAGAAAATAGTGATATTCGGAAAGAAAACAATAACAGAGTCTGGGGAGAAAAGGTTAATAGTTTTCCTTCCTATACAGCTATTAAGAACAACGAACCCACCTTCTCTGACCCATCTTGGACAGAGCTAGAAGGAATTATCTTAAGTGAGCTAAGTCAGAAAGATAAAGATGAGTATGGGATGATCCCACTCATCAACAGAAGTTGAGTAAGAAGATCTGAAAGGGAAACTAAAAGCAGGATCTGACTAAATTGAAAGTAGGGCACCAAAGTAAAAACCCTGTGGTGAGGGGTAGACATGCAGCTTCCTGGGCCAGTGGGGGGTGGGAGTGGGGAGTGGGTGGGAGGGATGGGTCACAGTCTTTTGGTGGTGGGAATGGTGTTTATGTACACTCCTAGTAAAGTGTAGTAAATCACTGGTTAATTAATATGAAAGGGGGAAAATTAATTGTATGTCTCGAAGTTTTTTAAAACACAGACTGAGTCTTTTTAATATATAGGCTGTGTCTTGATAAAAACGCTCTGTCTCAGCATTTTCTTCCAGTTAACACAATTAAAAAAAGAAATCGGGAGTCGGGCGGTAGCGCAGCGGGTTAAGCACAGGTGGCACAAAGCAGAAGGACCGGCATGAGGATCTGTTTCGAGCCTCTGGTTCCCCACCTGTAGGGGAGTTGCTTCACAAGTAGTGAAGCAGGTCTGTAGGTGTCTTTCCTTCCCGCTCTCTGCCTTTCCCTCCTCTCTTCATTTCACTCTGTCCTATCCAACAATGACAACAACAATAATAACTACAACAATAAAAAGCAACAGGGGCAACAAAAGAGAATAAATATATATATTTTTAAATCAGGGGTTGGATATGTTACAATGCATAAGGACTCAAGTTCAAGCCCTGCAGAAGGAAAGTTTTGAGAATGGTGAAACAGTGTTGCAGATGCCTCTTTGTTTCTGATCAGAATCTAATCTTCATTTCCAGGTACTATTTATAGTAGTACCTAAGACTAAGGAAATCTATATTTTTAAATAAAATGTAGAACTAGGGAGACAACATAATGGTTACTCAAAATGTCTTTAATGTTTTACATTAGTTCCTAGGTTCAATCTTTAACACTACCTTAAGCCACAGCTGAGCAGTCCTCTGGTAAAAAACAATACAATAGGGGGTCAGGCGGTAGTGCAGCGGGTTAAGCGCATGTGGCACAAAGCACAAGGACCAGAGTGAGGATCCTGGTTCAAGCCCCCAGCTCCACTTTCAGGGGAGTTGCTTCAAGAGCAGTCTACAGGTGTCTGTCTTTCTCTCCTCTCTCTATCTTCCCCTCCTCTCTCCATTTCTCTCTGTCCTATCCAACAAGGAACGATGTCAACAACAACAATAATAACCACAACAAGGCTACAACAAAAAGTGCAACAAAAGGGGGGGATGGCCTCCAGAAGCAGTGGATTCATGGTGCAGGCACTGAGCCCTAGCAATAACCCTGGAGGCAAAAAAAAAAAAAAAAACCAATAAAAAGAATAAAGATGCAAATACTACCTATTTATATTACTAAATGTCTAGAATCAACAGTAATATATAGTATGGTCTTCAGGGAAGACCACAGGGCCACAGCCAAGTCAGTTTCAGGAGCTGGCTATGCAAGATCTGAAAAGGTAGGTCCAGGAGGGTGAGGGAAGGGAGTACATGAAGACCCCTGTCCCAGACCTTCACCTTCTGCAGGTCAGTCCCAGGTGAAAGACAGAGCTGCCCACAAAGCAGGCACTCTGCCTTGGAGTTGGTTAGGTGGACTTCAGAGAAAACAGGCACTATTTCATAAAAAAAAAATTAAGTTAACAGATATGTAGTAATGAAATGGGTTACTTGTGATCCAGGAGGTGGCGCAGTGGATAAAGCATTGGACTCTCAAACATGAGGTCCTGAGTTCAATCCCCGGCGTACATGTACCAGAATGATGTCTGGTTCTTTCTCTCTCTCCTATCATTTCTCATGCAAATAAATAAAATTTTTAAATAAACAAAACAAAACAAAATAAAATGAATTACAGATTCTGACACAGGAGTCTAGGGTGGAATCTGAGTCTTCATTTCCATGCCAAGAAATATAATTATGAGTAACAAAGAGATAGAAATCTCAAGGAAGTCTTTTTGGATGTCTTTCAATGAGTTTTAGAGCAACTATAGATATAAGTATAGTAAGCCTAATGTCTGCATTAGTCTATTTAAATAGTTCTAGTTACTACAGATTCTGTTTTCCATTAATGTATGCAACCCTAAAAGAAATAATCTATGAAGTGAGGCATATTATTCTTCCACTTTCTGAGAAAATTTAATCAGTGGTCAAATAAAAGGTAGAGACTGGACTTTTAAAAAAAACATTTATTTGTTTATTCCCTTTTGTTGCCCTTGTTGTATAATTGTTGTATTTGTTATTGAAGTTGTCATTGTTGGATAGGATAGAGAGAAATGGAGAGAGGAGGGGAAGACAGAGAGGAGAGAAAGATAGACACATGCAGACCTGCTTCACCACTTTTGAAGTGAACTCCTGCAGATGGGGAGCTGGGGGCTCGTACCAGGATCCTTACACTGGCCATTGCGCTTTGCGCCTTGTGCTCTTAACCTGCTGCACTACTGCCCAGCTCCCTAACCTACAGTTTTATAAATCACAATTAAACAAATATGAGAAAGGAATAACAGGATGTCTCAGGCTTTTTAATGCATAGACTTCAGTTCTGAGTATATATTCCTTCAATCTAAGCACTTAAGTCTTCAAATTGGCAAACTGATTGGATTTTAAGGTTGAGCTTAAATTGATGATACATTTCTAATAATAACTATTTTTTGGAAATATTAAATCATCTATAATCTTAGATCAGGGGAACAGAAACAACTGTTCTTCTCAGTATATAAGATATAGGTATTTATAAACGACATAAAGCATGGTGAGGTTTTGTGGTGCGAAGCACAAGGACTGGTGTAAGGATCCTGGTTCAAGCCTCTGGCTCCCCACCAGCAAGGGAGTCGCTTCACAAGTGGTGAAGCAGGTCTGCAGGTGTCTATCTTTCTCTCCCCCTCTGTCATCCCCTCCTCTCTCCATTTCTCTCTGTCCTATCTAATAAAGATGATAATAACAACAATAATTACAAAAAAAAAGGCAACAAAAGGGAAAATAAATAAATATAAGTAATAAAATTTTTTTAAAAAAAATTACCTGTTGCCTTCTTAACCCCTAAGACAACATATAAAAACATATATGCATTCACTATAAAACCTGTATTTCTTCTAGTCTTGGAACATTTGGGGCTTTGCTCATTTTCCTGCACACTTCTCTTGATCCATACCAATGGATACAGCATCTGCTGATCTCAAACAAATCAGTGCAAACAGTACCACCTCCACATTTCATTTTGGAGTGTGTCCAGAGATGCCAGGCTTGGAATGTCAATCCTCCAGCTCCATTACTCTGGTGAGGCCTTTTCTACCTCATGGGAATCATTAGTTACATTTCAGGTGCTATACTTTTTAATCTAGATACAGAAGCTACAGAATCCAAATACAGACCAGGACACATGAGATAGGGCACATGTATACATGTCTCCATAGGTTAAGGGAAAATATAGACCTTAAAATAAAATTGTACAATAGTTTGCAGCGGCTCAGTAACTGCAGCAAGTAGAAAGACCTGAAAAATTAAACAAACAAAAAAAACACCATGAAGTACTTAAACAAATAGTTTCTGAGACCTTTCCCTCAGACACTCTTTTTTTTTGTTGTTATTTCTGGGGCTCAGTGCCAACACCATGGAGGCTATTTTCCCCCTTTTGTTGCCCTTGTTATTTTAGGCTTGTTGTGGTTATTATTATTATTGTTCTTGATGTCACTGTTGGATAGGACAGAGAGAAATTGAGAGAAGAGGGAAAGACAGAGGGGGGAGCGAAAGATAGACACCTGCAGACCTGCTTCACTGCTTGTGAAGCGATTCCCCTGCAGGTGGGGAGCCGGGGGCTTGTACCAGGATCCTTATGCTGGTCCTTGCGCTTTGCCCCACGTGTGCTTAACCCACTTCAATACCACCTGACTCCCACTTCAGACACTCTTAAGTTTAACTCTGTATGATAAAGTAAGAATTACAAAAGCTGGATAATGGCAAGACAGAGCCATACTTTAATGATGGCCTTTTTAGTCACTACCACGCCGACCCATCATCCAGGGCCCTATTCAGGGAATCCTGGGACTCCCACATAGATATAATGGACCTAGACCTCGAACAGATACCTGTCTACATCATCAGTGGTCTTCTCCATCGGGAACAATGTTATAAACCTACTTGTGGGTCTCTACAGAATCTTGCCCTCAAAGTGGAACAACTATAGAAACTGCGCCACTCTCTGAAGGGAGGCTGGGTTAACATACTCTGTCACTGGAGGAAGATGGGTCCTGAAATGAGTGCAGCCTAGAATGTTCCTTGCTAGCTATGACCATGGAATGTGTGCTCAGGCTGATAGGGATGCAGAGGTTACACAGGCTCCAGTGCTAAATATAAATAAACATGGGCCTTAGGTCAGATTGATGAGGTTTACTGTTCATGGCGTTTGTATACTATTCCCATATTGGGGAGCTACTCTCTGCACTCATCCAGCTTTATAGTCCTATTCTCAACTCTGACACTATCTTCCCAGACAATACTTACAGCATACATACATGTTAGCTATTGGACCCAGGTAAAAATTAGTAAAATCATGGGTCCCTTGTAACCTACCTAAAATAGACTTCCTAGCCTCTTATAACATGAAACCCCCAAATCTTTATCTGTTCTATTTTTACCTTTAGGTTCCTGCTTATTAAACAATCTGCTCTCCCTTTATCTCAATGCTATTCAGCAACCAAGTTGCAGATCTATCATGATGCTAACCTGACATCTCTTGGCTTACAACCTCACCAATGTGTCCTGAAACCTCACCTCCCCAGAGTCTAACCCCACTAAGGAAAGATAGAATCAAGCTGGGAGCACGTGGTGCAAAGTGCAGGGACCAGTGTAAGGATCCCGGTTCGAGACCCCGGTTTCCCACCTGTAGGGGAGTCACTTTATAGGTGGTGAGGCAGGTCTGCAGGTGTCTATCTTGCTCTCCTCCTCCCTCTCTGTCTTCCCCTCCTCTCTCCATTTCTCTCTGTCCTATCCAACAACATCAATAACAACAACAATAATAACTACAACAACAAAACAACAAAGGCAACAATAGGAAATAAATAAGTATTTTTAAAAAATCTTTAAAAAGTTGGATAAGGGCAAGAGACTGGCCCATGTAATAAAGGCCTGTTTGGTCAATATCACACCACCTCCTCCTCTGGGGCCCTAGTTAGGGAATCCTTGGATTGCCATACACATATAATGGGCCTAGACCTCTAAATGGTCCCTCTCCCCACCACCACTGGTCACTTCCATAAGGTATGGCATCGTGTGGGCCCTACCAGGACCTTGTCCTCACCATAAAGCAATGATGGTAGAGATAGCGCAAGTCGCCGAAGGGAGGCTGGAGGTATCCTGCCCTGCCACTTGAAAAAGACTGGTCTTGAAATGAGTGCAGCCTGCAATGTTCCTCAGATGTGACCATTAGCTATAAGCTCATGGCATGAAGCATAAGGACCGGCATAAGGATCCCAATTTGAGCTCCAGCTCCCCATCTGCAGGGGAGTCGCTTCACAAGTGGTGAGGTCTGCAGGTGTCTGTCTTTCTCTCCCTCTCTCTGCCTACCCACCTTCTCCATTTCTGTCTGTCCTATCCAACAACAATAATAACAACAATGATAAACAACAAGGGCAACAAAAGGGGAAAAAATTCAAAAATAATAATAAAAATAAAAATGTTTTCTCACTGAAGTGGAAGAACTATATACAACATTTTCTACTTTATTTATATTGGAATAGAACATTTCATTAATTTATGGAAAAATGTTGGTGGGGTAGGTATGCAAAGAGACTCTCATGCCTAAGGCTCCAAACACCTAGGTTCAATTTCCCACATCATCATAAGCCAGAGCTGAGTAATGATCTGGTAAAAAAATAAAGGAAGAAGGAAAGAAAGAAAGGTAGAAAGAAAGAAAGGAGAGAAAAGAAAAAGGAAAGAAAAATTTAGATTATTATGAAGTAACTAGAACTACCTAGACTCATGCTGAACTTGGGAGGCAGCACAGTGGTCATATAAAAAATACTCATGTTTGAGTTACAAAAGGTCGCATGTTGGGGCCAGACAGTGGCACACCTGTTTAAGCACACACATCACAGTGGTGCAAGGACCTGGGTTCAAGCAACTGATCCCCACCTGCAAGGGGGATAAAATTCATGAGCGGTGAAGCAGGGCTGAATGTGTCTATGTTGAATGTATTATGTTGCCATTTGTCAGATTATAGTTCTCTATAATTGCCATATGTTCTCCAAAGTTATTCAAGAATAGTTCCTTTGCACAGGCAGCTCTGTTAGTCAAATTATATCTCTTGAACTAGTACTTACTTAGAAATGTAGACTCAGCACTTCTGACAGGTGTGGCTATGAAAAACAGACAGAAAATATCCCCTAAAACAACAAAGATTGATAACTATTGAACTAAAAAAAGAAAAATGAAAACCTCATCAAACTACAGCTGAGATAGCCAGAGATGTACTGTAGCCTTAGCCACCAAGTTGGAGATTCTACTGTGATTCTATCCTGAACTCCCTGGGCAGATAATCTCATCTTTCCAGAGCCCTACCCTACTAGCAAAAGACAGAAACAGACTGGAGGAGGGAGTCCAGCAGCAGTGCAGTGGGTTCAGTGCACCTGGAGCAAAGCACAAGGACCAGCATCAGGATCTTGGTTTGAGCCACTGGCTCCCCACCTGCTGGGGAGTGGTTTCACAAGTGGTGAAGCAGGTCTACAGGTGTCTATCTTTCTCTCCCCCTCTCTGTCTTCCCCTCGTCTCTCCATTTCTCTCTGTCCTATCCAACAATGACGACATCAATAACAACAACAATAATAACTACAAGAATAAAAAAACAAGGGCAACAAAAGGGAATAAATATTTTTTTAAAAAAGAAATAGACTGGAGGTACAGATTGATCTGCTAATGTCCATGCCCAGTAGAAAAACAATTACAGAAGCCAGAACTTCCTCCTCTGCACCCCCAAAAGAACTTTGGTTCATATTTCAGAGCAGGGATAAAATAGTGAAAGATGGCCAGAGGACTCTAGACCCATTTCAACAGGACCTGAAATGTTTTGTTAGGTTCGGTAATCCAAGGAATACACCAAGAGACCAGGGTGATGTAAAGACAAAGAGCTTTATTTACTAGCCCGGGATAGGGGCTAGGGCCGAGACCTCACAGCTGTTCTGGGTGCTTGACCCTTAATCTATGTTTTATTAAAGTTTATATACAATTCAGAATACATGGCTAACATGACAAAGTACATGACAGTGTTACAATTATGGTTATCTATTACATACTATGGGGGAAGTGAGGGTCCTTTTTCTTTTTACAGCCCTGTGGTTATCTCTTTTCCTGACTCCAGATTGGTTATCTCTTTGCCTGCCTTTGGGCTCTGGAGATGGCTTTGTAGTTATCTCTCACCTCTCCTCAGGGCTCTGCAGCTGAGGTCTGCCTTTGTAGCAATTTCTTACCTTGCCTCCCCAAGGCTCTGCAGCTGGCAACAGCCTTAGTTCCTAGTCATTCTTCTATCTGGGAACTCAGGTCTGTTCTGTAGTTACTTACTTAACCCTTATGTTACTAGAGTCAAAGCTTACCTATCTTTTAATCACTATTTTACATTTATTTTTCAGCTCATACCTACAGTTTATAACCAGGAATCTTTATTTTCATATCATCACGGAGAGATGCAGACCTGGAAAACACCAAATCTCTGAAAGAGAAAAGAAAAATGGAAGGATATTTAGTAGTAACAGGTGTAGGTATGACTTAGAAAAGAAGTGAAGCCAGGTCCATTGAAAAAATGGGGTATATAGCGGTCCGGGAGGTGGCTAAAGTACTGGATTCTCAAGCACAAGGTCCCGAGTTCAATTCCCAGCAGCACTTGTACCAGAGTGATGTCTGGTTCTTTCTCTCTCCTCCTGTCTTTCTCATTAATAAATAGAGAAATTCTTTAAAAAAAGGAAAGTAATACAAATCCACACAAATTTCATTTAAAAAGGAAAAAATGGGATATATATTAATATTTGTATGTCAATATTAAATCACTAACAAAAAAATTAGAAAAAAATTTGGATTCAGAATTCACCCTTAAATCCTGAATCAATATCTTCATATAATGATGATTATTATTATCATTACTATTATTACTTGTCAGTTTCTTTTATGGAAATAGTATCTGTATTTTCTGAAGCCTACTGAACCAAATCCAGGGTCTGTGGATCCTCCTTCCCTAAGATGGCACAGACCCTGCTTGATGGACAGCTCTGTCTTCCCCTCACTGACTTCCTGTGCCATGGATTGGCCTGCAGAAGACAGGGTCTGAGGCAGGGGTCCTCATGTGTGTCCCTGCCCTCACCCTTTTGGAATAGCCACTTTTGATGCTGCATTTCCAGTCCCTTAACTATTTTTCATTTTTCTTTGTTATTGGATAGAGACAGAGAGAAATTGAGAGAGAAATGGGAGATAGAGAGGAAGAGAGACAGAGACACCTGCAGACCTGCTTCACCGCTTGTGAAGCGACTCCCCTACAGGTGGGGAGCCGGGTACTTGAACCGGGATCCTAACTGGTCCTTGCGCTTTGCACCACGTGCGCTTATCCCACTGTGCTACTACGCGACTCCCTAGTCCCTCAACTTTTTATGTTGTTGTGTTCCTACAGAAATTTCTTTCCACATACCATACTCTGAGAACTTTCTATACCATCTCTCTGCTCTGTCACACCAACCAGCTCTTTCAGGGGATGTCACTGATCTATCACCTGATTCCAGAGCCTCCAGCCTGTGGTAGACCTCCCTTTCCATGTGCTCTGGACACAGCAGGGTCCTGTGCACCTACCATTTGCAGGTCTTCCTTCCACCTCCACAGAGAGGAACAGGGTGGGTATGGAAGTAGGGAGAGTAATACGAAAAAAGAGCAGGAACTGGGGCTCCCTAGCCACTTTTCTCTTTGGGCCTAGGGAGAGTCACCTCAATCTTACCTGTCTTTTTTTTATATTTTTATTTATTTATTTATTAATGAGAAAGATAGGAGGAGAGACAGAAAGAACCAGACATCACTCTGGTACATGTGCTGCTGGGGCTAGAACTCAGGACCACATGCTTGATAATCCAATGCTTTATCCATTGTGCCACCTGCTGGACCACTTACCTGTCTTTTTTGCTATAGCTGCATGTTGCATTGTATATCTGGGCCTCCAGGAGCTCCTGGGCCTTATTATTCTCCTAAAACAGATGACTGAGGAGGACATCAATGATATCAGTCCCTTATCCCCATTCCAGTCACTCCGTTCACTCCATGTTCTGGCACAGCCACTGCTTCATAACTAAGGAGACAGAGTGCTTCTGCAAGGGTCATTCAGACCTTCATCACAAGCTGTGAGCACAGAGCATGACCCATGTCCTCAACTTTGATTACACCAGCTTCTCTGCTGCAGGGAGGGACACACAGACAGCGAAGAGAACACTGACTTTCATGGATGTGACCTTAGAATGGTCTCAGGAAGTGTGAAAGTATCTGGGCTAGGCAAGAAAGATTTTATACCCATGGGACGCTACAGAACTGTGGGGACCTGGTCTTTCTGGGTGAGGAGGTTTCATAAGAAATAATATTCTATTATTTATCAACTTTTTTACAGAGATTTGGAATGTTTTCTTGCAAAAATTTAAACAGATTCCAAAGTAAAGACAGTTCTACAATGAATGTTTCTATATTTATAGCTTAACTTTAATGATTGTTAACTCATAGCTAATACTAAATTTGTCAACTCAACCTTCCCAATGGGATAGATTTATTTATTTTTCTAAATTCCAAATTTGGGGTCCTGAGCAAATGGAGAACCCATAGAAGGGCACATGTTGCCATGTGAAAGCAGTGGAGTTTAAGCCTGAGGTGCCCACCAGCAGCAGTCTCACCCATCTGCCTCCCCTTTTAATTTCTCTCCATCCTATAAAAAACATTTTTTAAAGATCTCTATGGGGGTGCCCCTCCAAAAATAACAGTCACTCCAGCATATAACGATGTTGGAGATAAAAAGCACCAATTGGGGAAGTCGGACAGTAGCACAGCAGGTTAAGCTCACGATCAGCATAAGGATCCCGGTTTGAGTCCCCAGCTCCCCACCTGCAGGGGAGTTGCTTCACGGGTGGTGAAGTAAGTCTGCAGGTATCTATCTTTCTCTCCCCCTCTCTGTCTTCCCCTCCTCTCTCCATTTCTCTCTGTCCTATCCAACAATGACAACACCAATAACAACAACAACAATAATAACTACAACAATAAAATAATAAGGGTGTGGTCCAGGAGGTGGCGCAGTAGCTAAGGCACTAGACTCAAGCGTGAGGTCCTGAGTTCAGTCCCCCGCAGCACATGTACCAGAGTGATGTCTGGTTCCTTCTCTGTCTCCTATCTTTCTCATAAATAAATAAAATAAATAAATAAAATCTTTCAAATATATTAATAAGGGCAAAAAAAAGGGAATAAATAAATATAAAAATATTTTTAAAAGCACCAGTTAGTTTGCTTCTGGAAAAACAACACAGCAGATAAACACAGAGAGAAAGCAGACTATGGGATAGGATTCCTTTTGGGAGATGATATATTCTGCAAACAGTGAAGGGAAGATCACACAGCATTGTGAATTCTGACTGCTCAAAGAGAGTACAATCTAAAGTTTCAAATACTTAGTTGATATATCTACATTAAAATTTTGGGAGTCAGGTGGTAGCACAGCGGGTTAAGTGCAGGTGGCGCAAAGCTCAAGGACTGGCAAAAGTATCCCAGTTTGAGTCCCCAGCTCCCCACCTACAGGGAAGTAGCTTCACAAGGAGTGAAGTAGGTCTGCAGGTGTCTATCTTTCTCTCCTCCCTCTGTCTTCCCCTCCTCTCTCAATTTCTCTCTGTCCTTCCCAACAACAATGGTATCAATCATAACTACAACAATAAAACAACAAGGGCAACAAAAGGGAATAAATAATAAATAAATAAAAATAGGGAGCTACGAACAGCAGCAGATCGCTTTCTCTCCTCTCCTCTCCCGGATCAACGAGGAATACCAAAGGAGACCACCCAGGACCGAAACAAAACAGGACTAGAATGACCACAGGAACCCACTAAATCACCAGTGAGTACAAACACATGTGGCTGGTGACAGAGAGAGAGGAGCGTAAGGAGAGATTAAGTGACTGCTAACAATCCAGCAGTTTATCAGTTGAGACACCACCTCCAGTCTGCTCCACCAACAAGGGGACAGCTGAAGGGAGGAGAGGACTCCCCAGAGATTCACCAAGTGCAACTCTGAGGCTCCATTGCTACTGCCCTCAGAATCTGGAGCAGCGACAGGGAGGGACACCAGGGGACAGAGATCTAACCAGGAAACTCAAGAGAAGACCTATACCTCGGTGGCATAGCTGAGGGGCTGTGAAAGTCTCTTTGCATAACCAATGGATTATCTCTGCCACACTCTGCTTTATCTCTTGGTCAGGAGTCAGTGATTAAGCTAAGAAGCCTATTGATAGTTTAAAAGCCCTCAGTTTCCCATTGCCTACAGGGAAGAAAAAAAAAAAAGAGGCTTTTAAACCACTGAGCTCCAACTCAGGGATTAAAATACTATTGAAACAACTGTTAACTTCCACCACTGTGAATCCTTTAATTAACTTACTTAGACACAAGTCAATCCAGGCAATAGTGATCAGTAATTTGAAAAGTACTGAGAGAGGGAACTCATAACATAATATATAAAATGGTTAAAACAACAAGAAGAAATATTGGAGAATCGAACCAGGACAAGAATCCAGCTAAAAGTCCCCCAGAGGGTGAAGCACAAAATAACGAGTTCAACATTCAAACATTAGCTAAGGAAATAATCACAGGAGTGAGTAAAGAATTTGAAAAAATTGTAATCAGAAATACAGGAACAACAAATGAGACTATGGAAGAAAATACTAATTATCTCATGGTTATTAGAGAGCTGAAAGCTGAAATTGCTGAGCTAAGAACGCAATTAGCTGAACAAGCTAAAACAGTATCAGAACAGGGCAACAAAATAGATGAACTCCAGAAAACAGTAGAGGGCAGAGAGAATAGAATCAATGAGGCTGAAGACAGAATTAGCAAGATCGAGGATGAATTAGAGACAACTGAAAAAGAAGTAAGAGATCTCAAAAACAGATTAAGAGATGCTGAGAACAACAACAGAGTCCTATAGGATGACTTCAAAAGAAACAATATACGCATTATTGGCATACCAGAGGAAGAAAGAGAAGGAGAGGAAGAAAGCATTCTCCAGGCCATAATAGCTGAAAACTTCTCTAGTCCAGACAACATCAAAGACAAAGATTCAAGAAGCCCAGAGGGTCCCAAACAGAATTAACCCAGACCTAAAGACACCAAGACATACCATACTTAGAATGGAAAGGAATAAAGATAAATAAAGGATCCGGAAGGCTGCAAGAGAAAAAACAAAGAGTCACCTACAAAGGAAAACCCATAAGATTAGCAGCAGACTTCTCCATACAAACACTACAGGCCAGAAGAGAATGGCAAGATATCTATCGAGTGCTCAATGAGAAAGGCTTTCAACCAAGAATACTATATCCTGCTAGACTGTCATTAAGACTAGATGGAGGCATCAAAACCTTCTCAGACAAGCAACAGTTGAAGGAATCAACTATCACCAAGCCTGCCCTGAACAAAGTTCTGAAAGGTCTCCTATAAAAAATCAGACCACCAGGAGTTCGGCTGTAGCGCAGCAGGTTAAGCGCAGGTGGCGCAAAGCACAAGGACCGGCATAAGGATCCCAGTTCGAACCCCGGCTCCCCACCTGCAGGGAATTCGCTTCACAGGCGGTGAAGCAGGTCTGCAGGTGTCTATCTTTCTCTCCTCCTCTCTGTCTTCCCCTCCTCTCTCCATTTCTCTCTGTCCTAATCCAACAACGACGACAACAACAATAATAACTACAACAATAAAACAACAAGGGCAACAAAAGGGAATAAATAAATAAAATAAATATTTTTAAAAAATCAGACCACCATAAATAGGACATATATCAGAACACACTAAAACTCTACAAGAATGGCGTTAAAATATCTTCAATCTTTGATATCAATAAATGTCAATGGCCTGAATTCACCTATTAAAAGACACAAGAGTAGGAAGATGGATCAGAAAACACAACCCAACAATATGCTGTCTACAGGAAACCCACCTAACTCAACAAGACAAACACAGACTTAAAGTGAAAGGATGGAAAACTATCATACAAGCCAATGGCCCACAAAAAAGGGCAGGAACAGCTATTCTCATATCTGACACGATAGACTTTAAAATAGCTAAGATTAAAAAAGATAGGAATGGACACTACTTAATGCTCAGAGGATCAGTCAATCAAGAGGACTTAACAATTATTAACATCTATGCACCCAATGAGAAGCCATCTAAATACATCAAACTTCTACTGAAAGAGCTACAGCAATATATTAACAGCAACACAATCATAGTAGGGGACTTCAACACCCCACTCTCTCAACTTGACAGATCATCCAGGCAGAAAATCAATAAAGACATAAGGGAGCTAAATGAAGAGATAGATAAACTAGAACTATTGAACATTTTCAGAGTCATTCATCCCAAGAAACTGGAATACACATTTTACTCAAATCCACATGGGTCATTCTCAAGGATAGACCATATGTTAGGTCACAAAGACAGTACAGCAAATTCAAAAGCATTGAAATCATCCCAAGCATCTTCTCAGACCACAGTGGAATTAAACTAACACTTAACAATCAACAAAAGATTAGTAACAGTCCCAAAATGTGGAAGCTCAACAGTACACTTCTTAACAACTTCTGGGTCAAAGAGGAAATAAAGAAAGAAATCAAAATGTTTCGAGACTTCAATGAAAATGAAGACACAAGCTATCAAAATATTTGGGACACAGCTAAGGCAGTACTAAGAGGGAAGTTCATAGCTATACAAGCACACATTAGGAAACAAGAAAAAGCACAAATAAACAGCCTGATTGCATATCTTAAAGACCTAGAAGAAGAACAATGGAACCCTAAAGCAACCAGAAGGACAGAAATCACTAAAGTTAGGGCAGAAATAAATAACATTGAGAATAAGAAAACCATACAAAAGATCAACGAAAGTAAGTGTTGGTTGTTGTTGAGGTGGTCTGGTGTCGGGCTGCACCGCGGAGAAGAGAGCGGACGTCCAGAGCAAAGGGGTACACAGATCTTTATTATAGGATGGGGGGGAGGTTTGGTTCAGACCACGTGGAGCCAGCCAGCAATGGCCGACCACGGGGGGAGAGCAGGGAGCGAGACCTCAGAGAGGGAGAGCCGAGAGCCCAGAGAGAGCGAGGGGAGGGGTGAGGGGGCTTTTTATTGGGCGACAACCAGGGGTGACGTGTAGGGCCAGGATTGGTTGAAAGGGGGCACTCTAGGATTTAGCGAGGCATAGGAAAACCTGGGGGCGGAGCCAGGATTGGTTGAAAGGGGGCACTCTAGGATTTAGCGGGGCATAGAAAAACCTGGGGGCGGAGACTGCATCAGAATAAGTCCTCAGCAACATCTCCTCCTATCCCTTTATATCTAAATGGACACAGTAAAGAAAAATGGAGCATGCTTAAATGTTTTAGAGGAATGCCATGCTCAGGTGGGAAGATGTAGGACTTTCTGTGGAGGAGGGAAGGCTTAAATGGCTGCCAACCTTGTGAGATTTAAATGTCCTCCTGTGCTCAACCCCTCTTCAGAGAGAGAGACTTACCTGGAGAGACTCATCTCATAGGTTTAAGCGCAGCCTGCTCAACCATCTCTTCGCAGTATCTCTACATCTTTTCTATCTTTCTATCTAGTAATTGCATAAGATGTACAAAGTCTATAAAAGACTATCATGGGGCAGAAACCTTTTGGACATAAGCCTAAATGACATAACAAAATAGGAAGGGACACGAAGGGGAGAAGTAAAAGTCAGTGGGGTGTGAAGGGAAGGATTGGTGTGTAAAGGAACATTCCCTGCTTGAGTGGGGAAAAGGGCAAGGGTACATAGTGAGGGGGCGGCAGGAGGCATGACCCACCAAACAGAGGGGCTATTTGGCATTGTATAGTCCTCAAGGCAACAGTCTGTAAAGTCTATGAATTACTCAGGATTAGTCTATGAAAAACCAGCAGCGTGAAGGGAAATAAGCTGCTTCAAAATTGTGTAAAATGTATATAGGGTATGTCAGAAAGTCCGATACAAGTCTCAGTCCGAAGTAGATGGCTAGGGGAGGAATTGGCAGGGGATGCAACGCTGCATGAGGGAGGTCAGCCGCTGGAATGTTGCTCTTTTGTAGATAGCTAGCTGGAACTGCCAACACGTAACAAGCAGGTCAGAAGCAGGAACGGTAACCAGGCATGAAGAAAGTTCTGTCCTTGGAATTCGTGTATCAGGTTCTTCAGATCACGTTGAGTGACATCTAGGGTTTCGGGGGGTGTGCCACGGTAGTCGTGCCATCTAGTGAGTGACGTCAGGGTGTGCAGGGGTTCAGATGGTTTTTCCGGGATTCCTGTGAAAGAAACACAAACAATCTGCTTCTCGTGGTTAATTTGAACTGGGAACAAGTTATAGGTTTGTTATAGTTGGTACCTCGATGATTATAATTGGTTTAGAATCTCTTTATGATTTATTAAAAGGTCATCTAATGTGACCTCCTGTAGCAGCCTCTACCGCAGGATCTTGAGACCAATTTTAGCTAAAATATGTATTTTAAACAGACTCAAATTGCTTAGAGAGTTAACGCATATTCGTGACAATGATTTTAACGTTTACAGTGCCAGATTGATGCCAGATCTGTTGTGGATTAATTTCCACAAGATAGTTTACAGGGCACCTTTGGGGGCCCTTCAAAGGTGTCCTGTATATAAAATTTATATAGTTTAGTTTTGGGAATGAATAGTCACGTTGAACATTTAGACTTTTACCTAAATAGTAAGTTACCTTAACAATTAATATTTACCTTGTCTGGTAAAAGTGTAGCTGTAGGGTTACACTTCTGACCGTTAAGTTAGTGTTACCAAACTTGAGACATACCCATAAACATTTAGTTATAACAAACTGGAGGAAAAAGAACTTTTGTTATAAAAACACATTATTTAAAAACAATTCTAAATCTGTCATTAGTCACACAGTTTAAGACTAAACACTTACATATATACCAATACTATATATAAAATTCAAAAGAGGGAGAAAGAAAAAAAATTTTTTGGAATGTTTCTGGACGTCTCCAGAAACTTTGGCTGCGTCCAGCATTTTTATATAAGGCCAATAACCTTTTAGAGTACTCCAAGCAGATGGGTCATGCAAAAAAAAAGAAAAAAAATTTTGTCATTTAACACACTCATTCACAAAAACAACTGGCCAGTTATAACATAAGACATACAGGGAAAGGGTAGGAGAGAGGTCTCTGTGAGCCAGATTTGCAGGTTCTGCCATGTCGTATTACGGGTCCTGGGATGTATCCTGCATCTGGTCCTCTTGTAGTATTTCTTGTTCTTCAGGAATAACAGCGCCATCCTGCGGGTATTGTCGGACATGGCGGGCAGGAACCCAGACAGGTTTAGAGAAATTTTGAGGGAAAATGCATGCGAAACCCCTTCCCATGGTCAATAATGGGTCAGGCCCTTTCCAAACTTTATCGAGTGGGTCTCTCCATTTCACCTTAATAGATGGGAGGGTAGATGGTGTTTGCCAGTGAAGAATAATAGGGGGTAAGGCTGAGTTATTGTAAATATTAAAGAGATTTAACGTAGTTAAGGCTTTTGTTAGCTGGATATTGGGGGGATATGTTCCTCCTTTATCTTTATTTAGTTGAGCCTTCAGTGTTTGATGGGCCCTTTCGACAATGCCTTGTCCCTGTGGATTGTAGGGAATGCCCGTGGTATGAGTAATATTCCAGAGGGAACAAAAATCTTTAAATTGTTTGCTTGAAAACATAGGTGCATTGTCTGTTTTCAAAAGTAATGGGACCCCCATAACGGCAAAACAAGAGAGCATATGGCTTACAAGCTTTTTAGCACTTTCTCCTGTCTGAGCTGTAGCCCACATAAATTTAGAAAAGGTATCAATTGAGACAAACACATATTTTTGTTTGCCAAAGTTTGGTATGTGGGTGACATCAATTTGCCAAATAGCATTAGCTTTTAAACCTCGGGGGTTAACCCCAAGGGTCTGGATAGCAGGTGTCTTTATGAGATTTGCACAAGAAGAGCATGTAGCAAGGATATGTTTTAACTGTGGTACAGGAACATCAGGGAATCGAGCTTGAAGGCCTTTAAGATTAACATGGGTTAGAGAGTGAAAATTAGCAGGATCAGAGACAGAGACTGGGAAAGTTCCTGTGGAGGCAAGGCGGTCAACTGCGGCATTCCCTTCGGACAGGGAACCAGGAAGAGGGCTGTGGGAACGAAGGTGTTGAATATACAGTGGTTGGGTTCGAGAACAGAGCATAGAGGCGATTTGAATCAAGAGAGGGGAAAGTGGGTTGTCATCAATTTTCACATACGAACGAGCAAGCCATGGAAGTAAGTTAACAGTATACACACTGTCAGAAAAAAGGTTGAAGGATTCTGGTACAGCTTTTAGTGCAAGAAAAACAGCATAAAGTTCTTTGTACTGAGGGGAATTATCAGGAAGCTCAGTAAAGAGAGGTTTAGGATATTGTTTGTCTGGGTAATATATAAGGGCAGCAGCTCCCCTTTTTCCGCCATCAGTAAAGATTGTAGGAGCAGAGGGAATGGGATCCCGAGAGAAAAGTTTAGGTGCTAGTAGAGGCAGAAGAGGTAAAGAAGCTATCAATTTATTAGAAGGAAAATGGTTATCTATTTGTCCTGGAAACCCCACGAAGCTTATGGCAAAGCGGGAATGATGGCGTATAAGCCACTCTGTATCTGTGAGAGAAAAGGGCAGAATGATTAAATCCGGTTCTTTCCCTAAGACCTGCACAGACCTATTTCTCCCTTGGCGAACCATGAATGCTAACGCATCTATCTCAGTGAGGAGTCTTGGAGCTCCTCCTACTGGCGTGTGAAGCCATTCGAGAACCCCATGGTCTTGCCACAGTGCCCCTACTACTGTGGGGGTGGAGTTGAAGATTAGAAGGTTTACTGGAGAGGAGGGGGAGAATCGAACAAGGTGCATGTCCTGGAGGGCCTGGTTAACCCTTTCCAGTGCCAAGGAGGCCTCGGGAGTTAACTTACGTTTTGAAGAGGGCTGTTTGTTTCCTTTCAACAGGTCAAACAGTGGTTGGAGGCAGCTTGTGGGCAGATAGAGATACTGCCTAAGCCAATTTAAATTTCCTAGAAAACTTTGTAAAGAAGCAAGAGTAAGGTTAGAAGGGAAGGTAACATTAGGTTTTAAGGGACGAATTTGCGTTAGAGAAATCTCTGAACCTAGGAAGGATATTGGAGGGATTAGCTGTATCTTCTCAGGGGCTACATTAAGGCCGCTTTTCTTTAATGCAGGAATGAGAAAATCACGTAAGGCATAGAGATCTGTATCTGATTTTCCCCATATTAAAATATCATCTGTATAATGAAAAATATTAAGGCCCTTATGAATATATGGGACAAGGGCAGATTTAACAGCCTCCTGACAAATTGTAGGACTATTGGCCATACCCTGGGGCAGCACCACCCATTCAAATCTGTCAGCGGGGCTGGCATTATTAATAGACGGAACAGAGAAGGCAAAACGTTTACAATCTCGCGGATGCAAGGGGATAGAGAAAAAACAATCTTGTATATCAATAGCTATGATTGGAATTCCCGTGGGAATTGCAGAAGCAAGAGGCAAACCCCTTTGGGGGGAGCCCCAGACCTGCATGGTTTTATTTACTGCACGGAGATCTTGAAGGAGGCGCCATTTTCCCGAGCGCTTTTTAATCACAAAGACAGGAGTATTCCATGGGCTTCGAGAATGACGAATGTGTCCCAAGGACAACTGCTCTCGGACGAGCTCTTTTAAAATTTTTAGCTTATCCCTAGGTAAAGGCCACTGTTCCACCCAGACAGGCTCATTAGAAAGCCAGCTTAAGCGGGGTGTTTGGCTACGAACAGTGGCATTTAGTATTGGGGGTGCTGAATAGACCTGGTATCGCGGGAATGAGTTTTACGCTCTGCAGAGGCGTCTGTGGATATCCTAACATTAAGACATTCCAGAAGATCCCTGCCCAGTAAGTTGGTGCTAATATTAGCTACCAAAGGGCGGAAGTGTCCAGTAGAACCTTCTGGGTCTTCCCACATAAGCGAGTCTCGTGTGCAAAATGCTCTTGTCATCCCTCCTATTCCATGTAAACTGGGTCCAGGGATGAGTTCCCAATCTTGGGGAACCTCTTCTTGCCTTAAAATCGTCTTTGCTGCCCCCGTGTCAATCAAAAATTTAAAAGGAATATTGCCAATCTTTACTGTCATAGAAGGGTGACCTTGTTCTAAAACAGGAGTGGTCCACAAAATCTCAGGCCCCGAATTTGTACCATTCAGGGGCGAACCATCTTTATGAAATTGGGACCAACAATCTCTCTTCCAATGAAACCCCTTACGACATTTTGGACAAACAGTACGTGGTCTCTGGCTCCCTGACTGAAAGCGGGGTTGCTCTGGCTGGAGGCGTGGTTTCCCTGACTGGAGGCGTGGTCGCAACTTATCAGGACATTGGTTACGCCAATGTCCTTGGCGACCGCACTGAAAGCAGGCCCCGTTTTGCTTACGTGGGGCAACTGCATAGACCTGCGTCGTAGCGGGTGTCCCATAATTGCCTGATGTAAGCTCCTGTGTCGCTAGAATCCAATTATCTGGGTGTAGGTGTTTAAGATTAAGGCATACCTGACGGAATTGTGGTGTCATGCCTTCCCAGACAATAGAGCGCAGGAGTAGTGTGCGGACGTCAGGATTATAAACCTTTCTCTCTAAGCTTCTCTTCACCCTTGAGATGAAGCTCGCCAATGACTCATCAGAGCCTTGGTGAAAAGAGTTAATGGGAGCTGATGGATCTACATCAGGTGTGGTCACCCTTTCCCATGCTTGTGTTGCACAGATGCGTACCTGTTCAAAATAACCAGTTGGAAACCTGGCTTCTGCCTGCTGAGCTCCAGATTCATAAGCTCCTGCTCCAAACAAAGCATCAGAATTCCATTCTATCTGTTTGTTACTATTTTCCTGCGATTGCCTAGAGCACTCATCGCGGAAACATGCCTGCCACTGAAGATAGAGAGGGTCTGGGAGTGCAGCACGAGCCAGTTCTTTCCAGTCTTGTGGTGTATTTAAATGCTGGTAAAAGCTTCTCAAAACGGACTTGGTCCATGGAGAGTGCATACCGTCCTCCCTGACTGCTTGCCTGAGCGTTCCAAGTTCTTTCGAGGAATATGGCTGCCACGGCTGAGGGTTTTGTTTAGAAGGGGCCAAGTTTACCGGGAATGTGTGGATTTGGTCCGGTGGCGCGGGAGAGGGAGCTACAGAAGTGGAAAGTTCAGTAGAAACTGCTGTAGTGGCTGCAGGGGAGACTAAACGCATATCTACGGGGACGGAGCTCCCGGGGTGGACTGCACATGGTTTAAAATCCTTAAATGCTGAAAAAATATCCTTTAGCTCTCGTATCTCTGCCACTAGATCTCTTAATGGTGATGTATCAGCAGGGGGCGGGGTCAGGGACGAGGAAGCCTCAGGCGGAGCTGAAACCATGGCAGCAGGGGCCGGGGGCGGGGTCAGGAAAATGGAAGCTGCAGGCGGAGCTGAAACTGGGACAGCAGGGGCAGGGGCGGGGTTCAGGAATGCAGAAGCTGCAGGCAGAGTTGAAACCGCGGAGGCAGGGGCCGTGGGCGAAGCTGAAACCGGGACGGAAGGGGCAGGGTTCAGGAACGCAGGTGGAGCTGAAACCGGGATGGAAGGGGCGGGGTTCAGGAACGCAGGCGCCTCAGGCGGAGCTGAAACGGAAGCTGAAACCGGGACGGAAGGGGCAGGGTTCAGGAACGCAGGCGTAGCTGAAACCGGGATGGAAGGGGCGGGGTTCAGGAATGCAGGCGCCTCAGGCGGAGCTGAAACGGAAGCTGAAACCGGGACGGAAGGGGCAGGGTTCAGGAACGCAGGCTGAGCTGAAACCTGAACGGCGGAAGGGGGTGGGGTCAGAGGAGGAGCGTCCGAACACGTGTGCGTGTCTGTGGGAACGGAATTCTTGGGTTTAGCCGCTGATCGCTTAGGATGTCTAAGTCTTAAGCACATGTGATTTAACTCTCGTACCTCAGCCTCAAGGTCACTTATCCTTATGGCATACCACGTTTTACATATCTTGAAAGTGGCGACCACAGTTAAAAAAATCCAAGGGGTAGCGAAAATTAAACCTTTTATGACAGCGGGAATCTGTCCCAGGTCAAGAAATAATGACTGGGACACCTCCTCATAAAACGAGAAATTTCCCATAGTGGAGGGAAACGCGGGGCCACAGAAGTGGGCGGATGCCACTTACCTGTGTCTGGGCGGTTTCGGAGACCTCAGGCCGGGCGTGGTGTGGGTACGGAACACGATGGGCGCCAGATGTTGTTGAGGTGGTCTGGTGTCGGGCTGCACCGCGGAGAAGAGAGCGGACGTCCAGAGCAAAGGGGTACACAGATCTTTATTATAGGATGGGGGGGAGGTTTGGTTCAGACCACGTGGAGCCAGCCAGCAATGGCCGACCACGGGGGGAGAGCAGGGAGCGAGACCTCAGAGAGGGAGAGCCGAGAGCCCAGAGAGAGCGAGGGGAGGGGTGAGGGGGCTTTTTATTGGGCGACAACCAGGGGTGACGTGTAGGGCCAGGATTGGTTGAAAGGGGGCACTCTAGGATTTAGCGAGGCATAGGAAAACCTGGGGGCGGAGCCAGGATTGGTTGAAAGGGGGCACTCTAGGATTTAGCGGGGCATAGAAAAACCTGGGGGCGGAGACTGCATCAGAATAAGTCCTCAGCAACATTTTCTGATCTTGTTTTTCAACTTCTGCCTGAGAGTGAGATCATCCCATATTCATCCTTCTGTTTCTGACTTATTTCACTCAACATGATTTTTTCAAGGTCCATCCAAGATCGGCTGAAACCGGTGAAGTCACCATTTTTAACAGCTGAGTATTATTCCATTGTGTATATATACCACAACTTGCTCAGCCACTCATCTGTTGTTGGACACCTGGGTTGCTTCCAGGTTTTGGCTATTACAAATTGTGCTGCCAAGAACATATGTGTACACAGATCTTTTTGGATGGATGTGTTGGGTTCCTTAGGATCTATCCCCAGGAGAGGAATTGCAGGATCATAGGGTAGGTCCATGTCTAGCCTTCTGAGAGTTCTCCAGACTGTTCTCCACAGAGGTTGGACCAATTGACATTCCCACCAGCAGTTTAGGAGGGTTCCTTTGACCCCACACCCTCTCCAGCATTTGCTGCTGTTACTTTTTCTGATGTATGACATTCTCACAGGAGTGAAGTGATATCTCATTGTTGTCTTTATTTGCATTTCTCTGACAATCAGAGACTT